>NC_039250.1:20186557-20551664 GCF_003368295.1 Carassius auratus | reverse complement strand
TATATTATATACAATTGCATAAGTTTAATTTAATTTTTTTTATCAAGTGTACAGCTAATAATAATAATAATAATAATAATAATAATAATGCAATTTATTTAAGGCGCCTTTCAAACCACTCAAGGTCACCGTACAACACGTAACAACAGTAACAATATTAAAACAAAAAATAACAGCAAATAACAATGTCAGTAAAAAAACACAATAATATTAGAATAGCACAACATATTGTGGAATACTATATTAAGACTTTATATATAGGCTTTATGAACAGATAGGTTTTGAGAGATTCTTGAAGTACTAGCATCACCTCCTCTTGTACGACGGTTTGAGGAATATATTTTCCAGATAGTACCGCCTATATGCAGAATACGCAGTCTTCGTAGGGCACCAACTCCCAGAGGGGCACCATCCCAGTAGCTAAAAAAAATAAAACATGCCGCCATTCTCCCATCCGCGCTCGCGACCGCTCGGACATTTGCGGATGTATGTTCGTAATTGATGGATGGACATCTATGCCCGGGTAAAAGATATCAGCAATCCGGCACAGAGAAAAGAAAAATAAAGTAAAAAACAAAACAAAAAACAGGCATAAAGTTGGCTTGTTATTGGACATTCGAGAGTCTCAAATTTAGGGGCCGTCTCTAAAGTTTCATGTAATATTGTTATACACTTTTCTAACGTCAGTAGCATTTGAAGAGAATGACTTACAGTCATAAAAACAACTGTAATTGTTCATCTAGGTGACAGCTATAATGCACCATTAAATTGAATGTTTGATATTTATTAAAACAAACTGTAAGTCATATGTAAATTATGCTACTTTTTCACATGGGCTCAAAAGCAAATTTGAAGCTCAATAGCATTTGAGGAGAAAGACTTGCAGTCATAAACCAATTGTAATGTGTTCATTTAGGTGTCAGCTACGATGCACAACTTATAAATTTTTTATATATATTAAAATAAAGTGTTACTAAAGTTATATATATTGTTCTGTGAATGTGAATTTAAAGTCTAGATGATTCGGATTAACCCTTTAACTGCCATATCCTTTAAATCCTCACTGCCAGAGGGATATTGTGAATGCATGTGCCCGCTGGACACAGTTTACCTGATGCCACCGGGGTGGTGATGGCATTGGTGGCTTGAGCCCGCCATCGCTGCTTGCAGCTATATTTCTTCTTCTTATTATTATTTTTTTTATTTTTTATTAAACCTTCCGGGGGTTTTTGGGGGCCTTAACATGCTCAAAAACTCTTGAAAATTGGTACACACATTGGAATCTGCGGCCATCAGGACGCTGCAGAGGCTGGGACCCGGGCGTGGCACAGGGGCTCTACAGCGCCCCCTGGAACACAGTCAGAAATCTTGAACCATAGCTCACACAAACTTGCATGTATTTATATGAAACTCGGTACACTTATAGATCTCATTGAGCGAACAACTTTCACACTTTATGTCATAGGCTCCGCCCAACAGGAAGTCAGCTATTCAGGGCTGTTTAAAAAAAGCATGCTCTGGAATTTGAAATACTCCTCTGAGGTTTTCAACCCGTTCGCCACGAAACTCTGTGAACATGATCTCAAGACATTGGGGATGAAAAATTGCGAGGGGATTTTTGATATCTCGAACGGTTTGCCCGTGGCGAGGCGTTGAAATTATGGCGAGAAATGAGAAACAGGAAATGTCTAATAACATCCACATACATTTCCTGAATTTGATCAAACTTCATTGGTTTGTTCGTTGTATGATACTGATCGTATATATGTGACTATTAAGAGTCAACATTATAGCACCACCAACTGGCAGCAGGAAGTGTGTCATTTTCCAAATGCTTTGAATTCAGCATCTTATTTTTACTCGATTTACTTAAAACTTCATCAGAATAATGACAAACACGGCCGATGTAAATCTGTTGTGGGGATATTGATATCTGATATAGTGTTGCCATGGCAACGTGTCAAACTTGAATGTTCTGTTATGGTGAGTTTGAGGCAGACAACAAGCTCAGATTTACATGAAACTCAAAACACATATCAGTATTAGTGATAGCTAGACAATGGCAAAAGCTTTTAAAAGGGCGTGAAGGAGGCACTCTATAGCGCCACCTTTTGTCAAAAGTGGGGGGGTTAGTTTTAGCTACAGACACCAAACTTGGTACATAAATTGTTCTTTTCAAGACGGACAACTTTCTAATTCACAGTCATCAGCTACGACCAACAGGAAGTCGGTTATTTTGATTTGAATATTTAAATTGAGCTCTGATTTAATGCATACTCCTCACAGGAAATGTTCACTATACTCACCAAACTTTGTCTACATGTTGAAAAAACATTGAGGAACTTAAATTGCGAACGGATTTTGGTTAGCTTGAACGGTTTTTGTTGTGGTGATTTTTTGAAATGAGAGTAAAAAGGGAATCATTAATTGTCTTGTATTTTTAAATTGCAGCTTCCAAACACTTAAAAAAAAATCATACAGAGATCAAATCATTCTGAGGACATATTCATAGTTTCATGACTCTACAACACTGTATGATTAAAAGAAAATTTAAAAACTGTCAGACATCTCAACTCACTCTGTCCCTCTGTTTGAGGAATGTATGTGTGCTGACTGAGTGTGTGTGTGTGTGTGTGTGTGTGTGTGTCTGTGAGTGGGGGATGGGCATGAGCTGAGTGGCAGACACAATGAGAGAGAGAAAGAGAGAGAGAGAGAGAGAGAGAGAGAGAGACTTAATCATCTCTTTAATCACCAGAAAAAAAATGTATTTTAAATTGTTATTTTTTTGTTGCTTTTGCTAACATTGCTGTTTTCATTACAGCTTAAGAAATCTCTTAGGCCTTATCCTTTTCTGACAGTTTCAGGAATTAAAAACAAAATTCTAAAAATACTTATTTGTGCTGCAAATAATAATTTCAATCTCATTTGATACTGACCTATTCCATCCTGTGACATTACATTTATCTTAATTTACATAATCTCATGGATGTAACAGTAAAACTGTTCATCTCACAGATGAAGACTAAGCTGTAATGCAAGCAGAACTTTCACAAATGCTTATAAGTCATTAAAGGATTTTATAACACTGTAAAATAATGTCTAATTTGTTAACATTAGTAAATGCATTGGTAACACTTTATAATAACTGCACTCATTAGTAAATAGTCAGTTCATGCTTTATAAAGTCTTGTCCCAACTTAAATAGTCATTAATAAGCAGCTTATAAATACAGCTATAAATAGCTTGATCTTGGTTTATAAGCACATTTATTTAAAAGGAGAGTAAAGGGTCAGTTATCTTCCTATGAAAAATAAAAAAATGAAAATAAACAAACAACAACACAGATTGATACAGAACTCAGAAATTTTATTGTGGATTTATGATCAAATCAGCCTGTAAATGAATCATACTCCTCCAAGAAGACACAAGTAGTTCACACCAAACTTTTTCAACATGATGCCAATATACTGAAGATGTTAAATTGCGAATGGGTTTAGAATACCTTAAATGGTGTGGCCATACCGATTTATTAAAGTAACATAAAAAAAATACAATAGTTATTTTACTATATCTTTAGCATTCTTCAATCCAACTCTTCATAATTTTTTATATACGTAGAAGTCATCATTTGAAAGAAGCACAGTAAGTTTCATAGCTTTATCATTTTCAAGAGCCAGCTTAAAATTAAAACTATCATAACATATAAATCAAGCTTGCAATTCTTAGTACCAATAATGGCCACCAGATGGCGCTATATGATTACTTTTAAATAATTATTGTAGAAACAAGTATGATTTAAATCATTTATAGAAATCTTTCAAAGAAAAATTATATGTATTTTACTGATAAAATAACCCTCACTTAATTAGAATAATATGCTGAAGTATTGTGAAATACTGTGTATTAAGAATAATTCTTTATAGGCTTTATGGACAGATAAGTTTGGAGTGACTCTTGAAGGATCAGCACAACATCCTCTTTTACCACTGTTTAAAGAATTTATCTTACAGAACAGGTGCAAATTAATTTTGGATAGCTTGAATGTTTTTGTCATGGTGATTTTTGAAATAACAGTAAAAAAGGAACCAGTAAATGTCTTTTATTTTTTTAAGTGCAGCTTCTAAACTCTTCAACAAAATGTATGCTGAGGAAATATGCATAGTTTCATGACTATACAACACTATATGGATGATAGAAAATTAAAAAACTACCATACATCTGATGTCACTCTGTCCCTCTGGGTAATGTGTGTGTGTGTGTGTTTGTGTGTTAAGTGTGTGTGCTGAGTTTGTATGAATGTGTGGGAGAGGGGATGGGCTTGGTGTCAGAGAGAGAGAGAGAGAGAGAGAGAGAGAGGGAGGGAGACTTAATCATTTCTTTAATCACCAGCAGAAAAAAAGCAATTTGGTGTTGTTGTTGTTTTTTCATCATTACAGCTTAAGAAATATCTTAGGCCTCAACATCAACTGTTGCTAGCCTACTCCCAAAATTAATAGTCATTAGTAAGCATTTTATAAATACAGCTATAATTAAATTGTTCATGGTTTATATGCACATTTATTTTGAGGAGATTAAAGGCTGTAATCTTCCTAAAAAAAATTAAAAAAAATAAATAAACAAACTGTCACACACCTGGACTCATTTAGCTTGTTTTTGCCCGTGACCCAGTTTCTGTCTTCCGTGTTTAGTTTGATTAGTTCCCAGGTGTCTATTATCTTCCTCATGTGTTCCATGTCCCTGTTAATTTAATGATTCCATCCACCTGTGTTTCCCCAATTATCTGTTGTACATAAGCCTTGTCCCTTCAGTTCTGTATGTCGGGTCTTCTCACCTGTGCTCACTTGTGATCACTTGCTACTTACGTGTGTCTACCTCTGTGCTCCATGTTGGATATCCCCTGTGTTGGATATATTAAAAACCTTATTCCGTTTATCCTCGACTCCGTATTCCTTCAGGCAGCGTAAAACCGTGACAGAAGACCCGACCAGAAAAAGAAAATAGAAAACTGCGTGTTTTTTTCCTCCGTTTTGTTTTTGTGTTTTCTCAGTCTTTTTGTTTTGTAGTGTTTCTATGGATCCCCTCTATCGTCCCGAATTCCTCATCCTTCTGCTGAAGCAGGAAGGACGTTCTCTCGAGGACCATACCAGACAGTTTATTCTATTAGCTAATGCCACCAGCTACCCGGACAACGCGCTCTGCACCTTCTACAACACCAGCTTGAACTCCAAATGCAGAGCGTTGTCGTCCGAAGATGGTCCTCGAGAGGATTTCGCCGCATTCGTGGAGTGGACTCTGGCGAGAAATGGCTCATCTTTCACCATCTGCCCCATAGAGGACCTCGCCAGCCCCACTCCCGACCCAGAGACCAGCCAGCCACCATCACGCCGCACGGAGCCAGAGCCCACCGCAGCCGCAGAGCCCGAGCCATCCACTGACAGGGAACAGGATCTCGAGAGCGCGACTGACCAGGTGTGTGAGCCGGCCACACCGTGCATCGTGGGAGTCCTCGTGGAGATCGAGGGCGTGGAGGAAAGCCCTGCCCACACTCCTGCGACTGAGGGTGAGCTGTATGCAGTCTCTGAAGATCATATGGAGCAAGTTCTGGATCTGATGGACTGGTCTATGGAGGTAATCCCTAATTTTCCTGTTTCCCCGCTGGTTCCGTCCAGCCCTGATTCCCCTGTATACCCTCTCAGTCTCCCACTCCTACCTCCTCCAGTCATTTCCTCTGCTCCATTTCTGCTGGTTCCGCCCAGCCCTGAGTTTTCTGTTTCTCCGCTGGTTACGCCCAGCCCTGAGTTTTCTGTTTCTCCGCTGGTTACGCCCAGCCCTGAGTTTTCTGTTTCTCCGCTGGTTCCGCCCAGCCCTGAGTTTTCTGTTTCTCCGCTGGTTCCGCCCAGCCCTGAGTTTCCTGTATCTCCGCTGGCTCCGCCCAGCTCTGAATCTTCTGTTTCTCCGCTGGTTCCGCCCAGCCCTGAGTTTTCTGTTTCTCCGCTGGTTCCGCCCAGCTCTGAATCTTCTGTTTCTCCGCTGGTTCCGCCCAGCCCTGAGTTTTCTGTTTCTCCGCTGGTTCCGCCCAGCTCTGAATCTTCTGTTTCTCCGCTGGTTCCGCCCAGCTCTGAATCTTCTGTGTCTCCGCTGGTTCCGCCCAGCTCTGAATCTTCTGTGTCTCCGCTGGTTCCGCCCAGCTCTGAATCTTCTGTGTCTCCGCTGGTTCCGCCCAGCTCTGAATCTTCTGTGTCTCCGCTGGTTCCGCCCAGCTCTGAATTTTCTGTGTCTCCGCTGGTTCCGCCCAGCTCTGAATCTTCTGTGTCTCCTGTATTCCCTCCCAGCCTCCCTCTCCCGCCTCCTCCCAAACCTGCTGGTCCCTCTACTCCTTCGCTGGTTCCATCCAGTCCTGATCCTCCTGTCCTTCCTCCCATCCTTCTCTTCTCTCCTCCTCCTAGACCAGCCAGTTCCTCGCCATCCCTGCTGGTGCCAGTCAGTCCCGCAGCTCACCCTCAGTCCGCGCCATCGGGGCGCGGTGGTTCGCCGCTGGACTGCCAGTCTCCAGCTCCGCCTTGGCGTGTTAAGGCCCTGTCTCCGCCTCCAGCCTCCGAGCCCTGGACTCCTCCTCGGTCCTTCGACCCAGCGGCTCCGCCTTGGCTCTTAGCTCCCTCGTCTCCACCGTGGCCTGTCATCCCACCTGCTCCACCGGGCTCCCTCGTCCCTCCGGCTCCACCTTGGTCAGTCGTCGACCATCCGCCGCCTCGGGACTCCACTCCTCTGGTTCCACCTCGTCACTCCATCCCTCCGGCTCTGTCAGGCTCCTCCTTCCCTCCGGTTCCACCTCCATCCTCGGTCGCTCCGGCTCCACAGCGGTCTGCCAGGACCCTGCCTCCGCCTTGGTCGCCTGAGCCTTCTGCTCCACCTAGGCCCTCCGGAACCTCGACGTCCCCCTGGCTCTGCGGCTGTGCTGCTCCATCTTGGGCTCCTCACCCATCGGTGCAGTCTCCGCCTGTCGGCCCCCTGGTGTCGTCGACCCTTCCTTCACCATGGCTCCTCCCGCCGTCGACTCCACCTTGGATCTCCGTCCTGGCTGGTCTCTGGTGGACCATCTGGCTCCTCCTGCTCCTGTCTCCTCCCTGGCTCCTTCCTCCGTCGTCTCCTCCCTGGCTCCTCCTTCTGTGGTCCCTGTCTGCTGGCCCCCTCCTGGGAGTCCGTCCTCCACCGGAACCTCCTCCCAGGTTCCCACCCATGCCTCCCTCTGTTGTTTCTACGGTGCGAGGACGCACCTACCGGGAGGGGGGAGTACTGTCACACACCTGGACTCATTTAGCTTGTTTTTGCCCGTGACCCAGTTTCTGTCTTCCGTGTTTAGTTTGATTAGTTCCCAGGTGTCTATTATCTTCCTCATGTGTTCCATGTCCCTGTTAATTTAATGATTCCATCCACCTGTGTTTCCCCAATTATCTGTTGTACATAAGCCTTGTCCCTTCAGTTCTGTTTTGTCGGGTCTTCTCACCTGTGCTCACTTGTGATCACTTGCTACTTACGTGTGTCTACCTCTGTGCTCCATGTTGGATATCCCCTGTGTTGGATATATTAAAAACCTTATTCCGTTTATCCTCGACTCCGTATTCCTTCAGGCAGCGTAAAACCGTGACACAAACACAGAACTCAGAAACATTTATTTCAAGATGCAATAAAAGAAAACTGTACACTATATATATATATATATACAATTGCATAAGTTTATATATATATTTTTTTTTATCAAGTGTACAGCTAATAATAATAATAATAATGCATTTTATTTAAGGCGCCTTTCAAACCACTCAAGGTCACAGTACAACAAGTAACAACAGTAACAATATTAAAACAAAAAATAACAGCAAATAACAATGTCAATAAAAAACCACAATAATATTAGAATAGCACAACATATTGTGGAATACTATATTAAGACTTTATATATAGGCTTTATGAACAGATAGGTTTTGAGAGATTCTTGAAGTACTAGCATCACCTCCTCTTATACGACGGTTTGAGGAATATATCTTCCAGATAGTACCGCCGCTCCCTATATGCAGAATACGCAGTCTTCGTAGGGCACCAACTCCCAGAGGGGGCACCATCCCAGTAGCTCAAAAAAAAATAAAACATGCGCCATTCTCCCATCCGCGCTCGCGACCGCTCGGACATTTGCGGATGAATGTTCGTAATTGATGGATGGACATCTATGCCCGGGTAAAAGACATCAGCAATCCGGCACAGAGAAAATAAAAATAAAGTAAAAAACAAAACAAAAACAGGCATAAAGTTGGCTTGACATTGGACATTCGAGAGTCTCAAATTTAGGGACCGTCTCTAAAGTTACATGTGATATTGTTATACACTTTTCTAACGTCAGTAGCATTTGAAGAGAATGACTTACAGTCATAAAAACAAATGTAATTGTTCATCTAGGTGACAGCTATAATGCACCATTATATTGAATGTTTGATATTTATTAAAACAAACTGTAAGTCATATGTAAATTATGCTACTTTTTCACATGGGCTCAAAAGCAAATTTGAAGCTCAATAGCATTTGAGGAGAAAGACTTGCAGTCATAAACCAATTGTAATGTGTTCATTTAGGTGTCAGCTACGATGCACAACTTATACATTTTTTATATATATTAAAATACTGCCATATCCCTTAAAATTTGATTGCCAGAGGGTTACTGTAAATGCTTATGCACGCTGGGCACAGTTTTCCCGATGCCACCGGGGTGGTGTTGCACTGACGGCTTGAGCCCGCCATCGCTGCTTGCAGCTATATTTTTACTTGGTTTCCACAACTTAATGTGTTTAGTCGACAAGGATTTGTGCTTACAGTGATCTGCATACACCCAAGAAAAACCCAGAAAATAACAAGCACAACTGACTCTAAACCGGTTAACAAGATATATTCCCCGACCTATCAGCCCGTGTGTGTGTGTGTGTGTGTGTGTGCTATTGAGAGATGTGTTCTCCCTCTGCCCACTGTCTGATTGTGTAGATAGCTGTGCCGTCTCGTTTATAAGCTCCGGATGAGGAGACAGGAAACACGGTCTGGCCAGGCGAGATATTCGCATTACAACTAGTCAAACTCTCTCCATGAACCAAACTCCCACATGCTGTCTGCTCCGAGTCCAGCTATCACACTTCCACCCTCAAAATCATTCTGATAACTCTTGTGCGCTTCCTCTGGGGAGCAAGACCGGGTGACTGCACACTGGGATCTCCAGGGAAGGCGAGGGGAAACGGCTTCTTTTTTTCCCAAGATGAGGAGGATTGAAAACTCATGAGTGGACACAAGGGCATCCTGATTTAATCTCACGCACACATGGCTGTTTGAAGATGGTTGGAGTGATTGTGAGTGTGTGCGGGGTTCTCTCCAATAGCTTTTACACCCTTCCCCTTCTTTTCGCATCATGTTTGAAACAAGTGAGCAGTGGATGAAGTGTGAAGATGCCACTCAGTTTCTCCATCCCTTTAGCCGTCTGCATATGAAACGACGTGTACATGAGACACCCTCTGGAAAGAGCAGAGAGAATCAGGGGCTACGAGGTCAGGTTTCCATGGCGACGGGAGTGCGAAGATGACGAGTATCCTCTTCTTCCTCCCGTCAAATGCCAAACCTGTCCGTCCTCATTAACCTCTGAGCTCTTTCGTTCTCGCTCTCTCACTTCCTTAGGCATACAGACACCCCTGTCATGTCAGCACTAAAATATATGCGGTTGACTTCTGTTGATCTCAGCTATAACGCCCTCTGCATATAAACATATGGTAAAGAAATTCACTCGCTGATCAAAGAGTGGGGTGCCGCGGTGAATGTCTGATGGTAGATTTAGAGATGGAAGAAAAAACTGGCAGTGAGGGTGGTGGAAATCTTTTATAGCACTGAGCTGCCCGAAACAAGTGCGTTACAGGAGATAACTCGTCCCCGGGCTGAGCTGTGTTCTGGATGGCTGATTTAGATTGGGATTTTTATTAACAGCACAAGCTCCTTTGTGCTTTTAAAACCAAGGCGCCCAGGATAATTTGAAGTCAGAATAACGTAAGGATTTAAGGCTTTCAACTGAATATATGTAGTCTTAAGGTGTGGTCACATTTACTGTTGTTCATAAAATTTTCGCAAGTAATATCCATTCATTCCAATATAAAAAATAAAATAAATTGACATGACATTCAGTCAAGTATGGTGACCCATACTCAGAACCCATGCTATGTATTTAAGACATCCAAAGTGCACACACAAACTATGAACACACACCCGGAGCAGTGGGCAGCCATTTATGCTGCAGCACCCAGGGAGCAGTTGGGGGTTTGATCCCTTGGTCAAGGGCACCTGATTAATTGTATTGTTGGCTCGAGACTCAAAACCACATAAAGATGTTGCTGTCGGTAGGGCTGTAGTACTTGAGTCCGGTCTTGGACTCGAGTCCGGACTCGAGACATATTTCTGTCGTCTCGGACTTGTCTCGGACTCTTTGCATTTGCACTCGGACTTGTCTCGGACTTGGCCATTGGACTCGCCAAGTCTTCTAGTTGGTCTCGACCAAGTCCAGCAAAAAAATTAAATAAAAAATTTTGCTGGCGCAAACCAGCAAAACATAAAGATGCAAACATGTAGGACAAGTAGACAATGTATCCGTATCAAAGCTGATTATTAACCTACTCTTGAGAGATAACTGATTTGGTTTTTGAGAGACTGAGATGCGCAGCGCGGCTGTTTGATTGGTGAGCGCGCTGTGCTTATTCCATTCATTCATATCATATCATACCCTAAGCTTTAAATATTTGCCTTTTAAATATATACAAATACTATAACGTTTAAAATTACTCTTGCAATGCTCTGATTTCTGAGAGATGCACAGAGAGGCGACAACAATGCGGTGTTTGATTTGTGCTCTTTTCATTCATAAAGTTTACATTCATTCACTTCTGCCGCTGATCCCCTGGCTCACCTGTTATCACACTGTTATCAAACACCAGACTGTGTCAGCTTCAGCCGAGTATTCAGGCAGAATTATTCCTTGTCCGTTATTCGTTTTTAAAGCCATTATCCTTGCCATTCCGAATAAGGTATTCGGCTTCAGGCACAACCCTAATTATTACATTACATATTTTATTTTTTACATACAACATAGATAAGGTCTAGGTACAGCTCCACGCAATATTGTTATTCTAAATTTCACGTCGTATTTGCAAACACTTTGTATGCATTATGGTTAATGCATGCTGGAGTAGTCTACTGTTTCCAACAGCGCCGACTAGTCTATGCAAGCACTAGCACAGTAGGACAAAAATTTTGCTGTATTTATGTGCGCATGCCCAGTAGAGCCAGACGTATCCCTTCTAGCCTAGCTGCGCGCATTTGTCATATCCCGAGCTTTGCGTGTGTCTGTGCACTGTGCCAAGGCATCAGTCATATACATTTTTGACCACAGACATAATGTCAGCAAAAGCAGCATTATTAAGTAAATCAAATGAAAATAAAGTACATACAAATAATTTGACCTTACAGTTCCAAACTTTGTTCTTGAGGGCCATGTGTCCTTTATAGTTTAGCTCCCAGGATCGGACTGGGGGTAAAACCAGTACTCATTACCAGGGCCCCAAAGGAAGAGAGGGCCCTTGAAAAGTATGAATCTGAAATATATTTTATTTTACCTGGATATTTTCATGGGTGGGGGGCATGGGGGCCCATCAGGACCACCTATGCATAGGGCCGGGATCTTGTGAAACGCCCCTTTCTTCAACCCTAGCTTCAACCCTAATTATACACACTTGAACCAGCTAATCAAGATCTTACTAGACACACTGATCTTCCAGGTGTGTTAAGGCCAGTTGGAGCTAAACTTTTCAGGACATTGGCCATCCAGGATCTAGTTTGGAGATCCCTGTCCTACAGAGTTGTTACTTTGCACATGCTTTTTGATCATTACAAATAATAATGTACAATTATTTTCTTAGAATAGGATATATGCTGTCTCTCACATCACATACATTATCAGTAGTTAAGTATGTGGTCTTGAAGAGGACCCTTTTTTCTCTTATTTGGACTCACTCTTGACTTGGACTCGAAACTTTTGGACTTGGACTCGAAACTTTTGGACTTGGACTTGACTTGGACTCGAACCTCTTTGGACTCGGTCTTGACTCGGTCTCGACTAGTCCTGGACTTGGACTTGACTTGGACTCGACAAAGCTGGACTTGACTACAGCTCTAGCTGTCGGTCGACTTCAGAGTTCCTGCTGCTGGCAGGAATGCAACCAAGAAATGGCCAGGAGGAGAAATATGCTCTTTAAGAACGTCCTGATCACTAGTTCCTAGAACTAAGTTCCGGGAACTACGTGGAGCGAAAGCCCCTTCTGAATAAAAGATTTACCAAAGGAGATTTTGCAACACTTCAATTTGGTCATGCAAATTTTCTACACTGACCATCAGAAAGCTGCATAGTTTCATTAGTTTCATCATGAGTGCAACATTGTTCCAGGTGAGATACCAAACAAGTTTACTGTCAGAAAATCCATTCATATCAAACCGATTATGTGATCCAAACTAAATGTATTAGTTTGGAAATCATACATATGGTTAAATGTGTTTTGAGGACATAACACAGTATAGTGAATCATGTGAAAATGATGATTTATTAATTGATCATCTTCTCCTGTAATCATAATTTGTGTGGAAAGAAATACAAATATTTGGGTATTTACTGCCACTGGTGTTAATTTCAGCTGGAAACTGCAGTAAATTGTTTATGAAGTTTACTTTTTGCAAAAATGTTGGTATATGCATAATTTCCCAGTGAGCTTATATTGGCATTTGTGGCTTTTAGAAAAAATAAAATAATAATAATTAATAATAAAAAAAGTTAAACTCCCACTATTTAAATTATAATTTTATGTTGGTTTGAATATTTTAGGTTTAATGGCATTATGTTGTTATGGCAATGAAGTTGGGAACTTGCATATAACTGTTCACAGAAAAGGTTACAGAGCAGTAAATATTTTTACATTTACAGATCGGTAAACATTGGCTGACATTTCCCTGAATGTGAAACGTATGTGTAACTGTCATAATGCTGACATTTCTAATGGACTACAGATTGTCCGACTCCATGAACAGTCCCCTTCATCAGATAATGCATTTGATTGAATACCTGCAGTGAGATCATTCGGAGAGAAAGAGAGTCAAGACCAAAACATGAAACCGAGAACTAAGGACCCTGCTGTTAGAGAAAAAAAAAAGTATAAATTATGCCCAGAGAGATGGGGAAAAGGTAAATGGATGGTGGGAGGAGCAAACAGAAACAAAGTATGATGCAAATTCATTAGTGTTGACAATTAAATGTGTCATCTGTGATTTACACCTGCATTACATTGTTCTTTTGTAATTGAGGAAGGTGTAATAGACGTGATGTTGACACTAGATGCTAATAAAATCCAGTACCTGGCCTATATTCTACAGTGTATTACCCAACATCCATTGCACCTCACAGCCAACATTAGCCTGTATCCAGGGCTCACCAAAGAGTGGCCTACACTACTCACTGATTAGACTGCTTGTTCTTTGCTGCTGTTTCACACTAATAATAGACTGGTCCTGAAAAATTTATAAGGCTGTCTCTCCCACTTTCTCAATCGCACACACACACACACACACACACACACACACTCAGACACACACTCTTGTTGTCTACGCTTCAGTGGGGCATGAAATAAGTGACTAAGCACTGACCTATGCGATTATAGGAGAGAGAGAGAGGGGTTGGGGTATATCCTATTTTTAAAATGATTGATTTGGACGGGCCCATTTTTCTTTCAAAGAGATTAATTTGCCTCCAGGTCCTACTGCTGCAGGCCACCACAGCTACAAAGCACACCGTAAACTCAGGTGAGGGGTTAAAGGCAGTCGGATGGGCAAATTCAGTCAAAAGTAGGGAGTACTTTATTCAGAATATGCTTATAATGGTGTTATTCAGTGCAGTGCTATTCTTTTAAGTGTTTATGTAAGCAATTTATTTAGATTCTGTTCTGTTCAGTTCTATTTGATTGTTGCAATTCATTTTTTCAATATCAATAGCTACGGATAAATATATTGTATGTTTGGATATACCCAATGTCCTATAGGTACTGAGAGCATCTAACATGTACAGTAGTTTCATAAGCACAGACTTTTTTTAAATTATTTTTATTATTTTTTTGAGATTTTCTGTTTACATTATGAATATATTTGAATTCTTACATTTTACTATTAGTCTATTTAGGCATTTTTGAGTCCCTAAACCAAACCACCTACTGAAAAAAAAGTTCAAAAGCTGTTACTGGGGCGTTACTTTTTCAAAGGGTACTCATTTGTACCTTATTTACCCCTAAAAGATGTGTAATTGCACTTTAAAGGTACTAATTAATACAAAAAGAGTACATATTAGAACATAAATAGTGAAAATTAGTAAATTTTGAAAAGGTGCCAGTGACAGCCTTTGTAACTTTTTTTCTGGGAATGTAACATTGATTCTGATATGACTGGAATTTTTTTTATTACATTTGTGAATATTTTATTATTTACATTGCATTTCAGCTGTCAAATATATATCGTCAGCTGTATATAAATATGTTAAAAATGGAAATTGTCAATGATCCATAGTGTATGTGTGTGTGTCTGTGTGGGCATGTTTTTGTGACATATTAGGACACAACTTTGTATAATGACATGGGTATGACACAGGTATTACAAGGAGAGGGTGACTAATGAGGACATAACCCATATCCCCATTTTTCAAAACGCTTATAAATCATACAGAATTCGTTTTTTTGAGAAAGTAAAAATGCACAAAGTTTCCTGTGAGGGTTAGGGTTAGGTGTAGGGTTGGTGTAGGGCCATAGAATATACAGTTTGTACAGTATAAAAACCTTTACACCTATGGGATGTTCCCACTTTTCACAAAAACATCTATATATATATGTTGATAATTGACATCATTTTCATTAATTTTAACAGCAAGAGTGAACAGAGTTAGAATGAAACTGTCAGTTTGTGAATGTGTTTAATGTGATGACACAATCATGTATAATTATTTTCAATAGTACAGTAAATGGGTTTTTAAACAGATCATTCATAAAATGCTTAACTTTTAGATGCTGTTGTCAATATATATTTCAGCATCTATATAAAAATAAATCAAATTTACATACAAATTCCTATGAATGATGTCAAGGTATTATGAGTATTGTTGTGTCAAATCTGGTGCTAGTATGTTTTTTCTAACTGCTTTTATGAAGTCCTGTTGACCCAGGAGTGTAATGACTTTCTCAGTTATGCAGCATGAGGGCTTGTCTGGACTTACTAGTGATTTGTTTGAAACCCCGATTATCCCCGGTCTATTCCGGTCATACAACTGCTCCACTGACCCCCCAACAAAGCAAATACATTGTTAACCTGATGGAGAGAGAGAGCTTTTGAGAAGTCTTTAGAAAAGTCTCATGATGGATTCTTTTCCCATTTTAACATAATACAGAGTCAAATCAATCTGCAGAAATTTGCAAGCAGCCGAAATAAGCTTTTAAAGAGCTTTGTGTGTAATCAGCACAAGAAGGGATTCAAGTCCCCAAGCAGAGAAAGAGAGCGTGAGAGAGGGAATAAGAGAGGAGAAATCGGAAAACTCTGCTGGATTTCATCTAGAACATATGTATTTAGGTGGTTTCTCGGCTGGGTGTAAAGTGTGTGTAAAATTAAATGGTATGATTGTGTTGTCACTCCCTCTCTGTGGAGTAAATGGTGCTGTTGTGTATCCCTGTGGGCAACTGTTCATGTGTGTGTTGGGTTTACAGCTGTAATTGTGTGTGCGTAATTGACTTTATTTTTATATTTGTATATAACCTTTAGTATGGTGGCCTTGGGCAGCTCAAAAACACTTGTAAAACAAACAAAATAATTAGCACACAACATGACATTATTATCCTACAGCACTACAGCATCGACTGAAGTGATATTTAAATGCTACATTTCAAGTTGCTCAAAACAGAAAAAAAACAACAACAACACTGAGCTGGTTAGGTTTTCACAGGGAAAATTAATATAGAGAGCTGTCAAATGCAGGTTTGCTCTAAATGTGTTTAGAGTTAGAATTGACATTTATATTTATGCGTTAGAGGGTTATGAAAGCCTCAAAATATACATACTTTTAATTATGTTACCATAACATTTGTTTTTATTGAGCAACAAGATTTTTAAGAGTCAACAAAATTCAGTTATGATTTCCATATTTACTTGGTAGCAAGTTTTTCCCTACAGTGGAAATGATTAATACCCACTTTAAAACTTTACCATAAACCATACTTTAAAGTAAGTGTCTATAAATTATACAAAAAATATATCAATTTAAAAAAAATATAACACAAATACACCAGTGTTAAACAATCCTTATGGGAAAAAAGTATACATTTCTTAAAAAATAATAATAATAATAAAAATAAAAAAATCTTACTAGTCTTACTAATCTCAAACTAACGTCTAATAGTTAGTAACTATTTAGACATTTTCTATTTGTAAAAGGTTCATATTTTCACCAAAAACACCCCAGGAATTATGACTCCATGCATGCACATGCACATACAGTCTTGCACACTAGTATGCGGAGACTTCACTGACCCTGGTTTCTTCACAGTTCCTGTTTTTGCACCGCTGCATCTATGATGCTTCTCCCAAATGTCAGGGGAAACTTTTAAGTTTCCATGCTTATAGCACAAATAAATTGTGACCGATTCTGTAATGCAGCCGGTGACAATTTTATGATCGAGGATTCAGTACACTGGCCTATAATTCAGAGAATGGCAGTGACTTTTGTCTCAGGCTTATTAAAGACCATATTTCAGTCTCATCATAAACAGCACAATCACCTTTACTGGTGGCTTAAGGGGGCCGGAGTGCATGTGGTCCAACAGCTATGACTGACTGGCTGGACATATGGTATGTAAATCAGCATTGATGATCTCAGATAAAACTGTCCGCTAAACTGCTGCCGATTCTGTGAGATGTTATGGGTTCGATTTCATGCAATAGATTCTTTGGAACAATACAATAATAAAACTAGAGTACACATTTTTTTTAACAAACTACAGGAATCCACCCTTTTATATATGTCATGCTTTTAGTTGATGGAGCAAATCTAAATTAAATCAAGACCAATAATGAATCGATAATAAAATATTCTTGTTTAAAAGCAGATGAGGAGGATTGGCTGAATAAAGTTCTTATGATCAATACTTTAGTGTTGTTTTCCAATCATTTTGTTTCAAGAGTGACTGAATCGAGCTCCTGAATGAGATTTACTGAGGCATGTTGCTGTGCTGTTTTAATAAATGTATTCAGTCTATTTTGAAATGCTTATAGAATTTCATCCAAAATGTATTGACTGTATTCACACACACACACACACACACACACACACACACACACACACACACACACACACACACACACACACACACACACTAACGGTTATGATAAAATAACTTCATAAGACAAAATGCCAGTCATATTGATATCTGTTCTCATCTTTACTCATTACTTGGGAGACATTTGGAGTGACTTAGAAGGGAATATTTGAAAAAAAGAACACTGAACATTTCACCAGTCAGCGTGTAAGCATAAATATTTTACTACAAACATAATTAAAAGAGGCATTATGAATTCAGAAGCTGAATATCATCAGGTATTCCACCAAAATGCTGAATTAAACACTGATGGTGTTTAATTTTTCAAGAGGCTGCCGGAGGACTCTGAAGATTCTGCGTGACGGGGAGTCTGTTTGCTTTCTGGTTCACTCCTAATTTTTGCAAACATCATTTGTCATGTGACGCGATAGTTCTCTGCCGCTATCATTTTTATTCGCACCCTGATTTGAAATACGACGTGCGACAGGAACAGAAAAGTCAAGTTGTTTGCTCATAAAAAATGAATGAGATGTGAGATCCAGATATCTTTATTAATCTCATCAATTAGTCAGCGTGACGATAATTAAACCATCTCAGCTTCTCATTTATAATCATTAACTGCGGAGGAGAGATTTATGCATAGGGTTATGTGACTGTTCCATGTGTGTATCTGACGGTGTGGTTTATACATTCATTTGTTTGTCTTTTCCTCCATCTTATTGTTAATGCCTAATGTAACATTAGATAAACACTCATGCAGGCAGAGAAGAAGTTCTTGCTGAATACTGAATCATTAAATGCTGCGAGTGAACATGCGGTTTGGGGAAGACATGTCTGTCTGTGTGTGTTAATATGACTGAGTTTCTGTAATCTGACCGTTTACAGCCGGCTGACACTAATGTTCCCTCTAAGGGAGAATCTCATACCTCTCATTTGTTCCTGTCGTATTTTCTCTCTCTTTCTCTTCTGCTCCTTGGTTTTTGATGTCTCTTCCAAATAGTGTATCAATGACTGTAGTTTTGTCTGCATGCCTGCCTGTCCATTTGTCAGTCCGTCCATCCATCCACTGCTGCCACTATGTTTGGCACTTGATGTGGTGTGCTTTGGATCATGAGGCTTCTCAATCTTGATTTCATCAGTCCAAAGAATCTTATTCCTGAACATGGTAGGGTTTTTAGATGTTTTCTGGCAAAGACTAATCTTGCTTTCCTGTTCTTGAATGTTACCAGTGGTTTTGCTATCTCTCTCATATCTTTTTGTTAATTTTTCAGCTTAATGATGTCCTCCTTCACTTTCATCCAGATCTCCTTGGACTTCATATTGGTAGCACCAGTCAAACAGCTTCCAAAAGGCAATTTAATACCTAATATCAACTCAAACTTTAATCTGCTTTAATTTGTCTTGAAGTAATGAGGGAATAGAAAGCACCTGGTCAATAAACCTCTTCTTAGTGAACTGTCCAAATACTATTGATACTATATATAGTAACAATAAAATAACATACACAGTTAGTATAAGATCCTGGATCACCTTTGTCAATAATCAGAAACTTTACTAGGCATACGATCACAAATAATCATAAAAAATTTTCACATCCACCAGTTTTAAGAAATATCTTCGCTCTTGGCTAGTTCGATAACCAAAGGAAGTGTTGTACTTTCAGCTCTGTTAAACACATTTCTATGGCGTTTAAATCCATTCCGCAGACTTCAGCAGATTTTCCTCCAAAACGCAAAAGAAGTCAGCAGATTGCATCTGGGCCTAGTCATGTGTTATCTTTGCCTGGGGCACCGAGTGAACCAGGACTTTCACCGCCACCCCATCAAAATAAAAAAGGTCCATGACATCCTGATCTTGTAGTATTTGTGCGAACTGAGTTCCTCTTTTTTTGTTCAAGACATTTCAAAATCTGTCTCTGAGCTGATCTCTGTCAGAAAGAAACTGAAGAGAGAGAGATTTGAATTTTGTTGGCATTTTTCTCTTGCTTTCACTTTTCTGTCTTATCCATTTTATCTCTCTTGCCCTTCCTCCCTCTCTTTTAATCTTTGTTCTGCCTTTCTCTGCAGTGTGGGCTGAGATAATGAATACACAGAGATGTAGGGACCCGCTTTGTGTTTGTGATTGCGTTCTGTTTGTCCCTTTCTGATCATAATGGAGGAGACATTCGCACAGGTGTGGGTATGTGTGTTTAATTCTCTCACCACACTGACAGCTGGAGAGCAGAGAATCCAAACTTGAATAACTTCCTCTCAGGGCAGTATGTTTTGTACAATCACCGCGGTAATAACATCTCAACAGAGTTAACATATGTCTGTTTATGTTTTTTTTTCAGTCACATACCTTAGAGGAAGCGCTTCAGCATAGAGGTGTGCATAAAACATAGAAAGAGTGTGCAGCTCAAGGACATGGTATCATCACTTATATCTTGTAGATGAGCGTATTTCCATTACACATGACTATCATATCCAGACCCCTCACAGAACATCAGGCGAAGATTTATGATAGGAAATTCACATTTCATAAGATCATCTCATCAGAACGTTTGTGAGTTTGTATGTGAGTTGTTGTTGTGCATGCAGATGTATTCAGTCTTGAATAAAGCCTAAAGCATCTTCACTATTGTATGTGTGTGTCCTGACCTTGCCCCAGACTGAGGTTAATGATGATCATTTGGGAAATATTACATCATCAATATCATGTCTTTCATTCGGATTGAAACTTGCGCTATTTATCATGGATAAAGAGGATTATCTTTCGGGCAGTCAAGAGCAAAATGAATAATGTTTTTTTTGTCTAAGTAGTCAATTGGCACCATTTAACATCTTTAATAACAACTAACATAATAAGGGTACAAGCCTTTACTCCAGTAGTCGGTGTGATCATTCAGAATTTTTTTGGAAACCATTATAAATTTTTCTTTAGGATTCATTAAAAGTTTAAAAGGAAAGCCTTTATTTGAAATGTTTTTTTTTTTTTTTTTTTTTTTTTTTACAAATGTCATTTATAATCCGTTTATAATCAATTTATTGCATCCTTGTCTCCACTAAAAGTGAGTAAAAAATTTTTTGAAGATCTTCTCCATGCAGTTTTGAAATTAGCTGGGATGTGATGGACTGAATATAGACACATTTAAATTAATTGAATTGATGTTTATGCGTGTATGATGTGTCTTTGTGTGTGTGTTTGATAAAGAGTTTTAATAAAACATGTATAGTTTATTTACATTTATCTTTATTTTTGCAGCTGCCATGCTTTCAATTATAGACCATTCTATTGAATGAAAAGCGCTATAAATTTATCATGTTGACACAAAAACAAAGAGCAAACCTTTTTTTCTTTTTTTCTGCCAATTTAAACTTAAAAGTGGTTGTTTGTATAGAGACTCATAATACATCTCTCTCAAGTAAATAAATGTGAATATTTACTTATTTTTTCTTCTCTAATGACATTCAGCTACTTTCAAATTCTCTGACCTGCAGACTTGTGTACATTTATTGCCCAATGGAATTATATAAATATTATATGTTGTATAATATATAAAATGTAAAACTTTTTTATAGAATCATTATATGAAAATAATAATATAAATATAATATAAACAGTATTACTCATATAATAATTAAGTACACTTTCTCACTGACATATTTAAAATTGTCATTTCAGATTATTAGATTATACAGTGCAAGCAGGGTTCCCATGCACAGTCCTCTTATTATTATTCCTTCTCACTTTAAACAGCTTTAACTTTTTACCCCTATGGTAAAAACTCAGCAAACTTTGCATGCATGAAGGATATGTGGCTAATTGCATTTTATGTCATTCTGGTTTGGATGGGATGTATGGTTGCCTAGCAACTGACAGAATGTCAGGCCCTCTACCCCGTTTGAGCTCGAGACTTAAATTTTCACATGAGAGTTCCTCAGCTCATGGGGAACAAATTTGCCTTAAGGACCCATTGGTTACACCGTGAAAAAGCCTTAGTATTTTTCAGTAAAAGCTTTACAAATCCTTTTTCTTACGAACATGAAAACTGACATAGATTTCTTGAGTTTTATGTGTGTAGAAATTACAATGTAAGACAATTTTTCAGTCTTAATCAGTCGTGACCATATACGCATATATGATAATAATCAGTGCAACTCCATGCAGACTGTAATGGTAAAGGGATATTCTGGGTTCAATCCACATTAAACTCAGTCAACAGCACTTAAAAAAGAAAAAGTAAAAAAAAAAACAGGAACTGAGGTTACACTGAGGAATAAGAGTTCATTCACTTATTGTGATTCGAGTCACTTCCGAGACACTAAAAACATGAAAGAACACAGTCCTATGCATCACTCTAAAACAAATCACAACATACTGTACTTACGTAATTAAATCACAGGCTTTTGTGCACTACACTCTAAACAAAAATTGAACTAAATAGCAGTAAAAGTGGTTCATTGACTTGTAATCATAGGGGAACCACTGTTATATACAGCACCTATTTTTAAAAGTGCGGTAGCACTTTATTTTACAGTACGTGTACTTACATGTTCTTATAGTGTACTTACAGTGTATTTATCTAAGAAATTTCTGGTAATACAAGGTAACTACATAGGTCAGGGGTAGGTTTAGGGGTAGGTTCAGGGTTAGTACCTAGTTATTACATAGTTATTGTAATTACTAAAATAAGTACAGAGTATGTACAAGCAGCACCTTTGTAAAATGGTGCTATGTAGAACCATTAGAGCCCTATTCTCTTCCTTAGATTTTAGATGTGTTACTCTGCTCTTACATGCTTGCTATGAATGGGAATTTACTACAATGGCAAAATCTGTTTGTGCCAGGGCCCTGAAATATGTCCTTATGAGGGGGGCTAAGGTGCAAAAAGCCTAAGAACCATGTTATCTTGAGGAAATACACTGCATTTTAATGTAATTTTTATCACTTTGTCCAACTACACTAAGAGACTGTGAGAGAGTTAGAGAACCGTTAGAGAACCTTCAAAGAACTAAACAGGGGCTTCATGGGTTCTTTGTATGGTAGTGCTATAAAGTACCCCAAATAACACATTTTGTGTTTGTAAATGTCTGTTTACTGTTAGTCATATTGTTATTTTAGGTTGATTGACTGATGCTTTGCTAAAGCAATGGTGTACAACACAACATTGGAGACTTATATTGTATTCATATTTTTGGTTCCTTATAAAAATGTGGTGGAACAGATTAGGCATAATTAATGGGAAACACTAAGAATCTACAATAATATTATAATACGGGAAAAATAATAAGAATCGACAGTGATATTGAAATAGGGGAAAAATAATCAAATGAATTTAAAAGCACAGGGAGCAGCGCAACAAGTAGGGCCTGTCATTGTCTTTACAGCAGCTCAGCGATGTACCTCACTAGAGAAGGCAGCAGTCGCACACATATTTTGCTCATGTGTTAAATATGTGAACAAATGCACATCAACACACATGCAAACAAAGCAGTCTCCTGTTCTGTTTTCAACCTGATTGTGTACAGAGCCTTTATTGTCTTTGAGCAGAAAGGGAGGAGAGAGAGAGAGAGAGAGAGAGCAAGAGCTTGTCTTTTAAATGAGAATAAGTGAGGGAAACAGTCCTAATTGCAGCAATGGGGACAGAAAGGAGACACCCATGAGGATACTGAGCACACAAGAGTGACAACATGATAGATAGCCTAAAACTCTTGATCTTCTCCGTCTGCCAATCTCTTTCTTTCTTTTGTCTAACCTGTTGGCTAATACCAATGCATACTAATCTCATTAGTAATCAGAGGTATTCACGTGTAAAGTGTGATTCCATCCCACATATGATTCACACATTTGCCTAGACACTGAAACATAATATTAACACATTGAAAGCATCTAAAACCTAAGCATTTAACATTACTTTAGTGATGTAAGATTATTAACAAATACTTTCAGTTTAATAAAATATTGAATTCATTGAATTATTAGTTTGTTAATAGTAGTTACTCAAATTAAATACAGTAAACATGCAGCGTACATTTAACTACCTATTATGTATTTATATTGATTACATGCTCAGGTCTAGTTTGGGAGCTCATAATACATATAATAGATAAATATATCTATACAGATTTATTTTTAATATAACAGATTCATAATTAATCTTTTATAGCTACAAATATTAATGAGATCAAGCGAGTGGTACTTCAGGCAGGTGACAGCTTTGGCTGGTCAGTAGGATACAGTGTGTCACTGAGGCCTGGTTCTGTCTCTGTGACCCGAGGTCTGTGTTGCTCTGTGGGAATCGGATGTTCTGGACAGTTACATGTGTCTTGCGAGAGGCCGTTTCAGTGTAATTGATATGACTGTGGTGCTCGACAGATGTTTTCTGGAGCGCTATGGGAAGATAAGAGGATTAAGGCAACGACCAGAGAGCATTATGGGAGTGTTAAAAGAACGTTCTACAGTAATAAGGATTTTTTGGTAGAGCATTGGGAGAACAACCTCCTGAAAATATAAACGTTTTGAGGGGGATGTTTTTTGGGTCGAAGGTACCGTTTGGAAAATATTATAGCAAAGTTGAGACTTGAGATAATGTTCTCAGGTATTGTGGATATATTGGGAGTGTTTTCACTCCCAGGCATTTCGATATAACACTTAAAATGAGACCTCATGTCCCATAAATTGTTGGTTCTCAGGAGAATTAGTTTGTTTAATGCTCTGAGCCATGAACGGAATAAGATGATTACATCGCCAGAGTCTATTTACTTCTTATTTACTGTTATGCTGGGCAGAGTTTACTTAACAGACCCCTGTGTGCATTTCATATGCATTTATTAATTGGGCACAGAGATCATAAAATATACAACTCTTGGAACAGGGTCATTTCAACAACAACTGCAAGCTGGCATTTGACCTGGCACTTTTCAAATGACTGTGGCAACTTTCCAGCACATTTATTTATAGTTAAATTAATTATGAAGCTACAGAAATATCAAAGTAAATGATTTATTTGTACATCTTTTCGAAAACATAAAAAATAAATGTGGGACCACCTTTTAAACAAGCCTCTGATAACCGAATGAATCTGACTGGAGTGAGAGAGATGACTGGAGTATTTTAATAATAATTGCGTGAGAGGCCCAATTAAACATGTCAGGGAAAACCTAATGGTACCAAATGGACTTTAAACCCACTGGAAAACCCAACTGGAAATATTAACACTGAATTTTTATGTCACGGAGGTCTTCCAATGAAGCTCAACTTTGAAGAAGTCAAGCATGACACATGTGTAAAGTTTAGTGAGTCAGTGCCCATGACAACGACTACTGTAATAACCAAAATAATATTAATTAATGCATAAGTACAATGTAGTCAACGTGTTCTTCATTTTCTGAGTGCGTTTTTTTTTTTCATGTCCAAAATGTTGGAATTTTCCTTTCTTTCCAAATAATTTTGTATTTAAATACCTTAACCAAATTTAGTGTATTCTTCTTCCCAATATAATATACTCCTTATAAATGTAATTAAAAATGTATAAATTATATGACTATTAAATGTAATGTATTATCTTGTGTGTACCTGCTTGTGTAAGAGAGATTAAAGTGATCAATGAAATCACATGTAATAATAATATAAATGAATTAAATCAAACTTTTTGTTTTTATTTTGTTTATATATATATATATATATATATATATATATATATATATAATGCATTAATAAAATAGTCCAATTTACATCCAATATCATGAACATATACTTATGTAAACAAAATAAAACCAAAAGGTTTGATTTAATTAATTTATATTATTATTAAGTTATATCATTAATCACGTTATTCTCTCTTACACACAAACACATACACACAATAATACATTACATTTAATAGTCATATAATCTTCCACTACCCCAGTTATTAAATTAAATAAAAGGCCATCAAAGTTATAGTGTATGTACCAAGTATTTAAATAGAGGGATGTAGTCATGCATGGCAAACTGTGAGACTGAATTCCACTAAATGAGTTTGATGGGACTGACAAGACAGCGAAAGAAAGTGAGGGAGGAAGGAACGAAGGAAGAGGGGGAGAGTGTGTGCTGTAGTTTTTTCAATAAAAATCAGACCTGAGTTCTTGACAGGTTGTTCTACCTCATTAGAGACTTTGGGCTGTTTGAACGGCAGGGTGAGATCTTACCTTCTCTAATCCTATGGATTAGCTAATGTAGACACTGTTAACTCAATTATTAGTCTCTCTAAACATACAAAGAGAGAAAGCGATAAGCCATGTTAAGATAAGGCGAGATCCACCGTTTCGCTGCTATTTATTGTATGATTTACCATTGTACTATTTTAATTGCAGGGAAAGCCTCACTGGAGCATGCTGGGATTAAGTCTTTTGCTCAAGGGCACAATGGTGCTGGAGGAAGATTGGGATTTCATCTCTCCAGTTCATGGATCCCTGTAACTTTAGTTCAAACTCAATAATACCTCAGCGCAATTAACCCAATTAGTCATTAACTTTCCATTATCGTTTAAAGAAAATACAAATTATAATAATGATCATTTTCCCACACCCCAAGTCCAAAAATAGATGGTCTTCGTCAGTTTCAGATGAGTGTTGAGATGTTTCTGGTCATCCCGAGCGCATGTTCAAACAGAATGGATGTCTTTAGGAACCCAGCAGTGAGAGCCGTTCAGTGGAGCAGGAGCAGGAGGATGCTCAGCTGAAATTAAACAGCAGGCTGGATCCAGTTTGTTCATCTGGCCTGACTGCCAACGTGGCGATTTATCCAGAACCAAATTCTCAGTGCGTCAGATAAACTGCTCCCTCACTCATGATAATGTGTGTGTGTGTGTGTGTTTTCTGTACGGAGACAGCGAGTGAGCGGCACACAATTTGATGTTTATTACCTGGCTGAGGTGGGATATAGTTTCCTGATGGAAGAAGCATTTTCTGTGGATGAAATTGACATGCTGTTTCTCTCCTCAGTCGGGGGTGGGGGGTTGACCTCCCCCTGTGATGGCAGACGGCCAGCCGACCCACTACAAGGTGAATTTCATTTGTCAGAAGTGTTTACCAACATTTTACCAAAGTTATTACAGCCCTGTCATCGCAGAGAGGCAACAGAGTAATGAAAAGTACACAAATATAACAACCTAGGAGCGAGGAATAGAGAAAGAGAATGAGAAAAAGATCTCTTTTTTTTTTGTACCTTTATTCATTTAGAATCAGTGATATTTGAGAAGACTGCTCTACAATCCTCTAGCATTCTTAACACCAGTTAAGACCCTTATTTATAGGCCTTTCTCCATTCTGACCTCCATAACCTTGCTGACCCTGTCAACACTGTCATTTCCAGTATGTTACATAATTCTGCTCCACCCACATCCACCGCCTGCTGGTGTCAAGGTTTCAAAGTGACGCTGTATGCTTGAGTCACGATGTGACCGCACAGATAGCATTTTAACAAGTGACTCGTGCCTGCATTTGTACCCTACACCGGCAATGTCACAATAATCTTACATTTTATTTCAGTATTATTTAATGTTTCCATTTTTTATATATTATATTATATTATATTATAAATGGTATTGTTAATAATTATATACATTTATAATAATTTATATATAATTTATTTCTAATATTATATATAAAAATTACTATACATTCTTATTAATATAAAATAATATTATAAATAATTATAAATGATATTATTATTTTTTATTTAAATCAAATTATTAAGTTAAAATAAAATCATATTGGAATTAATAGTTACAAATTCATTTGTAAAAAAAAATCAATAAATAATAGTTGCTGTAATTAATTGAATAATAATATTAATTGAATTTATATTAAATAAATATAATGATACACCACCACCAGTAGCCTGCACAGTGGTAACAAGGCATGATGGATCCATGTTCTCATTCTGTTTATGCCAAATTCTGACTCTACCATCTGAATGTCTCAACAGAAATCAAGATTCATCAGACCAGGCAACATTTTTCCAGTCTTCAACTGTCCAATTTTGGTGAGCATGTGCAAATTGTAGCCTCTTTTTCCTATTTGTAGTGGAGATGAGTGGTACCCAGTGGGGTCTTCTGCTGTTGTAGCCCATCCGCCCAGGGCCGGCGCTAGCCATTTGGGTGCCCTAAGCACAAATGCTTGGCGGTGCCCCCCCTCCCCCTCCCCAACCACCCACCAACCAAAGAAATAACTACCATTCAGAATTTCTTAGTTAGGTTCTCTTTACTTCCAAAATAACTGCTGCAAATGAATAATTGGAACTGAACAATTTAAACACAGAAAGTTAAAAAAGTGCAAAAAAAGTTTAGTGGAAATAACAGTATAAGTGTATGCATTTTATTAAGTTTGAATTTTAAAGTGCACATTTTAAACTGCAAATAACCATGCATAACTGCACAGTAGAAATTACTCAACAGAGGGACTACATCTCTATGAAGAGACCATTCTGCTATTCTATAGAACTATATTAAACATTTTCACTACCATCAGTTGTCAGAGGCCCTACAGAGGCACACGCCTACATTTCCTAGCTGCAAAATCAGCTATCAGCAGTGTTGGGAACCTTACTTTAAAAAAGTAATTAGTTATTGTCATGATTCTGCCTTCATGTCCTGACTTTTCTCTAGTTTTGAGGCAGGATCATGACAGACCCGTGTTTTGTGTCCAAGCACATGGCCTTGTCTTTGGGCCATGTGCTTGTGTTGTCTCGTTCCCTTGCCCCGCCCCCCTTGTTATCATAGTTGTCGTGATTGCCTTACCTGTGCCACCTGTTGAGTCTTGATTAGTTCTCCTATTTAGATCCCCTAGTGTGCTCTGTCTTTTGTTGGTTCGTTGTGATTGTTTCCACATTGTTTCTATAGATGTTTCTACATGGTTCTTGTGAATGTTAGCTTGTGAGATATTGCAAGTCCTTGTAACCCCTTGAAGAAAGTCTTTGTGTTACCCGTAAGTGTTTTGTTTGTAGTTCGTGTTCCAGTGTTTAGAGTTTGTTTATCGTGTCAACCCAGTCCTGTTAAGTTATTTAGTCTCTGCCCTAGTCGTTGTTTTCCCCCTCGTGGGTTTTGTTTTCCCCTTTTTGTCTTTAATATACCCTCTGTGTAGTGATTCCTGTCTGCGTATGAGTTCCGCCCTTACCCTCCACATAAGTTATAGTTACTCACTACTTGTTCCAAAAAGTAACTGAGTTAGTAACTGAATTACTCTATAATAAAAGTAACTCGTTACCAGGGAAAGTAACTATTTGCGTTACTGTAAAAAAGAAAAAAGTTAAAAAAAAAAAAGTTTTTTTTTTTTTTTTTTTCAGTTTTCACAAGTCAGTTGACATTAGTAGAACAGACAGGTACATAACTTTCAATATTTATTGCACTTCAACAGACAGCAAGAGTTTTATCCTGCACTTCAAGTATTATCTTTGAAAGAAAGGGTGTTTTTGGCCACTAGCTTTGTAGATGCGTGTCACACATTGCATGTACACATTACATGCACGTTCTTGCCTTTGACTACAATGAATTTGAAGTAGTGCTTATATCTTTACCTTGAAAATGCCGACTTTTCATCGGATTGCTCCTGACTCGCCATCCCTGCTGCGAATCTCTGTGTAGCTTTTGTGTGTGTGTGTGTGTGTTTGGCACCGCTGGCGCAGCCGCGTGTGCCGGCATGTGTGTAAAAACACTGGCTCTGATTGGCTACCATGGAACACATGACTCTGCCTTAGCCAATCACAACCGCTTATCTCGTCATTAACCCACCTGCTCACTCGCTGTGTGAGCCAGGGGTGCGTTCGGATTGCGTAGTTTATTAAATCAATGCATAGTAACGCACCACATTTAACGTTAACGGCGTTGTAACGACGGGAAAAGTAATTAGTTAGATTACCGCGTCACTGAAAAAATAACGTCGTTAACGCCGTTCTTTTAAAACTAACATTTTTATTTAAAACATTGTCTTACCTGCAAGCGACGCGCGAGCATCATCCCGCTGTCTCTTCTTTTTTTTTTTTTTTTTGCGCCCCCGACTCTTGGTACCTTTTCGAGGCCATGTCTGAGGTCGGTGTCTGCCAAATTTGACATTGATTGAGGCATAATCGAACAGACCACTGGGGGGTGGGGAAGGGGGGGGGGGCACCAGAGGGAGACTGGCACAGAGATTCACCTTTTTCTCGACTAATTTGGTCTAGGCCTATATTACTTTTGTATTGCTTTTGTATATTAACATGCTTTTAGAAATATTTTATTTGTTATTTATACTAGTAGCCTATTGTGATGATTTTTTCACGACCCAGATTTTTTGGTGCCCCCTAGGGTGACCACCCGTCCGCGTAGCGCGTGCGCGCACAGCGTTTGAAGCCCCATTCATGCGTCCCGCAAATTGAGACTGTGTCACGCATAATCAATGCTTGCTCAAAAAAAGTTGGTCGCTCTATATCCTCGAGCCCCAGGCAGCCAAATATATATTACTATTACAAATACCATCGATGAAACCACAAAGCTGACGCGGGAAATATGTATAACTGCAATATAAAGTAATTTTGAGTATTATTGCTATTAGTATTATTTTCTAAAATTAGGTACATGTAATATAAAAGTACACATGGCAATGTTTTTGCAACAGCTCCAAGTCTCACGTGCAGTGTAGGCTATACGTCACTGTCCGAATCCGTTCACTTATTTATTTGTTCACTCCTTCCTTATATAGTGAACTCAACTGCCATACACTATATAGGGATTAGTGAATTCCCTTCCCTTGAGTTGTGATGTTAGACTTTTTTTTTTTTTTTTACTGTTCCTGTGGTGTTGAGCACCTACAATTCATTTTAATCCTATAATTGTATTATATATTTAAAGTTAATAAATTGTAATGAAAAATAAATAAAATAGCTAAAGTAAATCGTTAGTGGAAGTGCATCTGTCAATGTTTAGGGGAATAGGGCATTATTAATATACTTATTAATATACCATGTAAGGTGGTTTGTGCTAGGAATGGGTAAACCACTATCAGTGAGTCTGCCCATGGGGTGTCCCACATTGTCCCTCAGAAACACACCCCTTGTCCCCCCTTGGGCTTATTAGCAAGTGGTCACCCTAGTGCCCCCCCAAAGCAGTTGGTGCCCTACACGCAGTGCGCGTGCGGAGCGCCGGAACTGCATCTGCCTCAAGGTTGTGCGTGTTGTGGCTTCACAAATGCTTTGCTGCATTTCTCGGTTGTAACGAGTGGTTATTTCAGTTAAAGTTGCCCTTCTATCAGATTGAATCAGTCGACCCATTCTCTGACCTCTAGCATCAACTAGGCATTTTTGCCCACAGGACTGCCACATACTAGATGTTTTTCCCTTTTCACACCATTCTTTGTAAACCCTAGAAATGGTTGTGCGTGAAAATCCAAGTAACTGAGCAGATTACTCACACTGGCCCGTCTGGCACCAACAACCATGGCACGCTCAAAATCACCTTTCTTTCCCATTCTGACATTCAGTTTGGAGTTCAGGAGATTGTCTTGACCAGGACCACACCCCAAAATGCACTGAAGCAACTGCCATGTGATTGGTTGATTAGATAATTGTATTAATGAGAAATTGAACAGTTGATCCTAATAATCCTTGTGAGTTTAGATAGATATTCTTCCTTATGCTCTGCTTTTTAGATGATACTTCTTATTTCAGCTGTCCTGTATGAAATAAGGTTTCATATGTTGCCCCTCGGTTCATTCCAGAATTCATACAATCCATAAAATCCGAGCCGAGCAATAAGCTTGTTCTAAAATGGTTCCTTAACACATCTAGGGAGAAAGCAAGAGGTTTATGAGAAAAGATAAAGGGTTATTGGATAGGGGAGGGATTTTATTGTTTCACCTTCTAGTGAATCAATCACTCTGAAAAGTGAACTGGGGGGGGGGGTTATTTATTTATGTGTTCATTAGTTTTAAATAATTCATGTTTGTACAGCTGTAGAAACAGAAAGACGCTCAGCAACAGGGGAAGAATGAGCAATTAACAGTGTTCACCAGAGCTATATCTAGCTAGTTATTAGTTTTTGAAACCATAAACACACAATTTTTTCTCTCCCTAAATCAATCTGTTCTCTCTGTACAAAACAAATGAGAGTGATGGAAGGTGGGAAAGTGAGTGAGATGACTAGAAAGCCAGTATTATTCTCTGCTGTATAAGGTGTAACAGGCAAATTTTGGAAGCGTCAAATATGAGGTGATAACAAGGCATGGGGGGAGAGAAAGAGAGGGGGAGGAAAAATAGACAAGTGGAGGAGGGCTGTAATTTGGCCGTTGGCCTTCATTAAGGCTGATGTGGCAGAGACAGCTGGAGAGAAAAGCACCATCTGGAATTGAGAGAGCACGATCGCGCAATCGCATGTCTTTGCAGCAGACTTTCAGATATAATGGACATCGGAGTTAGAATAACATCATCAGAGAAGGCTATTTGTGTGATTGGAAACTGAATATTGTCCATGAAACCAATAAACTAATGTGGGCCATCAGTGTGTAATGTACAATGAGCCCAGGAGCACAACATTTCTGTGTTTTTCTGGCATCAAAGCATTATAATCATCAATGATTCTTGAAACAGACGCGTAAAGGAAAATTCCAGGTTTAATGCAACATTTGTGACATAAAGTGAATTCTTTAATCAATCAATCAATCAATACAATTAAGGCTTAGCAATTATTTCTTGAAAAATAATAAATAAATATTGAGGTTATGGTAAGGCACATAAACACTGCTCAAAAAATTAAAGGAACACATCAGCTCTCAATGGGGGAAAATATCATGCTGTTTTTCTATACTCATATGGACTGAGTGATGCCAGATTGTTTGATGGAAATGAAAATGTTCAACCTACCGAGGGCTGAATTCAAAGACAAAGTGAAAAAATTATGCAGCAGGCTGAAAACAAATTAGAGCAGTTTATTTGAATAAATGGGGCCCATTTTTAAAGAATTTTAAAAGCAATAATTTGAAGTTTATATAGTAATGTAAAAAAAAAAAACATTAATTATTTTGTTAAAACTTGTGTATTATTTGAGCTGTAAAGATCTTCTCCTCATTTGTACTGTCATTTGAGGGTTTATGGTGTTTTCGAGGCAACAAAATCGCTAAATATATAATATATATATATATTTTTTGCACTAAAATTTTTTCAGACAATGAGATTAATTAGAAAAACTAAATAAAATAAAAATATCATGTTAACACTCATATTGTTTATTTCTGTTGCTGCTTTTTTTTTCCAAAAAGGCAATAAAAGAGATTAGAAAGAAACGACTTAATTTTTTTACCACATTAAAAGAGAAATGAGAGACATTAGAAAGAAACGAGAGGAAATTATTTTTTGGGTCATTAACATTACGCCACATCTGCTGACTTATTGAGCCTGACATGTACTGAATATCCCTTCAAGCTTTGTGTGACATCATCAGGTAAGACCTTTAAGTCTTATCAGCATTTTAAATGAGAGCAATGATTATTATATGTCGTGCCCCGAGTGATTATTAATCAACACAGAGCATTAGCCATTGCTCAAGCCCTCCTACTTACAACCTGGACATGCTATTAAAACGCCTTTAACAAACGTGACCTGCGGATCAGTGTCAAAGGCCAAGACTCACGCAGCCTTGTGTAAAGAATGATGGTTAGAGGATAGATATTCTCAGTATGGAGGGAACTGTGCCGGTCAAGTGCTATAAATCCAGGCATCACGGTCTCTGTGTGTCTTCCTTTAAGGGCTTGTCTCACTTTAAAGATTATTCCTTCAGCCCTCCGCCCACTGTGACATACTGCCCTACCCAGTGCCGCTGACTTTGACAAATATCACATCTGCTTGCAGACAGAAGAGCCACGGTCTAGACGAGTAGATCCATACACATGCTGACTGTGTCTCTCTCTTGCCCTGCCTCCCTTCATGTCCATTACAATGCACTTGTGTTCATTTGTAATCCTGACATCACTGATGCCGCATCACCCTTCATGTTCAGCCGCTCTCTCTTCTGCTCCAAGGCTAAAGTCTTTATGAATATAAAGTTGTTTACAAACCAACACTGTGAGGATAGAGCAGGCTCTCATTTACAAACCCTGGCAGAGGGAATCTATTTTGGGCTGGTTTATATGCCATTGGCCTGAAGGAGTTGCGTGTGTTGGGTGTGTTGGAGTGATTTGTATGTCGGTGTGGTGAAGTCTAGGGTACGGCGAGTGTTTTTTAGCATGTGTGTGTGGTGACGGAGCGCATGCATCTGGGCTGAAGGAGTAAAGTCTGTCTGTACTAAATCAGTTTTGGCACTTGAGTTATAGACTCATAAAACAGACACCTTAAAGGGACAGTGGAGCCAAAAATGGAAATTATTTACTCGCCCTCCCGCACATTGTTGTAAACCTGTTTAAGAAGCTTCAAAAAGCACAATTCAGGTAACAATATACAGTAGTTTTTCATTAGATATTATACAATAGTTTTGCATAAGAAACAGACTGTTATTTAAGTCATTATTCTCTTACAATCTTCTCTTTCAGTAAGTTAAGACATAGTTCACATAAAAATGAAATTTGTGTCATTTACTCACCCTCATGCTGTTCCAAACCTTTGTTCTGTGGAACACAAAAGAAGATATTTTGAAAAGAAACTCGAGAATCATATGAGTTTATTCATGAACGAATCATTCAGTTAGGACTCATTCATTAAAAAAAGAGTGAACAGAATGACCCGTTGATGAATCAACCATCGTCGTTTCTCATAGTCATCATATGGACTACTTTTATGATATGTTTATAGTACCATTTTTGCATTTCTGGAGCTTGACAGGCCCTGACCGTCTTCACTTTTATGATTTAGAAAATAATATTTTGAGATAAATTTTGTGTTCCATGGAAAAAAGAAAGTCAAAAGGCTTTGAGACAGCGTGAGGTTATTTGGAAGCCCAATTCTTCTTTAGAGCAGTGTCAGTAAAAACACTTGTGAAAAAAACTAAATCCACATAAAATATTAAGCAGCAGAACTGTTTTCAACATTGATGTTACAAATGTTTCTTGAGCAGCAAATCAGCAATTTAGAATGAATCTGAAGGATCATGTGACACTGAAGACTGCAGTAATTAGGTTTGTCACCACAGGAATAAATTACATTATTAAATATATATAAAAAGAAAACAGTTTATTTTAAATAAACATTTAATAGTAGTATTTATTGAGTAGTAATATGTCATGTTATTACTGTTCTTGCAGTATTTTTGATCAATTAAATGTAGCCTTGATGTGCATGTACTGTATATGATACAAATCTTACCAACTCTAACTTTTGAATAACAGTATAAGTCCCAATATGAGTTGTAAACTCGCAGCTACGAGTTCAACACTTGCAATTACAAGAAATAAAATCATATTTGTGAGAAATTATGTTTCGTTCATGTGATAAAGGTCCTGATTACTTTTAATTTTTTACACCAAAAACGGAAAAGACTTCCATATGAGAGTTAATGGCATTTTAATGCCATAAATAGTGGCAGAATTGAACTGCAGTATCAGATGGTGAATGGGAAATCAGTGTTATTTTATTAAAGGTGTGAGGTGTTAGAGAGAGAGAGTGTTTGTGTGTGTGTGTTTGTGTGTGTGTTTGTGTGAGAGAGAGAGAGAGAGAGAGAGAGAGAGAGAGTGAGAGAAAGATGGAGGATGTTTCTCTGTCCAAGGTCTCTTCTTCACGTTGCTCACTGTCACAGTCACTCATTCTTGCCGGCCCAATATCCACTTCACTCTGATATTGACAAGTCACACTAATACCCACACACAAACATTGTTCAAACGTGTCCTTCACCACAGAAACCCTCACAGCGTCAAGCACTGCTCAGAGCAGATGAGACCCGGGGTGGCATGTGGCTCTCTGGACTCATGATTTGTATTCTCCACATGATATATGTGTGTATGAATAATATTTCTGTAGTATCTCCAATTTACAAGGTAACCGCATTGTATTAAAGCTGCAGCATGTGAACTCATGCACAGCGTGTATGTAAACGTGTGTGTGTGTGTGTGTGTGTGTGTGTGTGTGCGGTAATTTGTTACTGGCGGAATGAGGCTGTATGCTTGCTGAGAATATTCCAGCTCTTACGTGCTGCTTTGCTGCCTTTGAAATGCAGACAGCTTCACTTCAGTCCCTGAAATCAAAATAAATATATAGACAACAGATATATTTTAATTTCTGTGTAAAATCAGTGTATTGCGGCAGGCTGGTGCCATGTAAATTGTGCTCTGTTTCAGTCCTTTGAGGAGAATTGTGTTAGGGCACACCAGATTACACCAGGTGTTATTGCATCAGAGTGCATATGATTTACTAATACTGCAATCAGTTCTTAGAATTTGAGAGCAATTGTTTATATTTAAAGCAACTATATTCTTCCAACTAAATTTTCTTTTTATTTGTATTGGCAACAAGAGAGTAAATATTTTAATTCAGCTGAAGAAATATTATACAGCAAACTCAACCTGTAGATTGAGTGACAACTAATTCGCAGTCACTTTAAATATCTGTAATTTAAAAAGAAATAGAAAATGAAGTAAGAACCTTTTAACTGGTTAACTGTCAAGTTATCTTTACATAACTTGCCATTTACAGTTACTATACAGTGAAATATTACAATACATTTTTAAATAAATATCATGAATTTGCTTAGTAAAAATGTTAACCATGTAATTTCTGTTGAAAATGTATTAGATTCAAGTACATATAGTTTAAATTTATGTTTATGTTTTATAGTAATACAGTTGATTCTTATTTTCTTATCAGCTCTTATCCGTGTATAAAAGGGTGTTTTATTTTACATTTCAATGTTTTTCTTATTGCAGTGTTTAACCCTGTTTTTTATGTACTTTTGATTATATATATATATATATATACTGTATAATTCTATCAAACACCTTCAAGCCAGTTAAGAGTCCAGGGAAAGTCTAAAGGACACTTAAGGACACAACCACACTTCATGAAACCAGAAAATAGTTGCATGCCTGCACAGTGGACAAGTCAGGGCTGCCAGGGAAGTTTAAATCCTTTACCTACCATGACTCCTCTGGCCCCTGCTGGTTAATGACATCCCTTTAACCACTGTCTTGAGCTTTGAGAGGAAAATCAGCCACTCTTTATGTAGGTGGTTGGGTCTTCCACGCAGTATCAGCACAGCCTTATATGGAAGGGAGAACAAGCTACAGCTCCCATTCAGTAGCCTGTCGGAGGAGTTCATGGTTTCCAGAGCAAGAGATGTGCTGCTGTATAGAGAATCCACTGACAACAAAGTTTCCTCAGCTGGCATCAAGGATGGGTGAGGATGGGTAAGAAGTGGAGGGCCTAGGAGGTAGTTGACCAGGCTGAAATGCGGCTGCAGCACAGTGTACTGGTGGGGACAGTAGAGTTAGGATGTGCAGGGCTTGACTGTAAAAATAAACCTCGGTATGACAAGGCCCGGGGAAAGGATCAATTGGTCCGAGAATAAATCTTAGCAGGGTTGAAGGAAAGGCACTTTAGTGGGATGGTGGGGATGAGACAATAAAGGGTGTGGACTTAATAGGAACAAGTGATGGACCAAAAGATATTGTGGGCAGGGTTGTGGAAAGCGGAGCCATACCGGATCCAGATCCTTATCCAATCAGTCTACAATGTCCTTCCCAGTCCAACCAACTCCTGGGGCTTGAAAGACTCCCCTACATACCTACTATGCCAAAAAGAAGATTCCTGGAACACATATAAAGCTGCTGCCCTAAGGCCCTGTGAGCATTTCAGGCATTTGTAAAGGCTGGGGAGAATCCATCAGGGAGCAGGAACCTAGCGGGTGGACTCCTGGCAACAGCTCGAGACTGGCAGCTAAAGGTTGACCTGGGAAGGCAGCTTAAATTCCCAGAAACCATTGCCACAACAACGCTTAGGCCTGATATGGTCCTGTTTTCAGAATTATCAAGGCAGGTGGTTCTACTGGAATTAACTGTGTCCTTGGAAGACTGGATGGAGTAGGTCTTTGAACGGAAGAGGGCCAAGTATGAAGAGTTGGCAGGAGAATGCGGTAACAGTGTATGGTAGACCTGCTGCCTCTCCATCGAGGTTGGCAGCCAAGGTTTTGCTGGCCAGTCATTATACAAGGCACATATACAAGCTCTTGGGAATAAGGGGACTGCACAAGAATAAAGCCATCAGGAACATCATGGATGCCGCTGAGAAGGCATCAAGATGGCAGTGGATCAAAAGGGGCATTCTGTGGACTACACAAGCTACCTAGACACAAATCGGGGACTGATCACCCCTGGCTGGGTCACCTGTATGATGTTGAAAGACACATAAGACCCGATTACCCCAGGTTACATCACTGATGATGTATCTAAAATTATATGTACACATATGTTAAATTTTATAATGAATATATTTAACTGTTTTCAATTTTTCTTTAGTTTTTATTTAATTTAATTATTATCACGCTTTTTGTTGCCTGAAACATTGTCTGGCATTTTCGTCTACTATTAACACGTAACAGTTTTTTTTTTTTTTTTTTTTAAACAGTATTGGCTACTTAAAAAAAAACACAAACACAAAGGTCAATAATCATGCAAAAGCATACAAACAACATCAACTGTGCAGGTTGCACAGTCATTTCCAGTTTCTTTTCTCTCTGTCTCACTGTAACTGCACTTTAATAAGAGCTTTAAAACAGATTCAGAGTTAGGAGAATATTACCCTAAAATGATGATCTCAGACCAGCTTTACCTGCACTAAATCACACCCTTGGCCATTGCCAAGGAAAAAAAGATATCTGATCAGCAGCTGAATTCAGTTTTAATGGGCAGCTCAGGCTCAGAGGATTGTGATGGGGATTTGGCCTTAACAGAAGTGCACTAAAGAGCTGAGAACTATTGTGAGAGAAGAGGGTCATCTGGGGGCTGAGTGCACATTGCATTATTTTCTGCGTGCTCTGGTCGTTGTCCTCATGGAGCATGCTGTTTTGCAGCCAACATGCATGCCTTAAGGACAAGAGCTCATGGACCGCAGCTGGAGATAGACGATGGCCTGCCGCATTGCCCCCCTGAGAGAGGAAGCTGTGGAGAGAGGAGACAAACTTCCCCTTTCCTGACAAAATAAGCTCCTCAGCAATCTGACATCTGATGTTGTGTATCAAAGCCTGCAAACATTTCTCAGCTTTAGGGAATGTTTAAATCGCTATTTTGTGGCCCAGGGCATCTACCAGCAATAATTGCCCAATGATGAAGACTGAATGGAAAACTACTGAACGTGCTCCTGACTCCCTCCACAGAGACAATGTAAAACTGCTGAGTAAGTGTTTAATAGCCAGAAGCTGTTTCGCTGTTTGTTTTGATGAAGGTAAAATTGTGTGGTTGAATGCCCTGTCCATGAGGAACGCTATATTTAGTGAAAAACAATGGCAAAAAGCTAGTTGAAATTAAATAAACAGACCATCAAGAAGTCAGCAGGATTTTTTAATTTGCCAACAATTGTAAAACGCACCGAAGTTCAGGCTCAGCCACGCAGCACAAACAACACACAATGTGAAGTGAACTTAAGGGGGTTTCACATTATACTTAACCCTGGGTTAACATCCTTTCCCAGAGGACCATTTTAATGCTCAGGGGCTGCTATTTTATAGCTTGAGAGTTTTAATGGAGTTCTCAGTAATGTTTCATTTACTAAAGTCACTAACTTAAAAAAATAAATCATATGCAAAATGAAGAACTGGAATAATTTGATGTTAAATGTTCATATTAAAACCTCGGGTGATTGCACCTCAGTGCTAAGAGACATATTCAAGACATAAAAGTTTTCTTGTGACTTTTCTCCCAATCCTCTGGCTTCAACTGTCCCTGGTTAAAACCTAGGTCAAGCAATTTTCACACTTTTGATATACACTAGTGGAGACTGTGGTATGTTTTTTTTATTTTTTTGGTTTAAATCATTCATTGATGTTTAAATTATTCTCTTGTTCAGTAAAATGTTTTTGTTTGTTTGTTTCTTTTGTTTTCCTTGGATCTTCTTCTCAGTTCCAAACAATTTTAAGCTTTTCTTGGTTTATTCCATGTTTATAGGCAATTTCTGTTGTGCTAATTAAGAATAGCTCAGTTGGTTTTAACCTTCTGGCCCTGTTTGTTTAGGAGTCACACTAGCCTCCTTTTGTTGATTTTGATTGCTTCCATTGTCCTCATTTGTAAGTTGCTTTGGATAAAAGCATCTGCTAAATGACTAAATGTAAATGTAAATGATGTAAAGTTTTTCTAAAGCATTTTTTAAACTAGAATCTTAGTCACACTTTATTTTAAGGTCCAGTTCTCACAACAAATTCATCATTAACTACGACTTTTTTCTTAATTAATCTCTCCATTTGCTGCTTATTAGTTAGTAAGGTAGTTGTTCAATTTAGGTACTGCAGAATATGTGACCCAATATGTTTATAATAGGCATGCTAATAAGCAACTATTGTTTATAGTGAGAATTGTTCATTGAGCATTAAAGGATCACAGGTATGAGTCAGGCTGGGTTTAAGACTCTCTCGCTCTTCCCCTCTCTCTGGTTTTGTTCCTTTCTCGCTCCTTCTACCTCTCATAATAAGGTCATTCTGATTGATATGATAATCCCGAGCGTGATGCATGTAAGAGGTTGAAGAGATACGGAATAGCTGAGAGTGTGGATGAAGGTTGGAAGTGGAGAGCCCTGGATTTAATTTCACCTCTTTCACAGGACAAGTTCTTACAAAGTCTGACCTGATGTGATTATACAAAAGATCTTTAGCATTACCTTTTGCCTCCCCAACTCAATAATGAGAGACACCGTCTAAAGATCCGTTAAAGCTGCATGACTCACACAGTGATGAGTGCGACGGTAATCCCAAATATGAATTGCACTAAATCTTTGTCAATTGATTAGCAAAACCCTATGAAATGTGAAATAAAAGCACCACAGCCCTTTAATCCAAAGCTATTGCCAACTTTTCCTCAGGAGATGCCATTGATCTGCAAGTAATTTCTCCTCTGATATCTGCTAGGAGTTCTGTGCCAGTGTTGTTGTTGTTCTTGAAACTGAATTTAATTTTTGGTGGTCGGACTGAGGCAGTGATCTCCCTCCGAGAGCTGAATCTCATTTAGTGTTTCTGTTCACGGGTAAAAGACCTGGCCTCGAAGAAATTAATTAGTTTGTGTTTAGTGTCAACCCGTTTTGCTAAGTGTTTCGTTGTTTTGTTGAAAATTGAGGCTAATGTTTCTCCCAGCCCACCAAAATATACTTCAAAAACAGCCCTACACATTGAATCTTTATTATGAATTTTTCCTGCTGTTCTCATGCCTCCTAAGTGATGTCTGCTCAGCACAGACAGAAAATGAGACAGAAGGTTTGGTGAAGTTCAGACAAGGTTTACTAATAAAGTCCCACAGAGCTTCATGACGTTTTCAATATTCTTCCTCAGATTAGTTGAGGGGAGAGAGAGGTGTGCTTGGTTTGATTTCAGATGTCACTTTAATTCACGTAGAAGAGTGTGAGGCAATTTTAAAACTGAGCTTTTCACAGCTTTTTAGAGTTTATAAGTTGTGGATCAAGTAAGGTGTCATTTTACAGATTGCAAAGTTGTAGACTTTGTAGGAGGGAAGTATTCAAAATCATAATGTCATCACTGAAGTCATAATTTAAGTGGACTATAAGACAACTGACTACTAAAATAAGCCCAATCACTTTGCTGCTAAATTACAAATTTACTTAATAAAGGTGGCTTTTCAGGAGTGTTTCAGATCATTGAATGCAGCTTGTTTATATTTAAATTCTATAATCAAATGCTGTTCTCTTTAATATAAATTATTTTAATTTAATGCTGTCACAAAGGCAGTCTTGATTGTGAAATTAAAATATTACTTTACAAAATAGTTTGTAAGAATAGTAAAATTTAGTGAATGGTGGTTGACCTTACAGTTGATTTAACCTTACTATTGGACCTCACTACGCTGAACAATATCCAGTAATATTTTTTGTAATACAGTATATTTGATAGTCTATAGAAAATGTTACCGTTTAATAATTTATTATAGCAAAACTCTTTAAGCATCACAGTAATGGTATCCAATTCATTTTGAATCGGACATAATGGAAACATGACTCACGGTTTAGTGAGGCAGTTAGATGAGAACTATTATCTTTGGATAATTTACTAACTTCTGATTCTGATTCTGAATTAACATTGTTTAGTCTTTATGAATGAATAATAATAATTAAAAAAAAACTGGTTTATATAAGTTTTATTCAGAGATTGGACATCACTGCGCATGGTATGTTTGTTGTTGTGTGTAGTTTTCTCAGATTTTTTTGAGTTTTAACTTTTTGTCACAATTGTTACCATTTTTGGCCAGAACATATAAAAAGCTTGTGCATTTTATTAATGCCAAATTTGCTTGTTATTACTGGGAGTATTTGGTGAAGGGTGCATCTATTATGAAGAGAATTGGGTTACACTTTATTTTAAGGTGTCCTTGTTACAGTGAAATTATACAAATAAGTACTGAGTAATATGAATGAACTATCGGTACTTACTATATAGTTACTGTTAGGATTAGGGTTTGTTTTAGGGTTACTTGCATGCAATTATGCAATTATGTATAATTATACATTAGTATAATTGCTTGCTATACACTATACAGTATAAAGCCAATTGTTATGGTCTAAAAGCTGCAGAATATTTTAGTCACATGAGTAGCCTACTTAAACTGCTATTTTGCTCATTCCATCAGACTGATGTTTTTGCTAACCTTCATCTTCTTTCCCCCGTGTTTATCAATAGTTTATGTCTGGAGGATCCTTTGAGTAAAGTCCAGTACATTCATCTGGACAGCCAGGCTTTCTTATCAAACTGCTCCATATTAGCTTTAACATTTATGAGTTTTGTGAAACTGCATTTGTTCGTTTTGTGATATTATAAGACATTTAATTATTATTATCCGTCTCATAACACTCTTGTGCTGCCGCTCACGCTCTGCGGTTTTCATCAGTCTGTGCTGGCTCAATTTAGCCAAGAACGCACACACTCAGACAGTGGGAGACGGAGCAAGCTGTGTTAGTTCTTTGCTCTGAAAGCTCGGGGAGATTAATCTAGCACCTGAGAAGAGCCATGATCAGAGACTTGTGCAAGCCCACTGAATTTCACACAAGGCAATTAAGAGGGAAAATTAGGCACATTTACAGTGACTCTCTCTCTCTCACACACACACACACACACCAGACAAGTCCCTAATGGGTCCCTTATGTTGTAAAAATATCCAGGGTATCTGATGACAGTCTTGTTCCATGGACTTTCTTTGATCACAGATCTGCATGGGACATCTGTGTGTTTGTTCGTTTGTCTGGATCTTTCTCAGTGACACCTCAACAGTGACAAATGTGAGATGGGGGGATCAGTGCCTCAGGCTTTGTATATAATATATATAATATTAATACATTTGTAACTAATACAGCAATTTATACTTGAATGAATGAACCAAAAGCAAGATATCTTTCTGCCCTTTGTATTTGCTTTTATTTTTTCCCAGTACCCCTAAAAATGAAACATTTAATGCATATAGCTTTATTCAGGTCAAAATAAATAAACAAAGAAGCAAACAAACCTGAATGAATTAACCCAACTGCAGTAGGTTACTGGATAATATTTGTCAGGGTCAAATCAAGTAGGAAAAACAAAAACAAGCCTGCACCACTACAGTAAACAGTTTCTTGTGTGTTATAAGCAATACACTAGTATTTCAGACATAGCACTTCGATCCAGATCCTCTAGAGATACAACAAGTAATGAATGTAGACTTTGCTCCAAAACACCTCTATTTCCTTTGAGTTGTCTGGAAGCTTTCAGGAGGCCTCTGATGCACATGGACTGATGCAATGTGAGTTGAGCCGATGATGAGCCGACAGTCATGCCTCTGTTTCGTGTCTGACACCTCACTTCCTGTGAAGTGTTGTGGAGCTGTCCATGGTGCTGCATTGGGAGTGAAGCTGACAGCTGCTATGTTCCTCCTTATCACAATGCACAAACATATGCATGAACAAACAAACAAACAACAACATGGACTCAGACACATTCCCTACACCTCACAGCTGTCCATTCTGCTCATCGGGTATTCTCAACCCAGTAGACTACATTTTTGAAGAATTGTCGTATATCTTGCAAAATACATTGCAAACAAATTACTTTCTTAATCAGATTTATTTATTTGTTTGTCTGTTTGTTTGTTTATTTTTACTATATATTTTTAAATCTTGTTTTATGGAGTTTCAGATATACTTCTGATATAACACAGGATTTACTTAATATCTATTTATTTATTATTTTTTAAAATTTATTGTTTATTTATTATTTATTCATTTCTCTTTTGTCTATTTGGTAAGATGTATAGACTTCTTAAACCTTGTTTTAAGGAGGTTCAAATATTTTTCTGATATAAGACATTATTCCTTAATGTTTGTTTGTTTCTTTCTTTCTCATTCTCTCTTTCTCTCTTTGTTCTATTTTTCCCCATTATTAAAAAAAATTTCTGTGCAAATTTCTCTTTTGTCTTTCTGGAGAATTCAGTACAAGCAGAAGTTTTGTCTTTGTATGTAGGTAGCTGAGGTTTGGAGGGAAATCACGGAGTGAAACTAATGAATGGATTTAGAGCTCCCAGCTGACAGCAGAGTATTGACAGCATGGCAATAGGACAGAACCGACTCTCACCGACCCCATACAAGCAAACACACCGCTCTCACAGTTTCCATAGTTACAGGTTAAACCTGCACTGCTGATACTCCAACTGGTTTATTGTACAACACAACATCCCAACGAAATAAACAGCTCAGTATAAGCAGTCATGACTCTGCAGGTTTTAATTGACTCACTGAGATTTTGTGAATGTATTTTCCATTACATTGCAACAGAAGTATCTTTAAAATGTGCTCTAAAGTCTTATGCTTCTTATGTTGAGAGGTCAGGTCAAGATGAAATAACAGAGAACTAAGTGAAGTCAAACTTGTCTTTGATTTTATCTGCTGCTCAACAGTATCATCTCTTCTAAAACTAAATGTATTCAGAGAGAATGATGAAAGAGAACCTTCATCAGCAGCTCTTTCTGAAAGAAAAAAAGATTAAAGTGAGAGTGGAGAAAAGAGATCTGTACTGTGTTACATAGTGATGCAGTTTAATGAATGAAGTTGGATGGGTATTAACACTTTGGCCACCAGATTGTAATAGAAACGATACAGCGCTTCTTTTCCTTGAAGTCTCTGGTTCTAATTATATATATATATATATATATATATATATATATATATATATATATATATATACATATAGGACACACATGTGATTCAGTAGCATGTGTCACGCCCAAGCACCGTTCTGTTTTGTTTTGTTTCCCTCGTATCCCATGTACCTTTTGATCTACTTCCTCCTTGTATTTTCCTATGCCCATATTTGGTCTTCCTGTTCCTGTTCCATGACTGTTCTATGTAATTCCAGGTGTGTCTTGTTTTTCCCTATATGAGTTGTGTATTTAAGGATCATTCTGTTCAGAGTTTCTTTATCCACTGTTAAATGTCATTCCTTGTCTGCTCTCCTGTGCTCCTGAAGTTGTTCCTATTTGTGGATTATTATTAAAGATTGTTGAAGTTTATTCTGTGTCTCCTCGTTCCCTGGTTTCAGGGAACTGTGACAGCATGATAGTACAGAAAACAGACAAACATTTTTACTATATGCAGCCTTCTCTAATAATTATCATGAATACTTGGTTTTGCATTTATTCAAACCAAAAGGGTAACTAAACACACATATATATATAATAATAATAATAAATAAATGTTTCAAAATGTTTAATTAATCCTAATGAGTGACAACAGTTTAATCACTTTTAACCAGGTTAACCTGTAATCATAATCCACTGTAGCTCTTCTTCCCTGCTGAGGATATGTGTGAGCAGGACTACAGATTGCGGATGCTTGTATTGGCCCTCAGTGGCTCTGTAATTGGACAGAGATATCTCGGTAGGGGGAGCCGGTCTAAATGGACATGGCAAGAGCTTTGCGTAAACTAATGACTCTCCATGGACTGCGGAGGAACAGGGAAACACCTCCATTATGTGGAGCTTACCCTCCGTAAAAGTGTTTCATGAAATGTTCTTGAAATCAGAGAGAGAGCGAGAGAGAGAGAGAGAGAGAGAGAGAGAGTTGTTGAGAGAGAGTTGCATTAGGTCCATTAAAAAATATCAAAGGCAAAGACGAATTCCAGAAGATAAAAGACTGAAAATTCACCCAGCAGAAACATTAGCTTTTATGAAATAAATGTGTTTGCAGCAGACCATACTTTTTATATTATCCTCAAGATAAATCATGAAGCATATTAGATGTAGAGTGTTTCTATATTGTGTTAGATACAGTACAGGGGATCGGATTCATTCTAATAGACACACTGCTAACTGTGTGTAATTTTTGTAGTTCTGTAGTGATATGCAGCATAAAAACCATACTGTTAGCTCTGTATTAATATTGCTACTTGACCAAGTTATAAGTGGTGTTGTTAGCTCTATTTAGTAATAGTATTAATTATTAATATTAATATTAGCAATGCAGTATAATCACTACTGTAAACTCTGAAGGCATGCACCTGAACTGCTATGTGCACTATTGTTAGCAATGCAGTGTAATTAGCTGTGTGTGGTATTATTAATGTGCTATTTCTAATGTGTTTTAAGTTAAGGCTGGTTCACACGGCAGGATAATTGGGCCGATTTTAGCCCCGATTCAGCCCTTCCGACAATCTTAGGATGCTCCGATTATCGTAAAATAATCTGATCAAATATTCCTGCCGTGTGTGGTGTGTTAAGACTAATCTCCTCTGCTCGGAAGAATGTCGGGACCGCTCCGATCTCAAATCGGGGATATCCAACATGTTGGATTTATTTTGCCCGATTTCTTCTCGTGTGTGGTGTCCCCCGAGGACAAACAATCACGCAGCCTGTGGACTGTGGCGTGTAGCCAATCAGAAAGCGAGGTGACGAGGCAGTGATAGTACCGGGAAACAAAATCAAAACAGCCGGCGTATATAATATAACAAATACAAATAAAGTCGATGGGCATAACTACATCCACAACTGCAGTCCACCAGAGTACACGGAAACGAATATATGAACGTTTATTTCAACGGTTATTAATCTGTGTAGTACGTAACAACATTTATATGAGATAAAACAACAACTTATCTCCATATTATGATATAGCAAGTATAGTCCATGCTCGCGTTGTCTCCACCTCTTTGACCATCGCCTTTTCTTGTTTTTCTTATGTTTTTTTTTTTTCAGTTAAAAACCAAGAACAAACTATGGCCACTGCATCCTCTTCGTCCGCCATGATTGTTTACTCTAAAGTCACGTTTGATCTCGAGGGATTTTGCGAGATTTCCCGTCTGACCTGGGAATGCTCGGGAGTCAAATCGGTTCGTGTGTGATGTGTTGATATTGCCGTGTGGCTGCACACCACACACGGAACGACCAAAACTGTTAGACCCGTGATTTTTTATCGCTGTGTGTGGGGTCTCTCATATTTGGAAAATCGGCCGACAATTTTAAAATCGTCCCGTGTGAACCAGGCCTTAGTTATGCAGCGTATTAGCACTGTATAGTTGTGTACGGTATTGCTATTAGCACTGTATAGTTGTATGTGGTATTATCAATGTTAGCGATGCAATATAATTAGCACTGTACAGTATCATTATTGTTGTTAGCTATGCAGTCTAATTAGCATTGTATAGCTGCATGTGGTATTATTAATATTAGCCTAGCGTTTAGAGTAGTATTAGAAGTGGTGTTAGCAGGGTATGGTGCAGTACAGCATAAGCAGCAGTTTAAGTGCGTATTTTCGACAGCAGTGTTAGCGGGACTAGCCTGTGGTGTTTGAGCTGTGGGAGCAGAATCCCCTGCGGAGTTCTGGACTGCTCCCAGTAACAGCCCTGTTTGACCCACTTCACATCACAAAGCCTCAGACTCCAGAGACCCATGCGCACTCAGCAGAGCGTCTTCACTGAGCGTGTTTGTCTGTACTTCGCAACAACACCAGAACCCCCTAATACATCAGCGTAAAGCAGATGACTCCCACAGGAAGAGAGAAAGAAAGTGAATTGCCCCTCTCTTTCTCTCTCAGAGCTGTAGATCAGAGCTTTAGATCTCAGCAGAGGGAAGTATACCATGTTCCTGCACACTCAAACTGATTAGAAAGCACAATCTCCAAAAGGCTGGCTCAGCAAAGATTTTTACAGAATAAGGGAAGGAGGCCATCCGCTCTTTTCAAGCTATGTTTAAGCGGTCCTATGCTGTACACAGTGTCACATAGTCTTCTGTGGATCCCTTTGTAGATTTGAAGATGTTGTGTGATGTGTGTAATCTGCTGTGTCAAGCTTTATCTTAGCTATAGAGCACATATCGTAAAGTACAACACACACACACGCACACACACACAGTCCCTTTGGAATCTAGCACTTTTTTTCTCTGTGCTATTGATGTATTTCTCCATGCTCTGCATTAAAACATTGGACCAGAATCTAAATTTTAGCAGTGATAAAGTGCCTCATGCACATTGACAGCTGTGGATGTTTAACAATGAGTAGTGCTTTGGAACTGAACATCTTCAATGGAGATGGAGTTTTAAAACTAACTCCCATTTGAACTACCTCAGGATATTGATAGAACTGAAGTCTGTTTGTCTCCCTGTCTTTTTAAAGTAGAACATGCCATATTGAGATCCCAATTACAATTGTATATGCATAATAAATATACACATATTACGCAAACAAAAACTATGATTTTGGATGCAATTAGTCATTTTACAGCACTAGTTTTCTCCCAGCTATTATAGACAAACTGGACCAGTTTCTCTCTTTCTCTCTCTGTTATATAAAACTATTGTTCAGAGGGTTTTGTTTGTTTGTATCTCATGAGGTTCCTCCCAGTGATGGACATGAAATCCTCAGACCATCTTAAATTTAATAGACTTTATTTTTACCCTCATAGATTGTTATAAAAGCCTCATGATATTTACTTTCTGTAAGCCAGTGGGGAAAGTTGCAGCTCTGCAGACAGCACCTGTTGTGGCTGGTTTACTGGTTTCGAAGACCTCATCAGAAGCTATGACTCATCGTGTGACCTGCAGCGCTTGTTTACCTCTTACCTTCCTTATTATTTCTGACATGAAAATGCACATATTTAGACACTGCGACAAGATAAGGTGATTTAAGCAGAGGTTGTAGAGTACATCTAATAAACTCTCACCTCATGAGGTGAAATGTAACACACTAGCTATGTTAAGTCGTTAGAACTATTTTTAGGATCACACACACTGAAACATCACTAACAACATCTCACTGAGTCATCAAGACTTTCCTACACAGCTGAAGGCAGAATCATGTGGCAACGTTAAATTAGTGTGGTGCGTTCAGAAAACCTTTCTCATTCATGCTTCGTTGAAGCCGTGAGCTCTCTGATGCCTGCATTGCTTCTCTGTGCTCCAGTAACTGCTCTCTGCCTTTCGGACCTGCTCCCCAGCTGAACTTCTACTCCTCGCTCTGCTCCTCTGACTTTGCTCTGATTGGTCTCCTCTCTCTTACAGCTCTCTGCTCTCTGATGTGTAGATCCTGTAATCTCACACACCTACTGCTGAGCGAGGTTCAGTTTCACTTCTGTCCAGCCTTGCACTTTTCTTCAGATCAATAACACCATACGGAGCTGAGGTTTCTTAGGATCTTACTATTAATGAAACACTCCCTTAAGCACACACACACACACACACACGAACACACACACAGTGAAAGAATGCTACCTTGTGGGCAGTGGAATGGGGGGAAATGCAGACACATTTTTAAAAGTTGAACTTATTTTAACTTGAGTTCTGTGATTTTAGAATGGTAACACACAAGATTAATCCGTCTAGTGCATTTAAATAAAAACAATGTAAAAATAGCACAATAGAATGTAAAAAGGTGTTTTGTGTGAATGAGCCATGGTGCAAAATGCTCAGTAAGTGCAACATTGCTAATAATTTAATGCAGAATCTGTATGAGTTCTGGACATGCACAAAACTCAAATCTGTTGTGACTTGTGGATGTTTTGGAAAAGCCTGTTTTGTGCAAATTCAAGGTAAGAAAAAAAAAACTTCTTAGATAGATTTTAAAACGTTTTATCTTTTAATTTCTGGTTTCAAGATCATAATTTTATTTAGAATAGATCAAACCATACACCATTGTACATATGATTTAATTTTTTTTCTCTGGCCTCATTTACGACACATTATCTGGAATGTTCTAGCGTCTGTGTGAATGGAACAGCTTTCAGGGCCAGCTGGAAATATGGGTCCAGTTTATGTTCTGCCGAAATTAGTGCAAGAGGAATAAACAGAGCATGTGGCATAAACTCTAAACTACACAGATGAGAGATTGTTTGTAATACTTTAGTATAGGGACCAATTCTCACTATTAACTATTAGCATGCCTTTTATTAACATATTGGCTTTTTATTAGCAGAGATGGGACCAAGTCACACATGTGCAAGTCTCAAGTAAGTCTCAAGTCTTAACCTTCAAGTCTCAAGTAAGTCCCAAGTATTTTTTTCTTGGGCAAGTCAAGTCAAGTCAAGTCACAAGCTATGTCAAGTCAAGTCCAAGTCAAGTCACCTTAATATTGTTATTTTACCTGCAGAATCTGATCTTAATAAAGTTAAAAGACAAGATATAAGTAACTGTCAGTACATTAAAATAATTTGGATTTACATCGTAAATACTCATGTTCAGTAAAATACATCATGGAATCAAATAAAATTGTAACTTCCTTAAATTATTTATTTTTCACTTAATAATGTTTTACATTTTACATTTTTACATTTTTAACATTGAGTCCATAAAACTAAACATCCAACAGACTCCTCTCTGAACACCTCTCTCTCTCTCTACACAGTTTACATACAACATTAAACTTTGTTACATTTCTCCTCTCTCTCTCTCTCTCTCTCTCTCTCTCACACACACACACACACACACACTCTCTCTCTCTCTCTCTCTCTCTCACAGAGAATATCTCTCAGAGTATAGAATATAAATATGACGTATTTTCAGTTGTTTCATACTTTTTTGTTATGTACAGTACAGACCAAAAGTTTGGACACATCTTCTCATTCAAAGAGTTTTCTTTATTTTCATGACTATGAAAATTGTAGATTCACACTGAAGGCATCAAAACTATGAATTAACACATGTGGAATTATATATGGAATTATATACATAACAAAAAAGTTATGTTAACTCATAACATAATATAACATAATCATTAAGTTCACTCTTGGCATTCTCTTGATGAGCTTCAAGAGGTAGTCACCTGAAATGGTCTTCAACAGTCTTGAAGGAGTTCCCCGAGAGATGCTTAGCACTTGTTGGCCCTTTTGCCTTCAGTCTGCGGTCCAGCTCACCCCTAAACCATCTGGATTGGGTTCAGGTCCGGTGACTGTGGAGGCCAGGTCATCTGGCGCAGCACCCCATCGCTCTCCTTCTTGGTCAAATAGCCATTGATGCCTTCAGTGTGACTCTACAATTTTCATAGTCATGAAAATAAAGAAAACTCTTTGAATGAGAAGGTGTGTCCAAACTTTTGGTCTGTACTGTACATAACAAAAAAGTATGAAACAACTTAAAATCCGTCATATTTATATTCTGTACTGTGTGTGTGTATATATATATATATATATATATATATATATATATATATATATATATATATATATATATATATATATATATATATATATATATATATATATATATATATATATGTAATATGCATTTCTCATGATTGGGTAATCGCGGCAGCTACATTTGTTTTTCTGATTAATTGTTTTGCTCTATGAGAAAGACAAGGTAACAAAATATTCGGGGCTTATGCCCCCTTAGCCCAGCCCTAGCGCCGCCCCTGGAATGCGTTTTTTGACGGCCTGCTAGCGGATCATTAGGGGCCGTTCACATCACGTCTTTTGCGCGCGCAAGTTCGTTATTTCCAATGTAGGCGCGCGGTAAGCGCGCTCATAATGGAAGCAACGCGCTCACGACGCACTGCACTGCATCGAGTTAAAAACATCTAAACTTTTCAGAATGCTGCAAGCGCACCGCAGATCATGTGACAATAACTAACCAATCAGCTTCAACCTTTCCCGTATCAACGTTGAAAGCTCAGCTAACATGAAGGAACAGCTGTTCATAGCTGTATATGGATTGCCATTGCGACTGCGAACGATTTTTAGTGCTGCAAATCCATTTATCCTTTGCTGAAATTTCCGCGTCTTCAATGAGAGAGAGCGTGTCATGGATGCTTAGCAACGACAGACGCCCCAGGATCACTTCTGCCCGAGTGCTTTGGAAAGAAGGAGAAAGCTGCGCGACTAGCGTTTTCCACGCGTTTTTAGGCGCGAACTATTGAAGACAAAAGCGATGACCCTCTGTAATTACTTCTCAGGCTGACATGTTGATGTGATGTGATTTCTGATTTAAGTGGGCGTGGTGTGTTTAAGGTAGAGAGGGCATGACTGATGATAGTGTCCTGATCCAGTCACGACGCTATTCTCAGCCTGTGCTCCAGCTGAGTAATCAACTTTATTTTAAAAAATAATTTATATATTTTATATTCAAACTGAAAACATGATGTGATTAACACTCAATTCATTCAAGTCATCGTGTCTCAAGTCAAGTCAAGTCCCGAGTCTTTAACTTCCAAGTCCGAGTCAAGTCTCAAGTCCTAAAAATAGCGACTCGAGTCGACTCTAGTCCAAGTCACCTAGTCACAAGTCCCCATGTCTGTTTATTAGTATTATAAAGCATTTATTCTTCTGTATATGATCATATTATAAAATCAGAATACATCACTTTATTATTGACAAGTTTGAGAAACATGCTGTTTGCCCAAATAATAGTGTGCTTTTGAGGTTTACTGATGAACATAACTGGCCAAACTCTGACCAACTGGAATGTGACTGGGGACATACTGTAACCTCCCACCCCTAACATCACCTCTGTCCCTCTGTTCATGTAACCACACAAAGGTTTGAGCAGCCATGTCAAATCTAATCATCAGAGAGTCACCTTTCCTATGAAACATAAAGACACAAACCATAAATAGTTTATAAAGTAGCTAAGCCACAATGTATGTGTGTTTAAGCAGCACTTGAAAGTCTCAGAGTGCATGGTGTTTATCGATTGGTTATCAAGCCCTTCAGTGTGAAATAATGGCTTTGAAAGAGAGGTCAAACTCAGCTGCTCATTTCTGAGTTTAATCAGCCTTACTGCCACACACAGACCCAGTCAAACACTGTTGCTATTGATCCCCCGCACACACAACCACACACACACACACACACACACGCACACACACACACACACATCATATACTGTACAGCTACAAAGCTGGTTTATATTTATTTACATCCCATTTTAAACTTTATATTTAGCAGCAGCTAAATTTTCTTTCTGATTAATCTTGAAACACAGTTGTCTAAAGACCAATCAAGCTTGTTCACACAAAGATCTGTAAAAACAATGATTTTACAGGATTAAAGGAAAGAAAAGGGTTAAAGGAAATGTCAGTTAACTTAACGAATAATGTCCTGGCAAAACAAAATTGGCAATTTTTCTGATTTCTGAATTGTCTGAATAGTCCCTTTTCTTACAGTGCACTTGAGTCAAGGTTGTCTGTTAGAAAAGGCTTATTTAAAACATTTTCATTTAGCATAAAAAGGTATTTTTACTGAATGATGATGTCTCTTCACAAGGATAACTGTCTGACAAATACTGTACTCTTAATGTTAAAATGGGCTAGCTGTGTAAAGTAAAAGAAAATATGCAGGGCAGGAATTTGACCGCCCTTTAAGCTTAATAAAATAGATAATAAGGAAAGATTTAATGAAACTTCTGTCATTTTTTTACATGAATTTGCAAGGATAAAACATTGTCCTTCTTTTCCTTAATCTTTTTAACTCTTCTTTGCACTGTAAAATATATATTTATTCTTATAACGAGGTTTTTTTTTTTTTCTGGCACGCGAAGCACAGTGAAACACCACCTGTTGTAAAACATGAAAAATGTGACTCATTTTGGTGCCATAATGTGAGGAATCTTCCACATATGTGTCACCAAATGGAGTTTTAGAGGGAAACATCTGATTGTACAGTACATTTTGTTAAAAAAATTATAAAATATCAAGATAGTCACTGATGCTTTAGTAAGCATCTTTAGTAGAGCATTTGGACAGCAAATAAATGAGTCAGCCATGTTGTTTGAGAAAATCATGTTGAAAAAAGACTGATACTTCAGATTGTCCAATAGTTCTCGCAGTGGTTTTAAAATAATAAAATGGTATTGAAAATTAAAATTTGGTTTTTATATACCGTACTCGCCCTCAAGTTATTCCAAACCTGTATGACTTTTAAACACTTAAGTGGAAGAAAATCCTGTCCTGAACATTGTTTTATATAAGTGAAAGCTCCAAAATTACAAAAGGTAAGATGAAAGTAATACAGAAGTTGCCCAGACTGAGGTACTAAAATCCAGATTATCTGAAGCTATAGTTTTTTTTTTTTTTTTTTGTGAGAAACAAACTTTAACACCTTCAAATGACTTCAAAAGACTTGTAATATAGCACACACGTTGTCTGGACTACTTTTATACTTTTATGTCAGAAGAAAGTAAATTATATAAGTTTGAAACCCTATGAATGTCAGTAAATGATTACATAATTTTAAACTTTGCATAACAGGTCCCTTTAATTTTGGACCCACATACACACATAGGTAAACCATTCATATAGAAAGGGTACATGTGTGCGTGTTAATATGAACATACTTTAAAGAAAATTAACTTCCAAGCATGTATAACTGGACTACAAGATCTTCACAGAGGCTTGCCTGAGCACTTACTCTCTGACAACAAAAACATGTTGAGGTAAATTAGGCATAGATTGATAGACACACACATTCGCATCTGCTCAGGTAAGTAATACAGAGAAACATTGTTTCACACGGCTCTGCTAATTAATGATGAATGAACTGCTGCACCACGTTCAAATGATGTCTGATCTCTGAGGAGAGAACTCGTGCTGACTAACAAACATTCCATTCATATTCCTCTCTCGCTCTCTGCCTAGGGCCTACATTTGACTCTGAAGACTTTGCAAAACACAATTTAAAAGACAAGGCAAAACATCATAAAATAAACACTCCATGACACAAGCAGCCCATGTTCATCTACATATAAAGAGACTTTCTCTCATAGAAATCGCAGTCTTCTCTCTGGTGCAATTTCAACATCATTTGTTATTACTGAGATGCTCATATCGGCATTTCAATAATTTGAGTTTACAACAGTGTCACTGACTGGGTTTGAACTGCTGCTGTGGATAGAGAACATACTGTATTTAGACTCCATTAGTCAAAGATCTGTTGCTCAGATTATCAATAGATTTTAAGTGCTTCAGCACTAATCTCAATGTGAATGTCTGATGAACATCTGCCAGCCCTATCTGCCAAGAACCATTAGAGTAGTCATAAGACTCCAGCGTCTGCAGCCTTAAACCTCTAAGAAGAGCTGCAATGGGTTTCCATGCAGTCACAGCCAACTCAGCAGACCAGGATTTGGAAATAGTTGATATATTGTGTTGTTGGTTAGAAAATGATTTTTTTTTTTTTTTCAGCTGTTTGATAAATGCTGTATCAAACCCAGGATTTCTGGCTTGCATCTATATATTGAAAAGGCAGGATGTGCCTCTGCTCTAACTGCTATTGATGTGTGGAGCTCTCTCACAGAAATATGGAGAGATATACAAGTTTCTGGTTGAAGAAAGAGCTGGGTTTTTCTTGGACTATGGGAACTTCCGGGCTCTATCGGTTCTGACTATTAGAAAAATGGCCTTTACTTTTAGAACTTTAAACACACTTTACACTCGAAGCAGTTTAAGGTGTTCATTAACAATGTTCAACAGTGTATATACATACATTAGAGGAGACTTTTGTCATTTTATTTGCTAAAAGTCATGAACATTGCCACCATTCCATAATTTCCACTACTACTTATCTCAAATAACTGACTTTTAAAATTTTTACTTAAGCATATGTTATACTGTGTAGCCTACATTTTATATTGCATTGTTTTTTAAATATCATTATGTACTGTTTGTATGTGTTAAGCATATATTTGGCTGCTAGGTTCTCTGGTACAAGACAAATTTCCTTGAAATATATGTTTTTGTATATTAAATATTTAATCATAACATATAATAATATCCAATGTTGGAAAATATATTTAATTTAATTTAATTTCAACCAAATTATGTATTGTGTGTAAAAGCACACATGGACTATTTTGTTTTTTAATTTTTATCGCTAACATTTATGTATCCTAAATAAACAATTACATAAGATTTTCAAACTTTATTGGAGTTAGTGCATAATAAAAAGTTTCGTTTCACAAGTGATAACTTTTTTTTAATCTGTTTACATCATTCAAAGTTCTTCATCGATGCTGCTTACTTGGTAAACACATTCAGTAACTTTTAATAAAACTTTATTAGAGTCAAAAATGACACCTGTGGCACAGTAATAATTTATTTTATTTATTTTTTTTTACAAATGTTTAGAAAACATTTTTACACAATACATATTTAAAATGGTTTTATTTTGTATATAGATCTTTAGTTTTTATTTGAGTTTTTATGAATCAATTTTATAATATCACAATTCTTCTTAATTAATACATGCATTTATTTATTTAGTTAGTTAGTTAATGCAGTACCTTTTCAAAAGTTTATTTTATTTTTTGTACCTAATTTACCCCTAAAATATGCATATTAATACTTTAAAGGTACATATTATTACATAAAAGAAAACATATAAGTATCTTAATTGTGCATACAGGAGCTTTTTTTCTTAGAGTTTATAATGTCATTGAAACGCTGCGAGCAAGTGGACAGAGAAGTAAATTGTGGACAATAATAGAAACACTGAGAATGACAGAATTATTGTATACTACCTTCATGATAAAGCTAACAATAGAGCACAAAGAACACAAGACCCTGGTGTAGGAGCGAAAGCAAGAGAGTGATGTACATCCCCTATTGACCAAAAGCAATAAGCTGTCAGCCATGGCTTTTCAGCCTGATCAGACAGAATTATGTTTCCTCTCTGTATATCAGCCAGCCAGACAGCTCACTGTAAATTATCAGACGGCGGTTAACCCTGCAGTTACAGATGTTCCTTTCTCTATTTCCTCAGTGCTTTCTTCAGCATGTGCCAGCATTTGTGATTAGCTTGGCCTTTGCCTCTGATTCTCCACTGCGTCCACCCCTGCAAGAGCAAGTATGACTTCCTGAGACTGCCGTGGCAAAACTCACATTACATATAACACTCACCATAGCAACATGATCCTTAGCTTTCACGGATCAACTTTACCAGCACACTAATTAGCAGGTACACTAACCTAGCTGTCTAAAATGCCAGGAGGCTAAGGGAACTTTTAAACGTGTTCCAGAAATATAGCACCTAATGAAGTCAGGTGGTCAGAGCTGCCCCGTTCATTCTCGTCTCAGCGTAAACACGTGTTTTAGCGTTCGCAAATGAACATGGCCAGTCTGTCCAAATCTACACATTTCTAGCATTGCTTTTTGTTTCAATTTAATCTTCTTAGATGAAGTGAGCTCATAATGAATGTTAACCTATCTTTCAGTTCTGTCGTGATTGAATAATTGATGTCACACATTCTTGCCGAGAACGAAATAATATGTAGACATATTAAAATAACTTTCCCGAGATAAAATAAAACTGATTAAAAAAGGGATGAGTGAAATTAAAGAGCGAGCGAGAGAGGGGCCCTTAGGGTTTAGCTTCGTATTTAAATGAGGAGATAAAGCAGAGACAGTTCTGTGAAGTTAGTGGACCATTTATTAAATACTAGGGTCTACACTGCTTCTGTAGTATTTATGAAAGCTGTTAACCATTCAGCCTCGTCTCCTTTATTTTATTAAAACCTGAGACTCTCCGACCCTCCAGTTAAACAACCTTGAGATTAATACTCACTGATTTAACCATAATTGCTCTGATAAAATAATAGTTATGGCTATTGCAACACTCCTGGATGTGACGGATGAGCAACAGGGTGGGTAGACAAAAAATGACAAGCTCTTCTGTCGCAGATTTAACCCTTCCTTGGACCCACAGAATTTACTGCTTAATGCTTTCTCAGCCTAAAACTTAATGACATTCTCCACAAAAGGTGATTTGAATATGACAAATGTAAACATAACTATTCATTAAAAGACTAAGAGAGCAGGCAAAATAATAATTTTTATTTTTATAGTTTCATAATTACTGTTTAGAATAGTGTATCAGGGAACACATTAAATTGATCAAAAGAGTAAAATCCAAGAAAATAAAATCAAAAGATTTCTATTTGAAATAAATTCTGTCCTTTTGAAATTTCTATTCATTAAAAAGCCTGTAAAAAAATGCATCCTGCTTTGCACAAAATATTAAGCAGCACAACTGTTTTCAATATTGATAATAATAAGAAATGTTTATTGAGCACCAAATCACCATATTAGAATGATTTCTGAAGGATCTGCTGAAAATTCAGCTTTCCCACCACGGAAATGACATGCAATAATTTTCATTTATTAAAATGTAATATATATGCAAAATGAAAATAAAATACATAATAAAAATACAATACTGTTTATACATATATAAATAAATAAAAACAGTTGTTTCGAATTGTAATATTGCACAATATTACTGTTTTTACTGAGCATAAGAGAGAATTACAAGAAACATCTCTGACCACATGCATGTAATTTATTTCTAAGTGGATTTTTCAAAGTATGCACATTTTCTTCCTTTGGGGAGTTTTAAATGAGGATGTAATGTAAAGTGATTAGTAGTTCTCAAACTGCCAGACAAGGGGAAAAAGGGCATTGTTTTTGAGATACGAGTTAAACCGCAAATCTGAATCAGCCAGCAAAACTAGTCTGCTAAGCTCCAGAGTCCTGCATATAAATCTCTAGTTCTAGTTAATGCCATTAACTGCTGTTTGATGCTGATCGGCATCAATTTGCAAGCAACTGTAAAATCACCTGAGTGCAAGATGCTCAGAGCTTGCAGGCATGAGGGGGTGGTGGCATTAATTCAGAAAAGCTCTGAAATCAGCAGGGTTATGCTGGATGAATCTCTGCACAGTTCACCAACTCCAACCACTACCATCAGCAGAACCTCTGTGTGTGTTTGTGTGTGTGTGTGTGTGTGTGTGTGTGTGTGTGTGTGTGTGTGTGTGTGTGTGTGTGTGTGTGTGCGTATGTGCTTAAGTGAGATGGATGGCTTCAACCCTGAAAGAGGACAGCTGCCCTGCTCGCAAAACCCATGACAAGTTACAGCATCCCGAACAGGTTTTCTTGCCTTCGGGACACATAGAGGACAGACATCAGAAACTTGTGCCAACATGTCTGCCAGCTTTCTTGTGACACCTGACATGCATCCTCACAACCATTCCACTCACATCCAGACAGAGAGAGAATAAGTAGCTTTTATTCGTGTTTCACAGGGGTCAAACACCTGCACAACTATCCCCAGAGGAGCAGAGAGATGGAGAATGAAGGGAAGGAGGGATAAAATGGAGGGAAAAAACAAGGTTGAGGTGATGAATAGGTCTTACTGCGGCTGCACGATCGAAGCGATTGATCGGCACGGCCACTGACTGATAGTTTCACCTTCCGTCAAACACACAAGGAGAGATAGAGTCTGATAGAAAGGTGGATTAATGCTGGGTGGGGTTGGGGGGAGGCACCTATAAATGAATCGAATCTTTAAAAACGTCAAGTTAAACTCAGCACTTGAGTTATTTCCCACAGCTGTCACATAAATGATTTAGACCTTTTAATGAACCGGAGACAATCTGGAAAATGTGTTTCTTAGGAATCATAAATATCACAATTGAGCATTAATGTTTTTTTTTTTTTTTTTGCTTTATAATTATTTGGGGGTGTTAAAATACTTTCTCTAAAGCTGTTTTTTTTTTCACTATCTTCAACCTTGTCATACAGTGTGAATGTCACATTTCACTCCCTAGTGCCAGTCACATGGAACTTTCAAATGTTGAGAAGCAACCCTTTGATTGTTCACAATGGTAATATGAATGAATGTGAACGTGAATGCATCCACAGAAAACAAGTGACCCCCAATTCACCTGAAAGAAAAAAGGAGGTTTTCTAGGGCCAATCGATGCAAATAATGATTCAATCGTGGTCACACTTTATTTTTAGGTGCAATTCTCGCTATTAACAAACCATTAACTATGACTTCTGCCTCAATAAACCGCTAATTTGCTGCTAATTAATACAGTACAAGTCAAAAGATTTTGAACGCTAAGATTCTTTATATTATATATTTTTTTTATAATTATCTTCTGCTCACCAAGCCTGCATTTATTAGATCCAAAAAACAAAACAAAAGCAGAAATATTGTGAAATATTTTACTATTTAAAATAACTGCATGCATGACTGGTAAGCAGAAGAGACTTAATAACATAAAAAAAAAAAAAAAACATTTAAAAATCTTACTGTTCAAAAATATCTGACTGGTATTAAGGTAGTTGTTAAGTTTAGTCTAGGTATTGGGTAGGGTAAGGGACATAGAAAATGTTCATGCAAAATATGTGCTTTATAAATACTAATAAACAGCAAATATGTTAATAGGCATGCTAATAAGCAAGTAGTTAATAGTGAGAACTGGTATCTATACTACTAAAGAGTAACTATTACTTCTGCCATAATAATTCATAATCACCATTTTCTAGAAATAGTGATGAAAAAAAAAAATCAGTTTTAGAGGAAAAATACCGGTAGTTCTACCCTCACACTCATAGATTTGAGTTTGAATATATCACATCTGGGTGAATACCATCTAGCAACAGAAGTTCAAATCAGAATGACGTACTTCTCTCAAATACTCTATTTTTAATTATTTATTTTTTTCAGTCTGTAGTTGTGGTTTGTTGAATATAAGCTAGTGAACCTGTTTCATTGTCAGCTAGTCAGTTTAAGGCTATTTGCTAAACAATAAGAAACAGTAGAACAAGTTCAGCTTTTTCCACTGTATAAATTACCTTTAAGAGCTCAGTTTCAATGGCACTATTAAAGTTGTCTTTAAAAAAATTGGGACATGCATATTATTATGCTTGTGCCAAAGTAAATTATTGTAGAACTAATTCCCTACGCCAGTTTCCATCCATTGAGTCATGTTCAAATAGATGTTTCAAAAATGAGCAATTTTCGGTTTTATTAAGGAGAGTGAAGGGCAATGTTCACTCGTGGTACAATTACTGCAGCTGTTACTGTCAGTTTTAGCCCAAATCCTTCAGTGAATGCAGCTTTATGACAGACATTAATTTGATGGGCTATAAGCCATTAGAGGCTGCATCATTTTATATTGCTGATAAAATAGAAATGAAATTACTGTGCTGCAGTGTCTTCTCACTGGAGTGTCTCTCAGCAGCACTCTGTGGGGTGTTTCGTTTGGAAGTGTGGGAAAGATGGGTCTTTTAAACCATGCTTGAAATCGTTTACCTCACAGTGGGTGTCTTTAATAAAATATGCTTAATAAATATATACTTGCATTGAATATATACAGACTTTTTTCCCCTTTCACAATGAGCGCAGTTTAATCGTTGGGGTCATCAGGTCACTGTGTGGATGCTTACTACTGGATTGGTGAGCTGTGTTACTGATCATAGATTTTGAAAACCTGAAAAATAGCTCATGAACATGTTATTCAATTTTGACAATGAATCAGTTCTTGTGCTGCTCCTGTAAAAACTGACATGCTGTATGGAAAAGTGTTTGTTTATATGTGGCAGCAGTGCATAATGCATCATATCATGAACAAGATGAATGGTTATCAAAGTATTTCTGACATGGTTTTCAGTGCATCATTTTTTATTAAATCGCTGTATGCGGCAGAGATAGATCACACAGAACAGTGAAATCATTCACCGTGACATAAACCTCTCCATGGACAACTTCTTTTTAAGACTTAGCTTAGCATTACTGTTTAGAAATTTGAGGTTGGTAAGATGTTGAAGTCTTATACACACCAAGGCTGTATTTCTTTGATCAAAACTACTGTAAAAACTGTAATTTTATATGATTATAGATATCATTATAAATTAAAATAACTATTTGAATGTCTTAAGTGTCAAATGATCCTTCAAAAATCATTCTAATATGCTTATTTGCTGCATTAAATGAGATCGTCAGTGGCCCTTGTCTCTCATGTTGCTGTAAATTGCTAATTCTCATTGAAAATAAATGACTTCCAGTTGGTTTAGTCCTCTCTCTCTTTTCTGACTGTAGGCACATTTGGTGTGCTGTTTCTGTCACGGCCAGCTATGAAATAGTCCCTTTTTCTTGTGTTCTTCTCAGTGTGTATTCTTCCCAAAAATCCAGAACTGGAGAATAAATGTGTTTAGAGGATCCGTACAGCCAGTGAACACTGATATAATTGCTGCCATTTTATCATTGTGTTCTCAAGCCATTTGTCTTGCTGTCTCCATCCTCTGTTCTCAGGTTTTTTTCTTCTCGCTGCTCTGGCTTACTAATTAAGCACCAGCACCATGGGACTCACTTTTTTTTTCTGCTTCTCTCCCAAATACAGGTCACAAACTTCCACAACAGGAAACATCCTGGCACACACAGGAAGATGAAAAAGAGAACTGAAAATAGTCTTTTTGCAATTTCAAGTAAATCAGGTGAATTCTGCAATGCATCTAAATGGAAGGTTTTTTGTTTATAACCAAAAACGCTGACAAGATGAACAAGAGCAAGTTGCACAGATTTTAAGTTAGATTTTTTTTCTATCTGTGCCTTTAACCCCAGACAGAATTATTATTATTAATAATAATAATAATAATAACAATAACAGCTAATTGTTTTCAATTATCAATTATACATTTTCTCAATTTATTTAGAGAGAATACAATTATTATTATTATTATTATTATTATTATTATTATTATTATATACATACTAATTAATCACCAGCAATAAATATTTATGTGCATATGTGCAATCTCTCTAAATACTGATAAAACTGATATTTGTTAACTGAAAACAATTAACTGATAACTGTTTGTGGTATATAACAACAACAACAATAACACTGACAACAACAACAAACCAATAATAAAAATAATAATAATATTTTTCTATAATTACTTTTTAAGCACCAACAATAGATATTTAATGCAAACATAGCATTCTCTTTTTTTCATAACAATTATTATTGTTGTTGTCATTGTTATTGTTGTTGTAATATACCACTAATGTATAAATCAGCATAAATACAACAAAGATTGTGCCTCCCCTTATCAGCACTGCCATAAAGGCTTCCACATGTCTCTCTAACAGGACACGGGTCTCCCATGTGTATGACCAAGGTGTCCTTAAAGTCCAGGAAGGGTATGACATAGCAGGACCCCTATAGACAGAATGACCGCCTGGTCCTGTGCCTCTGGACCTAACGCCCCCTGCACAGCCTGACCTTCACTTCCCTATGGACACTGTAAATCCTTGTTATTTCATTTATAATAAAAGCCTGCTGTTAGTTTCTCACTGCAAATCCCACTGTGTTCGTTTGCTCTCTGCCTCACAAGAAATAATAGAGGTTCCAACTGCAAGCTTCTTTTCCAACGGTTTGATTGTCTTTGTCAGTGTGGTTCTGGATAAGAACTGAATGGTTGGGTGATGAGTGTTCAGCGCTGCTTTATTCTGTACAACATCTACATAGGCCATTTTCTGGCCATTTGCCGATATATATATATATATATATGAAAACTTTTGAACACGATGAAGATGGCCAAATTTTTCTTATTTTGTTGAAATATAATTGTTTTCCATTTAGTTCTGCCCTTCGTAAGGAACAGAAGATACTTGTATGTTTCCCGGTACACAAATTAAGTACAATTTACATTGATCTTCAAATTCCAAAAGTTTTCACCCCCCAGCTCTTAATGCATCTTGTTTCCTTCTGGAGCATCAGTGAATGTTTGAATCTTTTTAAACAGTTGTGTTTGAGTCCCTCAAATGTCCTCAGTCTGAAAAGATGTATCTCAAAATCATACAGTCACTGCTGGAAAGGGTTCAAATATGCAAAGATACTGGAAAACTGAAGAATCTGCAGGACCTTAAAGATTTTTCTGAAGAACGCTGCTCAGTTTAACTGTTCAGAACAAACAAGGGACTCATGCACAACCATCACAAAACAGAAAGACAGTCGAGGATCATCAGGTAACAGAACCCAGTATTAAGAACCAAGGGTTCCCAAACTTTTGAGTGGGGTTATTTTAATAATTTCAGCAATTTTTTTGTCTTGTGGACTAAATGTTAATATATTTTATGTACAATATCTTACTCAGGACAGTACTAAATAAAAAATAACATGCATTTAGTATGATCTCTCTTATTTTTTGACAAATTACTCATATTTTCACAGATTCTGCAAGGGGTGCCCAAACTTTCGATCCCCACTGTATATATATATATATATATATATATGTGTGTGTGTGTGTGTGTGTGTGTGTGTGTGTGTGTGTGTACAATTATATGTTTTATTTTAATGATCATTTTTATTTATTTTCATGAATGTTTGAGAAGCTTGAAATAATTTGAAAATGAATTATATTAAAAATAAATGTGTAAACTAAACATACTTATACTTTAGATTGCAACATCCCTGATACTATAATTCTATTACAGTATTATTATCATTATTATTTTTATTATTATTTTTTTTTTTACAAATAAAGAAATATTTTAAAATATATAAACAAAAAGAAAGTAAACACTGTAACCAACAGGGAACATGGTAATCTGGGAAGTTTGTGTGCATTTGGAAATCATAATCTTTCAACTAAAGCCAAGATTAATTTCACATGCAGCACGCAGTAAAAAATATAGGAATATTACAGTGCATAAATCAGCATAGTTTGAAGTCACGTGGTTAAAGTTGATCGCATGTCTCCAGTGAAGCTGACCTCTCCTGTCCAGATTCCATTCGCATGGCACAAGATCTCACAGCTAAAATCGACTATGGTTTGTGGAATAAAATTTTCATTAGTCATTTAAAGGTTTGTTTAAATTATATGCATATTTGCTGAATGGTGATGGCAAACGAGAAAGTATTATGTTTGCCTTTCTGTTACTTATAATATAAAAGCAATCATTAAAATTCTTTTTGTATACCTTTTAATAAATTTGTTCAACAGTTCCATCTGATTAGAGACAGCCTTCTATCTGTATTAGGTAGAACTGAATGATGACAGCGAACAAGAGGGAGACCATGAGCACTATAGACGTCTATGGTGAGCACTGTGTGCTCTGGCGCTGCCGTTCTCAACGGCATCAAAATAAAAGTCCCGACCAAGCACATAAACTTATCGGCCGATGCCGATATTTGAAAAATGCCAAATATATTTTTATATATATATCGAGGTTTCACAATATATCTATATGTGTGTGTGTGTGTGTGTGTGTGTTTAATTTTTGTTTAATCTAATTATTTCTGGCCAGTGTTTTAAAAGCAGAATGAAACCCAATAATGTCACATTCTGAAAATGTCAATTATTATTAGTAGTAACAATTTCTTAAATGTTTTTTCCCCCTCTGAATTTTTCAGATACCAGCAGATGCCAGTTTTAAAAACCCTTTCCATAAACCATAAAGCATTCATACTGAGCTTTGGGTATGTAAAAAGATATCAAACTCTACAACCCTGGACTAAACTAAACATTTCAGAGACTTTCAAAGTTTAAACCATATGACACACTTATAAAACTCATGTGTCTCTCTCATCCTCATTGTTTTTCATTTTTATCTCTCTTTCACTCATTCTGTTCATCTGTTGTTGCTCTGTACTCATCCTCTTCAGTGCTAATGGCTCTGTGACAGGGCCATCTGTTCACACACACACACACACACACACTGGACTGTGTGATGCTAAATGGCACTAGTGTCCTGGTATCTGATAATCACAACAAATTTAAATAGGGTGTGTAAATGTGTTAGCATAGGGCAAATGTGATCATTCTATAACATTACGCTGCATGGTTACACTGGAGCAATGGACTGCAGACAAGAGCACATTAAACTACAAAGATGCACCACTGAACTACATTTGATGCATCATAAAACTTAAAAGTGCAACAACACCATAGCATAAAGTCCAGCATAAACCACAGTATTAATTAAGCAATTAGACCACAGGATGAAACTCCAGCTCTGGAGATCACTGGATCACAGCGGTGGAGACGGTTGGCAGCATCTGAAGGAATTTGACCACAGGAGTCGCATTAGCTCGGCAAGTCCTATAGGACCAAATTAGAGCATTGGAATCTACAATCCCTCACACACTGAACTATTTTCTGCATGCCACTGGCACATTTTCAGGAAAAGTCAAGGGATCTGGGTACAGACTCCTAATGTGAATGAGGGGAAGCTTCATCTGTGCCAGCAGAAGTCTGGCCTATAAACCTGTAGATGTGACTCAGATAGGGGCTGTTTATTTTAGGTTTGCCACTTTAAGCTTCTTGAGCAGTTGATATTTTATGTTCGTCACTGAATCAACAACATTTTCAGCATGCATTTTCCTAAAAAAAAAAAAAAAATTATCAAGATATTTAGATGTACATGACAGCCACAGAAACACTCATAAATAAGAATTTTTTTTAAAAGAGTCAAGCTACTTTTCATTGACATTTCCACATATTTACACTTGTTCTTTCAGCATCACCAAGGACTGGATCTCCAGAGACATGATTAAACTTAGTAAATTTAGTCATGAAATTAATGAAATAAAAATGTGAACAGAGAAATGAGACTAAATATATAAGAAAAAAGAAAGAATTTATATATATATCTACTTACATCTCTCTAGCGATCTCCAAGTCTCCATCGTTTGTGTGTGTGTGTGTGTCCACTACCTCCAGCGTCTTGAGTTCTCCACCAACAGATCCCATCAACACTACCTCCAGCACCATTACCTCAGTACACTACCTGCTCCTCTGCTTGTGCCTCAATAAACTGTGTTTACTGTTATTTCAGCCTCCTGTCCTGGTTTACCATAACAATGTTCAATATCTAAAATATATTTTGGCAAGATTTAATTATTTAGTGGCGCAACTGAAAGCAGATATGCAAGTACAAACATCTCTCACTATTTATTAAAAATGTACTACTTCTATAACACATTTTAACATTTGAGATTATATAAATGAACTTTGCTCTGCATTTGAACTTTACTATATTTATTAAGCCTTTTTCCTCATGAGGATTGTTGGAATGTCCCTATGCTTTCAGATTTTACTAACTTTGTAGAGGTTTTTGTTCCTCTCAATGTAACGAAAACCTGAACCTAGCAGTCCACTTGCATTACTGCTTTCACCAAAGAATGAGCTCAAAGAAAAACAACAACATTTTCTTAGACCATAGCAGTACTAGATTTAGTACTACTATTCCTGAATATTTAATGTCAACAAACACTTTGATGGGGAATGTTGTCTTGTTGAATGTGGAACAGCAGAATGACAGAGGGGTCAGTTAAATGTTACCATCATGCCAGCTGAATTATTAAGATCTGCTAGATTTAGCTGTGAGGTGTTTGGCTCCTGAAAGATCTTGGTGTCCTCTCACATTATTATGCTAGAGGGGATCTACCCAAGAGCAGACAGAAAGATTTCTCCTCAATATTACTTGCTGTTTCTTTTATCCTTGTTGTCAGTGGCGTACACCCAATTCACCTATTGGCTTGTCTTTGTTGTTCTAAACACCACAAGCCTCTCGGGTCTCTGGAGGGAACGACTCTTCTGTGAGCATGTTAAGAGCCAACTGCAGGTCACAAATATTTATCATCACTTTGCAATTTGGGGCTGAAACTTTCCATTTCTTCTACACTTGAAAAATGAATGTCCTTTCAGACATTGCTATAGGCTGCAGAATACTGTATGTGACAAACTCTCTCTCTCTCACACACACACACACACACACACACACACACACACACAGTTTAGTGTGTGTACTGTGTTTGTGTGCTGGGAGGTTATTAATGCATCATAATTTAGCCGAAATGCATTAAAGCCCCAACCAGTGTTTTGATGCAAATTTCTATTCGAAAAACTATGAAGACAACATTTCCAATCTCTATCCAATCTTTCCTCTATTATTGTTCATCTGCCTGGCTGATATGAAAATAATGAGGAATGATGTGTTTTTATCAGCAAACAGTTATGTAGGTCACCGATGTTAAACTTCGGAACGGTGGAAGACACACTTACACAATCCAGCCAGATAAAGCATTATTAATATGCATTCCTCTGCGTGTCTTTGTAGCTATGTGTGTGTGATGGCGATAATGCTAATTTATAATCTACAGATGTTTTTGATTAAGCTGCTATCCTCTACCCACTTGTAATTTTATGCTGATTTATTCTGTAATGTTTGCATCTTTAAAGCAAAACCTTTCAAATTAATAAAAGTGATAATTTATTAAATAATAAGTGTGAAAATTCTGTTGTCACGGTCATGTGTGCATGTTAATCAAGCAGAGTGCAAGTTTGGAAAATCACCATGGCTGTGTTTTGGCTTTAGACAATGCTGATATAAAGGGTGATACCACATGATATTGCTATGAACAGTTCAATAAACAACTTTTTGGAAATTGTATTGTGTCTATGTCGGTTGCATCAGTGATAAAAATTCCAAATGAAGTCGCAGGTTCATTACCGATGTGCATTTAAGAGCAACACATATTTAGTTTTTAAATTTACTAGTGTTTTTGAACACATTGGTTTAGTGAATGATTCAAAGACTCATAGTGACACTTTAAAAAATAACAGTTCTTCATTGGCATTAGTGGTTCCGTGAAGGAAAACTAACATCCATGGAACCTTTCCATTCCACAAAAGTTTCTTCATAGTAGAAAAAAATGGTCTTTAAATTTTTTTAAATGTTCAGATAAATGGTTATTTTCATTGCTCACTGAAAGCCTCTTTGGGAAACCAAAAATAATTCTTGGAATTACAGTGGAAACTCTTATTTTTTAAGAGTGAATGATTCAATGTTTATTTCAAGATCTCTTAAAGACTATGTACAGTGCAGAAAAAGGCATCCCTGGAACGCCGCTCATCCAATCAGATTCAAGAACTACAACTAATTGTATAGCCCTATCTTGCAAATGGCTACAGGTAAGCATTTGCTTCACCTACAGAATTAAATTTTTTATGCAACCTATCATACAGCTTTCACATCTCATCACATTCATATACAGTACATGCAAATCCTAGTATTAATGTGTTATGTATGTACATGTGCACTTTCATACACATACAATATACAGTGCCTACATGTATACGCACAGTCACACAACAACAACCGTACAGTGATTCTTTCCCTCTTTATTTCTCGTCTTTCTTTCTTTCTTTCTTATTTATTCATCTAGCTCACATTTTATTTTCGTCTGTTGCTGTCAGTGTGCATGGTATCTCTCCTGGCCTTTTCCCTCTACCGTCAGACTTCATTAAATCTGCAAGTTGTATTTGCATAAGCGGCACCAAGTCTCAACACCTACATCTCAGGGTGACGTGTCATTTCCTGGTGTGTGCGAATGAGAGAAAGTCAGGCAGTGCTTGACAATATGTGTCTGCAGCTTTGTTCACCTGTTTGTATTTTGCCAGATTCCCACTGATTCAAGGTAGCCCAACAATCCCAGATGCTTTAGAAGAGAGCTGCGCCTATTATTATTCCGCAATGTTCTGTTGAATTTTAAAACTCACAGTCTGGTTGTTGTGCGGGGGGGTATTTCTGCTACAGTGAGTTCCAGGATGTGTATGTGTGCCTCTGGGTGTGCGTTTCATGATATCATGTATTACGATATCAGCATGCATCTCCATTCACGGCCTAATGCATCATTTCACTTTCAAATTTCTCTCTTTGTGCACCTCTTACTCTCTCTCTGTCTCTGTGCTGCTGCCGTTGTGGTTTGTATTAATGAATTTTATTTTGGGCTAATTTCTTTAATCTCTTAATGACATGCACAAACATTCTCAAGATTTCCTCAAAGCTAAAATAGCATGTGCATTGAACAGATCTGAGCATTTGATTAGACAAAAGCAAATCCCATTTTGTTGTCAGAAAGGGAAGGACAGAGAGAGGTGGTGCATAGAGAGCGTATATTTACACTGTAAAGAGTTATTTTAGATCCTTTTGAAACATGAGGGTGTGAGTGCGGTTTTGTCTTAAGGCGTAAAGGTCAGAAAGCATGATACATTTATAATGCTGATTATGTTCTTTTTCTGCGTATCACTATTGGTGGAGGAAAACTGAATAAATCATATTATTTGTGGCACAACAAGCCATGGGGTTTCACTAGCTTGCAGCCTCTGAAATCAGAGTACGGAGAAAAATAATTTTCAACATTTTTAATTATTGTATATAATACTGACACATGTACTCGATAGCAGTTACCAGGCTGGATAAAAACATTGATAATAAAAGTGATAACCTTTAAACTTTATTCTGCTTGTTTTGAGAAGAACACTTTGATCTTTTACACTTTTACATTTTCTAGAATACACTGGTACATCTAATCTGTTATTTCAGACTGTGGGCTTGAAAAGCTTTAATTTCGAAACAAACAATATACAGAAGATGAGTCGGTTAAAAGTCCTGATCGATTTTACATGTTTAAATGCTGTTTAAAGAACTCCACAAGAAATGATCAGACCTTCTGATCGGGGAAAAGCAGGGATGGTTATGGATTTGCCGGAAGTACTGCAGGACGAGGAAGGAGAGCAGGTTGCTGATAAGCTTAAACTCCATTGGGTCGCACTGGTATAGATGATCCAAACATCTTCTGTAAAAAAACAAAACAAAAAAAACAACAACAACTGCGTACGTACATCGAGACCCCCCGGCCAACACATTCCAGAGGTTGTGGATCCACACCCAGAAGATTGAGCGTCCGGAAGGCCAGGGGGTCCAATGAGGAGGACACATTAATTTCAGGATGGTCCTAATGTTTATGGTGGATATATTTCTGGAGTTCAGTCTGTTCCTCAGATGTTCTGATTGCAAGTAATTTTCATATGACTAAAACTAATCGATCCTGTTAGCTGAAGCTTAATGCAGTCTCTAGTAAGTCTTCACTTTCAGCGCTTTTGTCCCCAGTAAGTTGGGTCTGGTGGTTCCTTGGAGCGTAGAACTACCGGGTCACCTGAAATAGAGAACAGGGATGAGTTTACGTTTGACAGTTTGGGGTATTTTCCCATTTGACCCATCAGCACATTTGTTTACCAGCACATCTGATTCCAATGACTCCAAAATATTAATCAATATGAACTATATGTCCCCATTTTGTGCAGAGGAAGAAGTTGCCTGGTTCTCCATCTCTGTTAGAACAGATTTCATTTATGCTTGACATTTATCTGCACAGACTTCTTGTCCTGGCCGTTGATGGGCATGGTCCGCTGGAGCTGTGGGAGAAACAGTTGGCGCCCAAGCAAACTCATTCATTTAGAACTTGGCACCATGCCTTCCAAGTTGGCACAGAGGGACGACTGAAGAGAGTGGCATGGCACGATGCCTGATACTTGATCCACCCTCTCAGTCTTCCTCTTTCTTTCATCTTCCCGGTGTCTCTTCAGTTTTGGCAAGGTTTATGTTGCGAGAGGTGTGCTGGCATAGAACGAACAGTTACCATACTGATCAATCATTATAAACATCCATACCTGATCAAAGCAACTCTCTTATATTCTTACACCAAATCTTTCTTTCTTGGAATATATAAGATCTCCAGCTTCTTTCTCTTGATTTCGGTTTCATTTAATGCGATGTATCATTTGCAAGATCACATTAATCTTGGTTAAAAGTTTTGATCAGCATGTGGTCCAATACTGAATACAAACTTAGAGACGTGAGATCACTTTAAAACATTTCAGATTGAGTTTAAGAGCTGCAGGTTCAGTGCTGTAGGTCTCATTCTGAGCACAGTTGCATCTGTAATGAGAATTAATGTGTTTGTGTGGGTTTATGTAGCTGTACTTTTATAGGACCTGATAAAACCTCTGGGGATGTTCTCAAAGGTAAAAATTATTCATAAAGTAAATAACATTTTTGTTTTTCATATAAAAAGACAATATACATGCTTTAATATAACTTTTAAGAAAATGTGAGTGCTACCATGAGGCTGTAGGGTATTTTGGCTGGTTATCACTGGGTGGTTTGGGTGTTGATATGGAGGTGTTTATTTCTTGGAACATTAGGTGGTTGCTCGAGCCAAAAGAGAGACAAGTCTTTATGATTTTTTGTTAGCAGGCACTACTAACAATAAGCTTTGGGTCAGATTTTGTCTGCATTGTGGGAACAAGATCTCCCTACAGAGAGAGACAGATAGAATGTGTGTGCATGTGTAAGACAGAAAAATGTGATAGAGGGCTGTGTGTGTGCATGGTCCAAAAACTAATTTTCACACACACACACGCACGCACGCACGCACGCACGCACGCACGCACACACACACACACACACACACACACACACACACACACACACACACACACAATTTCACTACATCTAAAGAAATATTACATGCATTAAAAACCCTTCATCACACACATGTAGGTTCACATGAATTCACTATGATGAAATATGGATCAGTGTTATGTGTGCATTTTATGTTATGAGAGATATGATGGCACAGAATAGCTTAGCAGTCATTGATCATACCAGAATCTATCTTCTCCTCCTCTTCTGCTCTACTCTAGGGTTTTTTATTTAATTTTTTATAGAACTCTTTAAAAAACTATTAAAATTACCATGACTCTTTTTTTTTTTTACAGTAATGGATGAAAACTCTTCAGATACATCTCCATGTATTGTTCTCTACAAATAAAACAGAGTAGAAGCTTACTAAGTCTAGAAAATGTATATCTTTCAAAGCTTTTAATTGGAAATTTCAATATTTAGAACCGAAGTTTGTGGAAATACATATTCTACTGATTAATATTGTAATAATAACATATGCAGTTGTGTGCATAATTTGATTTGAGTCCTAGATACTTTCTCCAAAATTAACTTTCTGTCACACTTGATGTTGGGTGAACTGACAAAAATTGCCAGTAATATGTTTAATAAATGTCTTACTGATTTTGAATACATTATTGTAGTAAAATACAAAATAGCCTAATGCGCATATATATATATATATATATATATATATATATATATATATATATATATATATATATATATATATATATATATATATATATATATATATATATATATAATTAATTCTTTACAATAATTCTTTACATTTATATAGCGCTTTTCTAGATACTCAAAGCGCTTTACATAGACAGGGGGTATCTCCTCATCCACCACCAGTGTGCAGCATCCACCTGGATGATGCGACGGCAGCCATATTGCGCCAGAACGCCCACCACACACCAGCTTACTGGTGGAGAGGAGACAGAGTGATGAAGCCAATCAGTAGATATGGGGATTGTTAGGAGGCCATGATGGTCAGAGACCAATGGGCGAATTTAGCCAGGATGCCGAGGTCACACCTCTACTCTTTCCGAAAGACATCCTGGGATTTTTAATGACCACAGAGATTCAGGACCTCGGTTTTACGTCTCATCCGAAGGACGGTGCTTGTTGACAGTATAGTGTCCCCATCACTACACTGGGGCGCTAGGACCCACACAGACCACAGGGTGAGCACCCCCTGCTGGCCTCACTAGCACCTCTTCCAGCAGCAACCTAGTTTTCTCAGGAGGTCTCCCATCCAGGTACTGACCAGGCTCAGCCCTGCTTAGCTTCAGTGGGCAACCGGTCTTGGGCTCCAGGGTGATATGGCTGCTGGCCATATACACACACACACACACATTTCCTCGAATTTTCCACTTGGCAAGAGTTAATTTTGTACCCTGCTCTCCAGTGACTAGAGATCAGAATAAATGTTGACCTCAAGTCTTCTGGTCACTTCATTTCATTTTATTTACTGCTTTGTTCCGCCTTTGACTTTTTCTTTTGAGAACAGTCTCAGTCAGTCACTTCACATCTGTCACTCATATCATAAGTGCTTGTGTGTTTGTTGCTGTGCTTGTCTGTCTCTCTGTCTCTGTCTCTCTTTGTCAAAATTCAAGAAGCTTTATTGGCAGGATAAAAAGAGGTTGTCTCTGTTTCTCTGTTTTGTACATCTTTTTTTCCTAAATCAGGCTGTACTGTGTTTGATGTCAGTTCCAACAAACTTCAGACTCTCTCCACATGAACTCCTAAGGTATGGTACGGAGCGTGTTCACAACAAGAGGAATTAGGTCACTGAGAGAAAGAAAGACAGGATTTGTTCCAAAATCTAGTGTGCTGCCTAGCTAGACCACAATTTAAATACTGAGAGACGCATTTTAGCCACATTCTTAGGCATCATATATATACAGTATATATATATATATATATATATATATATATATATATAGCAACTAGCAAGTGCAATGGAAAAAAAAACGGATGTTGAACAAAATCAGATAATGTGATTTTTGAACAAAATAAAAAATAGATAAAATCAGTCTAATAAATATTGACTGTTTTACTAGATATTTCTGTGTGATTTGTCTTATGCTGGAGTATTGCACTTGGAGTTTGAATGACCCTGACAGCTTTGAAAGTTACGGCATCTCACAGGTGAAAAGGTGAGTGTGTTGAGGTCTATGTGCATGTATGTGTGGGAATGTATACTAACCTTGGTGGTCTTCACCTTGTTTCCTGTGCTGCAGCTCCAGCCTGTGAGGTCAGGCAGGACTTTACACTCCTCACCATCCAAACACGGCTGCATCTGACACCACCACTTCTGAGCTACTATAGACGCTACACACACATCACAGGGAACATGAACAAGTACACGCAGGTCAGTACACAAACACACTAACTTAAAAGAAGTAGGGGTCATATCATGGAATGGAAGCAAGCTAATTTTGCATTGTTTCTAGATGGGTGTAACACCTACTACTCTGCATTTCCTTTTGAAGAAACTCACTGTTAGAAACGTATAGGTCCCAGATTATTTCAGTGCAGATAGTATTTTCACAATGTAGTGCAGGCTTGGCAAAGAAATATGCCAGCCAATGGTAAAAGAGGTCATTAGAGGTCATAGCAAATACAGCCTGCTAATAAAGGGTGGAAAATTGGCATGAACAACTAAATTACTGTCAGGATCTTGGAACTGTATTGTCGTGCTTTGCCCGTTTCTGTTACTGTGTTAACTTAATTCATCATGTTCCTGTTCCTATTTAGTTTAATTAGTCATTCAGTGAACCTGTGTTTGTTAATTATCCCTAGGGCTGGGCGATATGGAGCAAAACATATATCTCGATATATTTAGCTATATCTCGATATACGATATATATATATCGATATCTTTACAGTAAAAATAACTCCCCAAAAACTCCTGCAAAAACAAATATGCCAAATATTACATGTTTAGAGCCCTATGAAAAGTTTTATTTTTTTCTTCATCATATGTTTTATTGTTACCTAATTCTGTGTTTTAGCATGTGTAATTATTGAAATGCATAAAAACATTTTTTTTTTTCCTTAAAATAGCCTTTTTTTCCCTCTGATATTTACATTTTTCTGGTTATCAAATGAAGGCATAAAACATTCATTTAATTTATCTTTTAACTATTGGAAAGTAAGCAAACTTAATTTTTTGGTAAACAAAGGGGTTTTACTATTAAAAATAATACATGGAAGAAATGTTGTGTGATTATTCCTTAAAAAAATTATGTTTGTTTAATTTTAATAGTAGTAGTAGTATGGTATGAACAATAGAAATAGATTCCTGGCAAATACTTGTCTTTAAATTATGTAAACCAGACTTTTATTTTGATGGGTTACCGTATCTTTAAAGTTCTGTGTATGTGATACTACAGTCTATCATGTGATATATGACGCTAGTTTTACTCAAATCAAACGGTCAAATGCTCATGAAGTGAGTCTCAGTGCAGTTCTGGAGATGTTCCTCATGTGTTTACGTCCTAATTTAGTGAGACGATAAAAGCTGAAATCACCAGAGCGTCACACACACTTCTGTGTGTCTCATAAACGACGACGCGCTTCTGTGGATTCCATCCACATGTTCAGCATCACGGAAATCATAGGGCCCCCCATACTAGACATCTGCCTGCTGTTTGTCCGATGCAATAAAACCGAAGTATCTCCATATAATGGAGACAGTTGTCCTTTTTTTAGACTAGTTCTGTAGACTCCGGGTTGGTCGCGGATGACGTCATGTTCAATGACACAACACGCGAGGGCAGGGGGAACTAAATCAAGGAGGCGGGGCCGAGCACAGCACAGAGAAGGCAAACAAGCAAATTGGCGGAATCAGAATTAAATATAAACAATATATCGATATATACGATATGTCAAAATCCATATAGAATTAAAAAAAATATCTCAATATATTTTAAATATCACCCACCCCTAATTATCCCTAGCATTTAAGATCTCGTCTGTGCAATTCTCCTCTGTCAGGGTCTACTTGTTGTGTACGTGTTTGCTCCAGCACCCACTGTGTGGGTTCCCCCTGTGTTCCTTGGATTAAAGACTGTTTCATTTCCTTGTGCCTCCTTTGTGCTTTCATAACAGTGTATTAAGATGGAAGACCCAACCGAAAACCGCTTCCTCCGTGTGTCTACCCTCCGTTTTTTTCTCTCAATGTTTTTTTATTTCCATTGTTTGTATGGATCCCTTCATCAACCTGGAATTCCTCCTCCTCCTCCTGCTGGAGCAGGGGGACAGATCTCTCGAGGACCACGCGAGACTGCCCCTGTTCTTTTGTTCCATTAACTGGTGATGTTCTTGTCCTCGTTTAGTTTAGTCATTCAGTGCACCTGTATTTGTTAATTATCCCTACCATTTTATTGTCTGTGCAGTTCTCCTCTGTTGGATCTACTTGTTGTGTACATATGTTCGCTACAGTGCACATTGTGTGGATTTCCCCTGTGTTCCTTGGATTTAAGACTGTTTACGTTTCTTAGTGCCTCCTGCATGCTTCCATAACAGCATATTGTGACAATTACTAGGGCTGTTGATTTAACTTGTTAATTTAGTGCACTTAATTATAAAAAATTCATGCATTTAATCATGCCCCCTGACATGTACAATGCTAAAAGTGATACGCTTCACCAAATCATGCTTATCGAGAGCAGACAGAATAGATTAACTACTTAAACATGATGTGTACTTGTGCTCAAAAACAGCTGGATGGAATTTAACAGAATGCATTTTTTGAAAGCTGAACTCTTTCAGCTATGCACATGACATCTTAAAAATGTGCTAATTACAATGCAGGATGTGATACAACCAAAGACGACCATCTTTTATCCATCAATAATTAGTTATAATTAATGTAATTAATTCCATTAAAATTTAAGCCCTACAAATTAAGGGTGTTTAATATCTCAGTTAAAATTATAAGTGGGCTCCAGGGAAAGAAAAAATAAAAATACAAATGATATGACCCCTTTAAATACAGTGGATCATGGAGCAGCTCAGGAGCAAGAAAATGGCAAACAGATGAGGAGCTATTTGAGATGATGCAGAGAGAAAGAATGAAGCATGAGATGGGGTGAAACATGGCTTATTTGACATTTCCTCTCACGCAGAACGCTGTGAGTAGAGACACTTGAGCTATTTTTTCCTGAGCTTACAGTCAGGCAAAATAAGATAACGATCGATTTCTCTGTCAAGTGGACAGTGTTGACACAATATTAAATGAAACAGCCAGACAGCTGAGGGAGACAAAGAGACCGAAAGACAAAGAATGAGAGAAAAAGAGAGAGGTGGAGTAAAAGAATGAAAAAATGCAGGGCACAGTTTCTCATTGAACCCTTTAATCTTGTGTACATAGGGGTAAATTTGTTAAACATTACAGTTCATCCAAACAATATATACATGGAAATAGGAATTAAAATTAATTGAAGGTCCATTTTACCATCCACACAGGAGGGTGCAGCCCTTGTTGTTCCAGCGACTTGTCCTGGGAAGCAGGAACACTTAACCGTCTGTGATCGCTCCTCAATCTTATTTCTGTTACAGCAGCGGTGGGCTGCAATCACCTCACATGTGCCAGCCTTCACGTGCACTGCAACAAAAAAGACACACACACATTTCATAAGAACATTTGTCTCTGAATGACATTGCAGTCAGCATCTCATTTACACAGGCACACCTGCAGTCAGTCATTTCACCACAGTCTGTTACTGCATGCACATATTGTCCTGCTCCTATGCTAGGTACAGCTTCGTTTTATGCAATATTTATAGTTCGAGTGTTATTCAATAACTTTTCATAAGATTAACTGAATAAATTTAGTAAGAAATGTAGTCAATCATTTAATAAAATAATAAATATAGTAAAACTTTTCATTGTAATTAAATTGTTATTTCAATTTAATCACATTGTATTAATTTTTTTATTTAGTTTTTTTTAAGGACATATTTTAGTGTTTCATGTTTTTTCAGTGTTAGCAAATTGTTTTATGATGTTTTGTAATTTAAAAATAGTTGTATGGTTTAAATACACACTCACAAAAAAACGATGTACAAACCATTTTCACTCAGAAATTGCTAGTAAATTTCACAATTCATTACACAGAAATGGCAAGAAACACACTGAATTAAACATGACATGTTGAAGTAGAAAGACTGAAACTCTATGACTATGACTCCAATAATCTTTGTTTTAAAACAACTTATGTTGCAAAAAATATTTTTCAACATTCATTTTGCACACAGGTCAGGGGGCATGTGCCAGTTTTTTACTGTGTTATTCTTAATATAAATAATTTAAATGAATTAAAAGTCAAATAACCATAATTTCTAGCTATTTTCATAGCAATTTTTTAATCTGTCCAAAGAATCTAGGCCTGTTTTTCTAATGTAGGAAACATACAAGCTTTGCGCAGTATTTTTTAAGAACTTTAATTAAAGCTCTGAGGGTCACAGAGATGAAAAGAAGACATAACCAAAAAATTAATAACTGAACCGCTCTGGGTGCCCGGCGGCTACTTGCTAGGCCTTCAAAATGATTGAAATTCTAGCAGAGATCTTCACCATCTCACTATCTCAATATCACGTCAATGGAAAGTGTTTTTCCTCTTTCCGAGTGTTTGAAATTTGTAGACATGCCTTTGAAACATTCAAACTGAAGCTGCAAGACAGAGAAACACAGAGTTCTATTAGAGAAAAGAGAAAATGCCACTAATGAGTGAGAAACAAACGTCTGCATTCATTTTTTTAAAGATCACTCTTGATCTTTCTCAATCCACCCACCTTGTCTGAAGCATTCAAAACAGTTTATAGTGGATCAGTGCAGCTTATTGAGTTTCACCCTAAGAAACACCAGAGGCTTCGGCTGAAATTTTGTCTGAGCTTTTGAACATTCCCCTTAATGGCTGGAGCGGGTTTAGCATCAGCCGCTGTGTTTACGGGGGATGCTCTTAACTGTTAGGTGGTATAAAGTTTCTGATCCCTGTTTGTGGAGGGAATTTTAGTACTGGCAATGTTATGTGGACTTGCACATAGATCGATACTGCAGCTTTGGGGTCCTTTTTTTAGTATTGCCCAAAATAAAACCTCTGAATCTGTACTGGGCCTTCTATTCCAAATCTCACCTGTTTGTTCCAGATTTATTGGTCATGAAAGCAAGTTGAGCCTTACTAAAGCCAGCTGTTTGTTCCAGTCAGTTTTTTTGAAGGTTTTGGATATGTACACCGTGACATCATAATTCTGTTGCTGGACTTCCTCTATAAATAATAATAAATATGCTGTTTTTTTTCCCTTACTCCATTGAAATGTTTTTGTCTTCTTCATCTTAAATAGAGGTAAATAAATATGAAAAAAACATTAATTTACTTTTAAAACAAGAAAAAAATCCAGATATATTGCATAAATTATAGGACTCTGTTCCTTGAAATCGAGAAAAAATCTTGATTAAATGAATAGATTTTTGCATTGTACTAACATTCTGAATTGGACTCGGTGTGAATAGTTTCAGGACAGATTTTATTCTGTACTTTTGTGCCGTTTAATTGCATCAGACCTTGTGTGATAAGACCTTGACCAGCAACAGAACATGAGGAACAGGCTAAGCAACTGAACCGCTGTGATGTACACGACTAAAATGAACCAACCAACATGACCAAATGTTACAATGGTGTTCGAATGGAATGACCTTTAGCTAGTTGGAAGAGGAAATTCTTGTGAGTGCCAGAATGAAATATCCTTCAGAACAGAGCATGCTTTATGTTGCTTTTGGAATAGCCCTGTCCTTCAGTGGATGGGCAGTGCAGGGAGAAACAGCCAATCAATTCATTCTCCGCACACATTACCTCACATCAGATTAATCCATCCTGACTGGGTCAAAATGGGGGTTGACGCTGCTGGTCAACAGCCTGTGCTGTGTGTGTGTGCGCGAAATGTGTAAATGTCAACCGTCCCGAGAGATCGACCTCTCAGCTGAGAAACGGTTCTTTCAACCATATTCTTTCTCATCATGCATCTCACTAACTGCAGTGACAGGGCATTTCATTTCTGTGTTCCCAACATGATGGGATTCCACAATATGGCCCCTGAAGATTTGAACGGAGGCGTTGTTTTCACACACACACTGTCATACAGCACCCGGGAGGAGTTTGGGTCGGGGGTCTGGGAGTGTGTGTTTGTCCTAGGGGAGTTATGTTTCTTTATTCCATCTTTCTCTTCATTTCTTGCTTTCTCACCTGCCACTTTTTCCTTCCTCTACCTCTCTCTTGGCCTGGGTTTCCATTTCTGTCTTTCGATTTAGCTTTTCACAATGTCCTATTTGGCTATTTCCTAAGTTTGTATGTATGCAATATGTATGTCTATAGATAGAAATATATTATATATTAAAAATATTATTAAAAAGTATAATATTATCTTATCATTTAATGTACCTTTAGGGATTCAGCAGATGATTTTATCCATAGCAACTAACAAAAGAGGAACTAAGGCAATTTGTATACACTACCGTTTAAATGTGTGGGATCAGTAAGATTTATTTTTTTTTTTTACAAAATTGCTAGTCCTCATCAAGGCAAAAATACAGAAAAAAACTGTTATTTTATGAAATATTATTGCAATAAATATATATACATATATATAATTTATTCCTGTGATCAAAGCTGAATTTTCAGCATCATTACTCCAGTATTCAGTGTCACATGATCCTTCATTCATAATCATTCATACTTTTATTCAGCAGGGATGTCTTAAATGGATAAAAAGTGACAGTAAAGACTCATATTGTTAGAAAAGATTTACATTTTAAATAAATGCTGCTCTTTTTAACCTATTATTCATAAAACAATCCAGGAAAAAAGTATCAGTTTCCAAACAAAACAACAACAACAAAACATAAAGCAGCACAACTGTTTCCAACACATAAAAAATCATGTGACACTGAAGACTGGAGTAATGGCTGATGAAAATTCAGCTTTGATCACAGATATAAATTATATTTTAAAGTATATTCAAACATAAAAACAAATATTAGAATATTAAATAATAGCTCACAATATTACAGGTTTCTATCTATTGACAGACAGATATTTATTGAATATTTCATCAATAAATATGCTACATTTCAAATATTTATGCAATAATATAAAATATATATATTATTTTCTTAAAATTTGTTTTCCCCCTTTTAGTTCAGAATCTGTTTTACAGTGAGACTGAGATGTTCTTTCAGCTTCTGTGTGGTTTCCGCTCTGCTTCTTTTAATACCAGCTTATTAAAGTCCACTGATTGAAATGTCAAGATGTAAATATTGTGAGTGTTGGATCCTCTAAGTTGGGTGAATTATATTACCCAGTCATTACAGACAGAAAACCTTCAATTTGTGAGGGAAAAATTGCATAGCTCAAAGGGAGTGCCGCCCAAATCAGCTCTAAATGCCATAATGCAAATTTTTGTGTAATCAGAATGAGAGGGCGATGGCTTTCCTGTATCGTGGGACCCCAAGACGGCAGGGAGATGGGCTTGACGCATCAGAAATCATCAGGATGGAAGGAAAAAGATTTGTATTCTCCACCTTACTAGCCACAGGAGATGCTGATAATTGCTCAGTATGTTAATGATATCTTCATGGTGCTTGCCGGATTTATCAAGACAGCTCACTTAGTCTCAAGAAACTCTCTGTATCACTGCTCTTCTTTTGAGATCTTCAGGTTTATATCCTGCCCAAAGCTAATACGTCACACACAGTGTCCACCACATTACTCCACTCATATAACTTTTAATATGTTGATGATATTTGGTTTAAAATAAAAAGTTTAATCGAATGATGAACAATAGTACAATTCATTAAACAAACTAATTCTATCCCACACAGCCTTGTTTTCATTCCTGCCCAAAATTAAATATGGTACTACCCTGACTAAGGTCTATTAAGTTAATTTCACAATTGAAAATTAGAACTTAGAAGGCTTTCTTATTTAAATTCTGAATATCACAACACATTACTGTAATTGCTAGTGGTCATTATAATGATGATGATGGGGAGTTTTTGATATGCCAACACAAAACACAGTCTTCAAGAGTCAGTTTATCTATCCCACACCGATCGCACATTGATATATCAAACAGTTTCTCGTTCAAAAAGCTCAAATGTCTGTAGGGAAACCGACAGTCATTATGTCTCTGAAGGCGCATCCCCTGTGGCGTAGCTTTAAAATGGGCTTTTTAAGAAGAAGAGCCCTCAAATGCATAAACATATTCATATACACATGCACGAAGAGGAGCTAATGGTTTTACAGATGCTTTTACGGGGTTCACACGAAATGAAATAACTGACTTAAAAAAAAAAAAAAGGACACACAGTTTTCAATTTGTTAAATTCATCGTAAAATGTGTTGGTTTAGTACACGAATCCAGGTGAAACACCTCTGAATCAAAGGGTTTATATTTGAAAATCATGTGTGATATTGCTGTGCTGGATCTAAACTCTGGAGGAAGGAAGATCTTCTGGAGATTGACAATATCTATAACTCTCTATATCAAATTAAACCTCATATCGTACAGATAGAGAGACAGAGGGAGAAAGGAAGAGGGAATAAAACAATATATATCTATCAAAGAGATATTCTGCCAACAGAGAATTGTAGCGGGAAGAGCACAAAGCTATTGTTGAAGTTACTGTGTTATACTAGCAGGTCTTAAGCTTTCATTTCGTTAACGTTCTTTTGGATGGCTTTAATATAACACTGAATTCGCTATGCTTGTGTGTGTAGAACTCAATTGTTTGTTCACTACACTGCAATACACTGTAAGCAGATTCCTGGCAGGTTTTATAAAACAATGCAATGAACACAAGCACGTTCTCATGTACCATTAACCTGTCTAACTGTAATGGCTTTTTATCGCTCCATCTGTAGGTTTGAAAGCACATTCAAATTGAAATGATTTCTTAGCAATACAAACTTAGACATAGAAAACTACTGCACTGAGGCAGCGAGAAATAATGTCTTAACAAGTGCTAGAAATGTGAGGGTACAAAGGCCATGTGTTATGTTTTGGCCATTTTTATTTTTTTCAGTTGTATGCCCTTCTTCATTTTACATCTAATCAATATTCTCTGAATTTGCAAGGGTTATGCGGGTGTCTCTTATGTGAGTTGATTTTCAATAGACCTTAACGATTTCAACTATTATATTTTTTATATGAAGGCCACGTTAAACTAAAAATATCTGAACAATAAATAAATAACAAAACCTGAAAATTATAAAAGTTGTAAATATTTATTGTGAATGTCAAGTTAATGTACAGTACTTGCTTACCAAGGAGTCAACATTGTCACTAAAGAACACGCTTGAAGTGAAATAAGTGATGTGAACTTAAACATTACTTAATTCTATCATATGTCCGTAGTTATTTTTTTGCTTAATACGTATGTTTTGAATGGATGGATGGATGGATGAATGAGATCCAAAAGTATCCATAGTTCAATAAACACCATAGTACACTTGAGCACACTCCTCCAATAGTCTTGCAAGGAATAACTCATCTACCAAAATGTGTTAGTTCATCACAACAATACTGCTCTAGACAAATTTTAACGTAATTTCAGATTATCCATAAAGCAGAATCTCTTTGCTCACTGTGACTGTCTGTGTGCATTTGAAGTAGTTTGTAATACATTTTTACTACTGTAAATGTATCCACCTGTTCCATTTCATACATGACTATTGTGGACTGGTAGCTTATGTAAGTGTCCTTACTGCTAACATCTGTGCTGTATTAATATGCATGTTAAGCACAGCGATCGCACACACATATGTCATTCAGAATGTAACTAAAAATATCTCCCATATTGCACTAGCATATTCTGCGTCATTTAAACACGCAATCCTATACATTATTTAAACACGTTATGCAGAGGTTTGAAGGAGTATGTGATCTAGCATGTGGTATTTGTGGTCTTGTGTGTATTATTGTAGTGTGTTGGGAGTGTGCGATGTCAGGAAATAGCGGTCTATGTTACACACAAATAATCCAAACATTAAATATTTCTGCCATAATATAATATAATATAATATAATATAATATAATATAATATAATATAATATAATATAATATAATATAATATAATATAATATAATATAATATAATTATGTATTTTCACGTTTAATATGTGCTTTGGTTGCGATGGACTGAAAGGTGAGTCTGATGAAATCTGATCTCCTCTAGAAATCCAGCCCTATAAATATCCCTAGGGACATATTTCACTTTTACAAGCGGATTTTTCCTCCCGCTTTGTGAGGGGGAGTTTCATGACATAGCTATTAAAGCCTGTGTCATTTTATGGCCATTTCAATCAGGCTCTATTTCAAAGGACAATTTGAGCTCCAGCCCACACCAGAGTTCACCAGATCATTTACCATCACACACACAAATAGAGCATATAAGCAAGAGAGAATCAAGCGATCAGTCAATACACAAAGTCAGAAACCTGTAAATATTAAGAGATATCATACAAAGACTAAAGAAAGAAAAAAAGACCACAACCATTATCAGGACAATGCTGATGATCTCCTTTTAATGTTATTGTTTTTGTTGGGTTTGCCCCATCATGTGTGTGTGTGTGTGTGTGTGTGTGTTTTGGGTGGTGGTGGTGGTGGGGGGTATATTAGCTGTATGTACTTTATTGGAGTCTGCACTAGTGGAGGTGTGTGTTAAAACAGAGGCTAGATGGATTGGGAATATGGACATCCCATTAAAAACCCTTTTAACCTGCTCTCTAGTGTCGTCCACTACACATACAATATCCTGCTCTGCTGTAACAGCTACAGCTCTCTCCACAAGGACCACATAAGTGGTTTGATCTTGTTCTTTTATTATCTTTTTTTTTTTTTTTAGACAGTGAGCAACAGTTTTTGCAACCCTTTAGTAAAATCTGGGACATTTATAAATACTATACTTCTGTAAAAATACTATAATACTATATAAAAATACTAAAAAATCATACAAATAGTTGCATATAACTATGAATAAAACATTTAACCTTTTTTATTAACTACATTTAGAATGGAATCGGAACTTTTTCAAACAATACATTAAAAATACACCAAAGTGTATCATACTCATGTAATTCTGTGGAAGTGTATGTGTAACTGAGTATCTTGGCCATCACGACGGCCACTTCTGGACGGCCCATTAACCAAGAAAGGATGAGTCACTTTAAAAGGCTTATAATCAGTGGGAGGGGTTGATCTCAGGCTGTCATCCAATCATGGTCTGCACTTGTGCAGTTATTATATTCATTAGCGAGATGACTAAAGCTCTGATGAGAGGAAACGCCCTGCTGCTCTCGAGCACTGCAGACACCTGGAGCAGTTGCACTACTGAGATGATAATGGAATTACACCTGCACCAATGCACTCTCTCTCTCTTTCTCTTTCTCTTTCTCTTCAGTCATTAAGAGATTGTTTCTCTATTAAAGTACAAGCCCCTTGCTCTTTTGTTGCAGTGTCTATTGGAGCATGTATAAACCCGATTAAAGCAGGATGGTTCTTATGAATGCTAGTGTCCCTAATGAGTTCCACAGATATAATAGCTCTGTTCCAACACTTAGTGCGCTGCCTATCTAGACGGTATTTTAAGGATGCTGACAAAGGATTGTCCAAAAGATGACTTTCTCCTGGTTTTCCCACAAAATCGGAACAAAAAATCTGTGGGAAAAATAAATTAAAGCAAACAATATACCAACACTGCTCGCTTAGCAACATGGTAGTCTACGGTAAGAGTCACGTGTGAATACATTTTCTTGTGCACTTCCTGCAAGGAGCACTATCTAAACACCATATAATACATATAATAAACCAGTCAATGAGGATTCAATTCCGTTAGGCTGATATCTTAGAAAGCAGTTGCCTATGTAGGCAGCAGACAGCAAAGAAGCTCAACAGGTTTAGGAACAGAGCTAAGAGATTAGACCGGTACGATGACAGCAGTGTGTGGTAAAAGAAAACAAATCCATGAGGCTAAACTAAGGATCTGTCAGGCAATCGAACCGGCCTGAACAGCTGTTGTTGTTTACTGTTTTCCCTAAGCAGATTTCTGTCATGTGTGATTATGCGTCACTTTTGAAAATCTGTATGGCTGGGAGAAATAATGACCTCTCTCGCACAAAAAGTAAGCGTTTAGATATACTGTTCCCAGAACGTGTCGCAAATATAACTCTGACAGATGGCGAAAATGTGCTTTTAATGACATCACTTCCTGTAAAGATACATCTTAGCATCATTCAGTTTCAAAATAAAGGAAAAGGTCTATTTTGCCTCTGTGTTTCTCCCAATCCCCCCCCCCCCCCCCCCACACACACACACACACACACATACACTCTCTCTCCCCCCAGAAAGAGTATGTAATATTAAAGTCGGATTAGGGCATAAAAGCGGATTAGTATTTTAGTAGCATTTGTGTTTTATTTAAAGTTCTAATATTAAAGGACTAGCAAATATAAACCCAGCTTAAGCATATTTCTCTTACACATTTCAGATCACTGCCATGTTGGGGATATTTATTCTCACTTCTGATCTGGTTTGTGTCTCGTCTCCTTCCTGTGCAGCTGGCAGCGAGGGGTCTGCGAGCGGCATCGCAGGTGGAGAGATCCGCTCTATCGCCCTCTAATCTGCTAATCTGTTAAAAACATGCTGTCCTTCAGCATACGCTCTCTTTGGGAGAGTGGGGTGTTAGATTATTTAAGCCTCCCATAGCAGTAGACAGGAGATCATCCTTTTCTGATAACTGTGAAATAGAGAGGTTCATGTAAAATAACGGCTGAGCACAAAATCTGCCCAGCCAGCACTTTGCCCTAGCCTGTTTTTCCCCCTCTTATCATTATCTCTTGCTCTCCATCTCTATCAGGGTATCGGCAGCATTGATGTTAATTACAGACCACCAAATAGAGGCAAAAAAAGCACCATCCATCAAACAAAGACACACTGAAGACGTGAGACTTATTGAGAAAGTGAGACACGCTAGGGATGCTTCAATCCCACACCAAGATTGTATGATTTTTTAATAATATTAGCCTTTAAATGCAAAATATTTAAAGTGTGCCTGAAGTATACTTGCAATAGTTCCACTTTAGCATGACCAGATATACTTAATTATACTGTATCATTAATTGGAATTCAGCACTACTTATGCACAAAGTTCATTGAATACATTATTGGTTGTTCCAATTTAGCAGATTTAAGGTATACAGTTTGGCATGCCACCAGTACAATTTCAGTGCACTTTTATTAAGTACAACAATATTTAAATGTATTTGTTGTATACTTATCATGAAATAAATGTATTTCAAATGCATTTTAGTATATGTATTTTTCACTAGGGTTCAGATCTGGCTTCATAGAATCAACAACCATCAGTGACATCAGTGGATAGAAACAAGTCCTCGCCCTACAGTTGTTGTTGTTGTTTTTTTGATGATGATACATTTAATTCAGATGTGCATCCCAGTTTGGAACAAATAATGTTGGCAGTGCAATATTTGACCGGAAAAGTGAAAATTAAGTTTATTTTCCTAAGTTACGGCTAGTTAGAGCGAGCCTGCTTCCAATCAAACTCAGAGATGAATTAGTGCAGTAAGATCACATTTGTTTGAATGAAATATAGTATTTATTGCAATTTACTGTTGATCGATTGAGAGCCAGAGAGAGAGAGAGAGAGAGAGAGAGAGAGAGAGAGATGAAAAGTTGGTTTGTAATTACCTGCATCTCTCTCTACAAACAATGAAGCTGTAAGTTTAGTTACTTCAAAAACAGTGATTTTACCTCCTTTTTGCTGAGAAATATAATGTAGCGATTCAGCAGCGTTGACAACAAGTTTCTGTGGATGATTTTGTGTGTGCATAGCATAATCTCCAATCTCTGTGTGCAGGTGATGTGTATGCGTCAATTAAAGCAGCGCATTAATATAAAAAAGTGATCAAACTGCCTTGGAGCTACCTGTGCATTAAACAGATTTAACAGCAATTAAAAAATAAGTTCAAATCTGCAATAATGCAATCCCATCTGGATCAGATCATTGAATTAATTAATACATTTTTGTGCTTTTTCTGATTGCCTTAACCAAAATGCTGATACATACCCTTTTGATTCTGCCGTATTGTTTCTTACACTATATGAGATGCAACCCTGTACAGGTTTGTGTTTTTTTATCTTTTGTTGTTTAAGTCTTGTTTAAAGAACGCAGATAGGCTGTGGCTTCCTGAAATATTTGGAAATGCCAGACAGAGGCCAGTGGGAATAAACGAAAAAAGAGAACATGGGCAGAAATAAGTATCACGCGACCTGTTTGCTGTGGTCAGGCCTCTTCCAATAATCCAGAGGTCAGTGTTCCTTCCTTCTCAGACCGACCCACATTTACACACCTCAGTGAAACTCCCAGTGCAAACAGCCAACTCTCAAACAAATATTCTTCTATACACTTCAGACCCCTTGAGAGAGACAAAAGGAGGGGTAAAGAGAAAAAAAAAGTGACATTCTGACGGCTGTCCAATCCCGTTGAAGCTGAAGATGTTATTCATTGGCTTCAATTTGAGAGGAACGGAACCTTTCCCCTTTCCTGTCATCCGGCGCTTCTGTGTTTCTTCCTTCCCTTCCGTACTCATCTCTTCCTCATTTCCGTCTTGTCATTCAGAGTCTCATCAAATGTCAGAGGACAGCATGCTGTCCCAGAGTGCTGGCTCCGTCTGCATCTTGAAATACATATTTGTGGTGAGACCAATCTCCCTCAGGTCCTGTGGAAGGGGTCAGCACATTTATACAGAAGCCTGATAAGACCACCTTGTGAGAATGTGACGGCACATGTCCCAGGAGACGCCACTCTCTCCTTTTGTCGTATTTTAAACTGCTCTTGTCAGTTAAACAAAGCTCTTCAGAAAGCCCTTCACAAACTTGCATGTACAAAGTAAGAACAGGCTGCTATTATTTGACTTCAAGGGATAGTTCACCCAAAAATGACAATCTTATCATTAATAATAGGACACAAAAGATGATGTTTTGGAGAATGTTTGAGCTGTTTTTGTCCAAATGAAGTCAATTTCAAAGGGGTTCAAAAGTTTCAAGTCCCAAAAAGAAAGCACAGGTGATTTACACATATAATGTCTGAAGGAAAATACTCACTTTGTATGAACAGAAGTGCATACATTTGTATTTTTTATATTTAAGACTTTCAAATCAAACACTTATAAACTTGCACACACAGACTACATTAAATATAAAATATGAACATTAAAAGTCAAACCTCATTGGTTCAAACATCATGGTTCATGCATGGTTCTTATGTTCACGTTTTAAATTATTTAAATGAAGTGAAATAAATGTGAAAATACTGATATTAGATTGAAAAGATTAGGCTTGCACCAAAGTTCGAAATATTGCCTTGGCATCAGTGATGAGATCTTTGAATCGTCAGTCTGTTTTTCCATTTTCTCTTAAATAGAAGCAACTTTTCAGTACCGATACTCTGCACTAAAAGACCTAACATCAGAAACATTAATCTATTAGCAGGTTCACGGGTAGGGTATGATAATGATTCGCATAGTTATATAAAAGTTCTCTTTCAAAAGCTCTCTCAAAATAACACCTCCACAACTCGAGCACGGGAATCAAACCTATCAGCACGTTTTTCTTTATCCAATAAGAAAAATGTGTCAGCACCTTTTCTCATAGAGAATTCTGCCTGAACACATGTTTGATTCTGCCGTAATCAGGACGCCTGATGGATAGGAAGCTGTTTTTGTTTATGGAGAGTGTGAGCGCACTGCCATCTGCTCAGAGATTAAACACCATGCTCTGATGGAATACATAAACACCCATCAAGCTCAAAGCAGCCTGCTTAAGACACTCATAAACGCCCATTTTAAATCACTTACTGTACTCTAGTGCACTCACACACACACACACACACACACACTCAGGGTAGCCTCGTTGTACCAATCACAGACGACAGTATTAACAATTATCAGTTGGCACAGGCCCTTCCTTTATAAAGCAACGGCCTTGCTAGAATTATAGTTAGAAAATTGTTAATAAAAGCACAAAACAATAATAACAATGTTTTTAATAATCAAACACTAATGGAGCCCAGAGCCATCTTTAAAGGGGACTGCATTCTAAATGAAACAGGAAACTGAATGCTAATAATTAATGAAACAAGGGTTGCATAAAAATTATTTACAGTAAAACTGTGAAAATACACTGCACCCTAAATGGAAAACGTAACTTGCTACATTTTACTACTTGATATGTTAAAAATAAACATAAATACTAATGCTTATTTAAGTGGTTTCAGTTGATCATAGATAAATCTTCCACTTCATCCAGTCACTCTTTTCATTCTCTTTTCTAAAGTATCTTCTTACAGTTTTACAGACTGAAAAACCACTCTGAGCTATTCAGAGTGTGATTCAGATTAAAAATCAATTGTGAATGGATTTAAAACATGTAGTAGCCTCTATACCTGGTTTATCAAACATCACAACCCAAAAGAGTGATTCATTCAGGAATCGGGCATTCTAGTTTTGTTCTACACATTTACTAAAACACTAAAGCTCTAAAGAAATGATCGTTTTGAACTTTATGGTCATCAAAGAATCCTGAAAATAATGCATCACAGTTTCCACAAAAATATAAAGCTGCACACAGATTTACAACATTGATATTAAGAAATGTGGATATGTAAAGGATCATGTGACACTGAAGAATTAAGTAGGATAACGGCTGCTGAAAATTCAGCTTTGCCATCATAGAAATGAATTACAATTTAAAATGTATTAAAATAAGCAATTTGTTTAAATTGTAATGATATATTTTAAATAAAAGCAGCCTTGATGAACTTAAGAATTTATTAATATACACATCAAAAACTCTTACCTACCCCAAACTTTTGAGTAGTGTAAAATACTGGACATATGACTAGATTGCTGAAATAATCTTGGTGAAAATGTAACATTTTTTAGTACTTTCCTGCTATGTAATGAATTGAATACAATAGCTTTGCTTCCGAAGTGACATGATTTCAAAAATAGCGCCACTAAAGCCCAAATGTGGTGAAAAAAGATGGTTGAATAAAATTCAATGAGGCTGGGGAGCTCTGGGAGGGTTTGACGGTGGTGTGACCTACATGTTTTATGCCACAGATGAAACAGAGCAGCGTGCTTGAAAATTTTAAATTTTTAATTCTCCTTCTGTGTCTCTCACAGGCCATATGGGCGCTTTGGACAGGCTGTGAACATTTACAGGAAGAGCTAACACATATCAGAGAATCATGCACGGAGTTCAAGGCAAAACGGAGTTATGGGATTGTGAATAGGTTCTTTAAAAAAAAAATTCAGACAGACTGAAATGGCCTGTTTTCAAATACTGAAAACTCATACTGGTTAAATAGCCAGGGAGATCTGGTACATCATATCAATACAACAGCTTTGAAATATAACAAAGCATGTGTGTACGCAGGGCCACTGCTGGACAAATGGGTGTCCTAAGTAGAACTGTATTGTTGTGCCCCTTCCATCATATGTATATATAACTTAATTTTGTAAGGGTTGTGATGACCACATGCTTTTTGTTAAGAAATTCTAAAGGCTGTGTCATCTATCACACAAAGGTGGGAAAAAAACGAAAGATTAAGTGGATATTTTAATTAAATGTTTGGTCGATATTAAACATTTGATCGTCCTGTAAAACCATGGCTCATTTTCAGAAGGGAACATGGAAACTCAGAGAATTTTAGATGCGCTGGTGATGGTGAAATTATTACCGACATTAAAACACGTTATTAACGTCAACAGGCAAAAAAGTTTCACAGGATTATGAATGTACCTGAAAGTGATGCACGGGCTTCATCTTTATTTGTATTTTTTTCTTGGTGAATGGATTGCTGTGTGAATCAATTATTTTTGAACAAGTTACTTGTATCTTCCCATTGAACCAATTCACTAAAACAAGCTTTTTTAGACCAGAGCTACATATTAAACTATTAAATACAATGAGTCATGTATATCAATTTTGAAAAGCAATATTTGCTATTACAACATTTTATAATATGCTAAATAGCAACTAAAATTTGCAAATTGATTATTTTTGAACAGTTTAATCTTGATGAATTTCCCAATGAACTAATTCACTAAAACGAAGATTTCAGAATTTTCCTCCACAGTTTTGTTCGGCCATAAAGCTTCTTCCACATTTATAAACTCTTTCCCCTGTGTCCTTGCGACACACCGTCCCACTGAATTGTACTATTTCTCTTCATAGTTTTGATGTCACTGGTCTCAGGTCATAACCATGTGCATGCTGGTATTTTTATAAGAGTTTTTCCTCCCATTAAAAAAAAAATCTCTGTCTACATGAAAACACAAAAGCATGCTATGAAGCACTGTCAAGAGCATGCCAAGCCAACAGGTGGCGATATAATCTCAACTGTAAAGCCATGTTGGCCAATCCTGAAAACGAAAATTTTCACCCTGGCAGGAGTTTTAAAATGTTTGCATGTGGACGAATGGCTAAACCGCATAGAAAAATCTGCGTTTTTTAAAATACCTGAACTAGTTTGGACAGGGCCTCTGTGTCTTGTTTAGGGAGGGCAGGTTTAGGACATGTCAGACAAACAGAGCGAGACTCATGTTTTACAGGGCAGAAGGCCACAGGATACACACACACACACAGAGAGAGAGAGAAAGAGAGGGCAGGAGAGCTCAGGACTGCAGTCATCCACAAGAGCCATGTCTCTTCCTGCGTTTCATCTCATGACACACTCATCTGTCTCTGTCTCTCTTTCTCTTCTTTATGCCCTTCAATGGATCTCTGCAGCCCTTCTCCCTCCTTTACTCTCTCTCTGTCTTTCTCTCTCCAGGGATATTAGTTTTATTGAGAGGATGAGCCTCATAAAGAATGACCTACAGTAGCAGCAAACTTTCTATATTCCCTGTGTATGTGTGTGTGTGTTTGAAACAAATACTTCACTCTCGTTTAGCTCATTGTCCCTGAAGCTTTTGCTGCTCGTAGAGAAGAAGAGTTTAGAGTTATTAGTTTTTTCCCTCCCAGTGGTTTAGTGTGTGTTTGTGTGTGTGTGTGTTTGTGTGTGTGTGTGTGTGTGTGTGTGTGTGTGTGTGTGTGATCAGTCACCTTGCTCTGACCTGTTAGCAGTAGTGTGTAATTAACTGATTGTCTAAACTGTTTCCCATCTCTGATTGGCTGATTTAACTCCTGGACTACTTATCCAATCAAAATAAAGAACTAATGTGTAGGGAAGAAAAGCCACAGATTCTATTTTCTAATGACATTCTAGTGACTAGTGACCCACATCAATTAATTCCAGCAATATGCTGTATTTTTTTTACGTCACAATAAAAGGCAATGAATTCACAAATCATTTCGTATGTGACATTTTCAGATATTCCCCTCCACCTTCTTCAGAAAATAGTCTGAGCCACCATTCTGCTGCAGCAGACGAGAGAAGTTCACACAAAGAGTGAGTTGTCAAGAAATTCAATCTACTCACCACAAAAGAAAAGAAACAGACTGGGAAGAAGCAAGTGTTTCATTTTAAAACATGTCATATTAATAGTACTCGATTATTACCTTAAAATTACTGCACAAGTCAGAAAAGATGATCAGGTTTATCACCCTCCTCATAAAATTTTTATCACTTCTAAAAAAAAAAAAAAATATCATCTTGATTTAATGGACAAATACACTCAAAAAAAGAGAGTAAATTACACTGTATTGCATCACCGGCTTGTCTACAAAATCAGGTAGATATTGCAAGATGGTGAACGTATAAAAATAAACAAACAACAAAACATGCATTTTGATGTACCACTGATTTAAAGAAATAGTTCATCCAAAAATGTTGTCAATATTTACTCACACTCATGTCATTCTAAACCTGCACTAGCTTCTTTCTTATGCTGAACATAAAAGAAGATGTTTTGAAGAACCAAACAGTTGTCGGTCCTCGTTGACTTCCAGGATAGGGAAAGAAATATGGAAGTCAATGGGGACCTTCAACTGTTTAATTATCAGCATTCTTCAAATAATTATTGTTTAATGTTAAACATAAGAAAGGAATGCTTACAGGTTTGGAACGATATGAGAGTGAGTAAATTATGACAACATTTTTTTCATTTTTGGGTGAACTATCCATTTAAAGTAGTTAAATAGATTACAGAAAATGACAAAACATTAGAAATCACTACCATTTAAAAATTCTTTTTTTAAAAAGAAAAATGTTCACCAAGGACATTTTAAATTGATCCAAAGTGTCAGTAAAGAGTTTAACACTGTTACAAATGACTTCCCTTTTAAATAAATGTTTTACTTTTGAATGTCTCTATTCGTCAAAACTTTTATATTTCCATTTCTATCACCAATGAAATTTGGGTTCCACTGACACCTCCGTCTTGCTTATTTGGGGACACTTTATACTTGGCAATATTATTGACTTTGACTGCATGGATGCTATAGGATGAGAACTGCATTATAGATAAATTTAACTCATTCCAAAATTGATGGACTTTACACTGAATCAACAATAAACTAATTTCATCTGAAATTTTACTATTGTCTTTTTAGGGTTGCTTTACAGCAGAATTGAATTTTATTTGTATCATTGGAAAATGATAATAACGCTTTTTTGGAACATTTAATTGCTGCTGAAATTTCAGCTTTACCATAAATGTTTTAAAAATAAATATTTATTTGAAATTGTAAAAAATCACAGTATTGCTGTTTTATATATTTTCTAACAAATATTTGCAGCCTTGGTGAGCAGAAAACATTTCTTTCAAAACACTAAAAAAAGTCTTACCAATCCCAAACTTCTGAACAGCAGTGTTGTTTGTCTAACCAGAAGTGTAGTTTTACCAAGGCCATGAGGTCAATTCTCTGTAATCCATAAACTGATAAATGTACTTCTTTAATGCAATGCAACTGCCAGTTGCATAAATCAGAATCAATCATCTTCATCTACTTTATAAAAGAAACAAGTGCTTATGACAAATAAACTATTTATCACTTTCTACTGGAACATTCTGCAGCGGCCTCTACATGACCTCAGAGACGTCAGTGTCTTCAAACGTCATAAATAGAGAATATTCTCTAGATTATTTTAGGGGCCGTTTACACGACAACATTTTCAGCCAAAAATGGGATGCTTTTTATGCATTTTGACTGTTCATCTACACAACAACAGCGTTTTGTGGATTGAAAATGCATATTTTTTTAAAACGGGTAACAAAGTTCAAGTATCCGTATATGGGAACACCCAATATGGGAATATTTGAAAACAGTGACGTCATGTGCGTGCAAAGTACATTTTAGATGTCAATGTGTTGATTTTAAAGGCAAGTGTGAACAATCATACAAAACAATGGCGGAGTACATGTTTTTGTCGTTTTTGCAGATATCTGTAAATGCAAATAATTTAAGAAAAAACATTGTTGTGTATAAACATGAAACTTTTAAAAAACCCAAGGGAAAAACTTTTCAGTTTTTGACTACACCATTGTCGTGTAATCGTAGCCTTAAGCTGATCTATGCATCCATCTACCACTGAGTTGTCTACAAAAACACGCTACTTTCTGTCTTTGGTTTGTGCTGTGAACGTTACATTAAAAAAAAAACAGAAAAAAAAAAACAGAACCAATCTTCAGATCTTTAAAAACAGAATGAAAATGTTTATGGTAATATCGACCCAAATCTAACTTCATGCAATTCACATAAGCTGTTTTTTAATGAGACGGCTCATTAAAATAATCAACACTGTAGGATGAAATGAAAATAAAACAATAACAACAAGCTTGACCGAATGAACCTTGACCTTGACTTACCGATGTGACTGCGGTGAGAGGAGGCATCAGACAGATGACCCCAGAGAGACAGAAGGGTCAAAACCACCAGCAAGAGCCACACACACACCCTCTGTATTGCCCGCTCCTGCATTCTGAAACACACACACACAAAGCATATCAGCACATGAGCACTACACTGATCAGAAAGGCTATTAGACTGCGTGTTTCTAGAGGGGATCTCATTCTCTCCTCCAGCGCTATCTAAATGTCATCATGTTCTTCCTAAATGTTTTCTGATACAATGCTGAGTGCTCCAAAACACTGAATTATACAATTACTTACAGAGAGAGTAAGCTTTCGTGGGTGGGGTGGGGTTTTCTGGCACACCCTGAGCCCCTACTGGTTGATTTTGGTACTAGTTTTGGTAATGTTGTCTACTTGATTTTGTTGGATGCATTGATTCAATCAGAATTCAAAAAAAAAAAAAAAAAAAGTTAAACTTACAATTTAAAGAACTGTTTTCTATTAGTATATTTATAAAACAGAATTTACTCCTATGATGGCAAAGCTGAAATGTTACATTTGTGCTCAGGAAACATATCTCATTATTATCAATGTTGAAAAACAGTAACGGTGCTGCTAATATTTTTTGGAAAACATTTTTTTTTTCAGGATACTAATGAATGGAAAGTTCAAAAGAACAGCATTTATTTGAAATATATTTGTTAATATATTTGTTTATCCTCACATTTGACCAATTTAATGCATTCTTGCTAATAAAAGTATTCATTTCTATTAAAAAAGAAAATAAGACAGCTGCTGAGAATATGATGTTGATTGGGGGTTTAAGCTTTAATTAGAATAGTCAGTTCCCTTCCAAACATCCTCACCATTCACACTCTGGCCGAAAATAATTGACACTTCTGAGGAATGTTTGTGTCGGGTCTAATGAAATGAAATCATAAAACTACATAGACCATTGGTTTAGACTCTGCAAGGAAAAAGGCACATCTCAGCTTTCTTCTTTTTTCCCCAATTCTTTTATCTCACACAGACATATTTAAGCATTTCATTTGGAGAGAAAATGAAAGCAGATCATTCATTTACAATGTTCTGACATCTGAAAGGTAAACGGTGCAAATGAACTCTAAATATGCATGTGTGCAACTGTGTGCTTATGCTATTACCGTAAGCTTTAGTCTATAATTCTATATAACACTTCTGAGAGGAAGTTCAGAAGACATCATGTGAGAGCATTTAATAGTATCAGCCAACCAATAAGAGCACACTTTTATCATGTATACTTCTGTGGAAAACAGACGGTTGGTTAGCAGAATTCTCTTACAAAGAGAAGTTTGTGTACATGTTCTACTGATCATGGCAGCAGTACCTCATCCAATGATGATCAAATGATAAAGAAAAGTGTTATAACGGGGCACATATCCAAAAACAATGCATTGATGAGAATCTGCATTCTAAAGAGCTGATTCAGGTGCCTGGACTGCATTGGAGCAATGCTGCACAGTAGATTCTGCAATCCTCCACAATCTAGCATACACAACCTGTCTGCAAAATGGGGAATTGCACTGTGCAAATTGCATTCAGCACTAATTTTGGGGCATGTTTGCACTGTTACCTGATTTGCATAATTCATTTAGTGAATTGGGTACTAACACAACACAAACAGCATGCACAAATAAATGACATTACTACTGGGCACAGTTCATTCTTAGTGAACTCTCCCCTGTTATTCCCCCCTGCAGTTTGGTAATGGAGGCCTGTTAGTTGCTTTTCTGATTAGTATCAGTTTAATAATGAATTTGCCTCTTTTTTTTTAACTCATATAGAACAACACACACATACTCTAGACACATATAGTTATTCAGCAGATTGAAAAAGATAGATTTTGTGTGGGAAAAATAGAAATGTTAGACGTGTGTGGAAGAAAGAGACACAACCAACATAAAACGGTGTTTTGGAAATAGTCTGCCTGGCTCAGTGAAGTCTATGAGTCGCCCTGGGATGTGTCAAATTATGCAGATTTAGCGTACTAATTATCTTTCAACCAGCAGTGCTCACTAGAAATCTCTCCTGTTAAAGCTGAGGGCTAGGCAGGAAAACCCCTGCCTGGAGGGAGTTTTACAGTTTGCAGGTGGATGACCATGAACACACAAAAGGATACTGCTGCTGTCATTTATATTCTCACATCATATTCTCACAGAAATCTGCTGTGTGTTATTTCTGCACCACCAGTGGCACCAAACCGAACCGTTTTCCCAAACACTCACATCTCCTCATTGTTTAGACAAACAGACATTCATCAAAGCTTAAGCCTTTTTTGGGTTTACTTGCAGTCAATAAGCTGAGATAGAAGTATTTTAATATAAAATACATCAACATTAACATTTTATTATGTACTACTGTATACACAGATGCAAATCAGAGTCAATTTAGACTGTAATCAGCAAAATAATAAGCAATGAGATTCATTACACACTCTAATTTTGTCTTTTTTGGAATTTCAACAGGCTGATCACACAGAAGAAGTGCATTGTGTGTGTTGGGTTGAGTGTGTTATATCTGGGTTTGCTCTCGCTGCTCTTCTTTAGATGGCTAAACTTCCGCTGTGTGTTCACTAGTTCTTTAGGAACTCTCAGTAAACACTGCCAAACACCCACTGGCTAGCATCATCAACATGTCTCTGCACTAATTCCAGTCAAGCTTAATCTCTAGCAAGACTTTAATTGCTAGCTATTTAGTTTATGTCAGAAAAGGGCAAAGAGTTTCAAACGGATGTAAATTTATATATATTTTTACTGTAGTTGTATATGCCTTTTTTACTTTTACTTCTTTTTGGGAGGAGATGGGATCAGCAAAGGACCTTGAGACGGGAATCAAACTAATTTCACCATGAGCACAGTCAGTATGTCAATGCACTAATCACAAGGCTATTGGTGCCAACATACCCTTTTTATTTTTATGTTTTTCCTCCCTTTTTTCAATTATTTACTTTTCAGCCTGCAGCTGCATCAAATGTACTGTTATTTTTCAAGCCAAAGAGCATAAAAGAAATGAGACTGTAAAAGTGAAAGAAAGGAGAGAGAGAATGGTTGGATGTGTTCATTGGAAAAACATCTTTCTGATCAAATGATTCAGTAAAACACTTCACACACCTTTTCCTGTATCCAAAAGAATGAATTAATTGTTCATTTGCAACCACAAATGCACTCGATCATAAGTATTTTGGTAATACAAAGTAAAGGAGCAGTATTTTAGAGTTGTAAGGCTGTATTAATAATAGAAGGGTCAGTATTTCTTACAATGGCAGAATTTGAGTGTTAAAAAGTTTGTAGTGTAATGGAGAAAATAGAGAACTGATGTGACAGAGGAGCAAGTGCAGTATTTGAGAGTAAAAGGGTTTAAGATTAGATATTTGTATAAAGCATTCAGAGACCAAAAAAAATAAATAAAAAAATCCATGAAAGGAGCATTATAGGTCAGAGATAGAACAACAGTATTTTCTGACAGAGAGCAGCAGTTTTGTACAGATGTACAACAGTATTTAACAACAGAAATAGAGCAGAACTTTCAGACAGCGCATCAGTATTGTACAGAACAGTATTTCAGAGGTATATGACAGTATTTCAGAGATACAGCAGTAGTATTTTAAAGGTATAGAACAATATCACATAAATAGAGCACAAGAGCAGCAGAGCACAAGGCAATATTTAGAAAATGCACAGCAGTATTTCAGACATAATTTCAGAAACAGAGCAGTAGTACTGCATTTCAGAGGTCGGCTATATTTCAGAGATACAGCGGCAGAATTTCAAAGATATAGCACAGTATTGCAGTACAGGACAGTATTTCAGGTATAAGAGGGCAGTATTTGAATGTTAAAGGTGGTATTTTGAGAGTCATAGATAGATCTACAGTATTTTAGAGATACAAGTTTATATTGTGAGAGGTGTAGGCTATTTGAGAGGTAAGATGGCACCCATTCAAAAGTATAATAGCCATATTTGAAGTGTGAGGGGCAGGTATACTTGCAGTGAGGCTTTTTTAACCCAGTTAGTGTTTCACAGTACAGCAGCTGCATCTTAAACATTTAGAGAGAGAGAGAGAGAGAGAGAGAGAGAGAGAGAGAGAGAGAGGCAGGAGTCTCAGTTCCATTCATTTAATTAGTCCCACTGGACTTTTTGCAGATGGTGACATCATCACACGCAGACATTTCTGTTTCAGTTTCTCCCCAAGTAGAGTAGATGTCCACATCAAACCTCTCTCTCTTTCTGTCTCTCTGTTTCTCATTCAGTATTTTAAACCATGGCCTAATGGTTCGGTTGGCCAAGACTGAAACAATCTTACCATTTCAGAGAGCTCTCATCATTTCTCGTAACGTTTCAAGTTCAAACACTAGCTACAAATCAACACAAAAAATAAACACACAAATATCCATACAACTTTTGCATTGTAGACCTCATTATGACCGACAGACCAAAAGGCATCAAAGAATATTCACCCAATCACCCAAAGCCCCTTTCATCTTCCCTTCCTGCTTCTATTCAGACAGGTTTTCCAGTCCTGTAACAAATGCTGCAGGCTGGTAGCTGTGCTGCTTTGTGCACTATAAAATTAATGTGTTTGTAGTTCTACTGTTCTCCCTCTACTCTCCCTTTCTCCCTCTCTCTCCCCTAAAGGAACAATCTGCATATCTGAACACACGGCTGCAGTAGAAGGCCTGAAGATATTAATGCATCAGCACTCATAAATGTTTTATTTTTTTATCTATCAGCAGTCTTTAAAATCAATGAACAATGCATAAGTTGAGAAGCTCTGAAGCTTAATGTGCAGTAATCAATACTGACATGTCAGGTCATGCTGGTAAATAAAAATTTGTTTTTAAGTTACCTGCCTGATTAAATATTTAGTAGTTCAGGTTTTTACCTGACCTGACAATATTTTCACTGTCTACAAAGCCATAGAAGTGCTACAGCAGAGGTTTTCGAACTGAAAATGCCACAGGGCGGTGCAATCAATCTGCGGAAAAAATGAGAGTAACATTATGTTAACAAGTTAACATAATTTAAGGTATTTAATTAAAATGATTAACATGCATTTTAAAAAGACATACACCTCTTTTCATAAACACTGATTAGATTACTTTAGAAAAATATTTGTTTGAATAAACTAAATAGCATTTATTGTAATACGTAAATATTTTTTAAATAATATTTACAATTTGCTTTAAATACAGTTACATTTTTAAAAATACAAATAAAACATCTAGCATTTATATTTTTCACACTACGCTGCAAGAGGAACGAGAGAGAAATGTGGACTACAAGCAAAAGTCTTTAATCCAGGAATCACAGGGATAATCCACAACGGTAACAGAGAACATTCAACAAGTATGGACGAAATAGACCCGACAGAGGAGAGACGCAAAGACTAGGGATAGTTACAAAACACAAGTACGTGGAATGAGACAATCAATATAGGACACAGAACACATGGAGGGAAAACAAAACATAATGAGTCCAGAGGCATGACATTACCTCCCCCTCCCGGTAGGTGCGACCTTGCACCTTAGAACAACAGAGGGGCGGAATGGTTGGGAACCAAGGCATAGGTCCCGGTGGAGAACAGACACCCGGGAGATGGCCGGCAGACAGAGTCCATGAAGGAGATGATGCAGGGAAGAGCCGGGGCGGAGACAGGAGGAGCTTGGAGCAGAAGCAGCCCAGCAGAAGCCAGGACACAGCCACAACAGCGTCCCATAGTGGAGCCAATGAAGGGAGAAGCCACTGAGGAGGAGTGGCTGCCGACTCCAGGGGGCCGACCAACGTTGGCAGAGCAGGTGGTGGAGGAGCCCATGGTCGGAGATGGAGAGCCGTAGATCAAGGGTGACAGGGAGGATCCGGAGGTCCTAGATGGAGCTGATGGCGCCGGTGTTCGTTGTGGATCCGGGAGGCTGCGGTGGAGCCGGAGCAACAGAGGACTGAGGTGAAGCCAAGGGGGTGAAGGAGCCTGACAGAGCCAGAGGGCCGAGGTGAAGCAGGAGAAGTGGAGTCCTGAGGTGCAGGATGGTCAACGTCAGACCAAGGTGGAGCCGGAGGGACAAGGGAGCTTGTGGACTGCTGGGCCATGGTGGAGCCGATGGGTCAATGGGCCAAAGCGGAGTTGAGGGAGACTCTGACCATGGTGATGCTGGAGGACTGCAGTCCTGCTGGGCTCACACCTCAATGATGGTGGGCTGAGGGTGAGCAGAGGGGCTGCCAGATCACAGTGGTGGAGGAGGCTTGAGCGGGTCAGATGGTGGGCAATTTCAAGGAGCGATTACTGGAGGGCACATTCTAGGAGCAGGCACTGGAGAACACTTTCTAGGAGCAGGCACTGGAGAATCGGAAGCTCCCTCAGGGCTGGACGAGGCGATTCAAGGGCTAAGGAGGGCTGGACGAGACCAGTGGAGACACCAGAGAGAGGAGAGGGAGCACTTCGAGCTCAAGATCAGATTCCCAGTTAATGAGAACCTCCTCCTCATTTTGGTTCTTTTGCCACGCCATATTCAGTTGACCCTTAGCTGCTGGGGGAGGAGCCTCCATCAGTGATGGGCTCGGGCAAATGTTAACACAGAACATCCAACAAGTATGGACGAAGTAGACCCAACAAAGGACAAACAGACCCAGACCCAATAATTACTAAACACAAGTGCATGGAATGAGACAATCAACATGGAGGGAAAACACAACATAATGAGTCCAGGGGCGTGACAATAATATTAATAGTGTTGTCAAAAGACCCGGTACTTCAGTACCAGGTTGGTACTAAAAAAATGACCAGGTTTCTTTAAGTACCGGTGGTAACGAGTGCCCGGTCAACCCAGTTCTTGACGCATACAGCGCTATGATTTCCACAAAGCAGAAAACACGGACCGAATCTCAAAACCCAGTCATGAAAATGAAACTTACATTTTAATATGGACAGTAACGGAATTTGTCGAAGTTAGCATAAATTAATCAAATCAAATCTTCATATGGACCAGTATCTGTAAATGTTAAGCCGCAAAAGATGGTTGAAATATGAATCCTGCATGTTCTGCGCATGTTCATGTTCTCTGTGTGAATGAATGAATGGCAGAGACGTGCTGGTTTGTTTACTACATAGACTGAAGCATGTGACACTTGCAGTAATTTCAGCATCTGCCTTCTCAATGAGGACATAAATACATAAACAACATCATGGATGGATTTTTACTGGGATTGGTACCGAAATATTTGGTACACTAAATATTAATATTTTTATATTAACAGTAGGCTATATTTTGTATTCTTGACATCAAAGTGTTTGAAAAACATACCGTGGACACACACCAGGAGCAGTGGGAAGCCATTTATGCTACAGCGCCCGGGGAGCAGTTGGGGGTTCAGTGCCTTGCTCAAGGGCACCTAAGTCGTGGTATTGAAGGTGGAGAGAGAACTGTACATGCACTATTCCCCACCCACAATTCCTGCCGCCTGAGACTCGAACTCACAACTCTTCAATTGCAAGTCCGACTCACTAACCATTAGGCCACAACTTCCCACAAACTACAAATAATTCCATGACTGCTATAAATTCACCTAAACACACTTTTTCTGACAACAACACCAAACAATAGCAAACATGGTGAAACTGCGAAAATTACTTCCTAAACAATTTAAATATTAGTAATGTTTTCTAATCTATATAATAGTCCTTTGGTGACATTTAAATGAGCATAATGTGACATTAATACATCACAAATATTAAGTTTGCAATAGATAGCACATGTACAATATCAATTATATAGTAACAGTGTAACGCAATTTTTCAAATTCAGTGGACAAGCAATACTAATCCACACAGGACAAATCAACCGACTCCAAACTCTCACAGCTGCCCAGTCCATACTGTTATACCTCAAATTGGGATTCAGAAGAGAACATGTCTCAAAATAGTCGAAGAAAAATCTGTTGAGTTTTCTCTTATAAGATAGAAGCTTTTATGAAACTCCTGGGTCTTTATCTGTGTATGTGTGTGTAATCTGTATGACCCCTACACTAAAACCCAATGTCTCGGTTGTGGGTTGATAAGATCAGTAAGTGTGTATCAGTTTACTCAAATGGCCACAAATCATGTCCGACACACTGGCGGATATCAGCCTCCGACTGAACCAACTCTAGAACCAACTCACTAGAATGAGAAAGAGCGAGTGGAGAGAGAGAGTGGGTGGAGGATTTTTTTTTTCACAGGGATATTTTTATTTGTCTGATAGGTGTTCATGGCCACTGTGGCTGGCAGAGACAATGCTGGTGAAAATAATGACTATGAGTTGGCATCCCTTCTCTGTCATGTGGCACATTCTGTCAGGTAACGGGCATCTGATGAAGATCTGAACTCGTTTTCTGTGCCAGTGGACCGAACAGGTGGTCAAACCTGGCCAGCAATAAATATGATGGTTTACATCAGCCGTTTAATCCCACCCACACACACCTGATCTCAATCACACACTGGCACCAGAAATGACAACCAATTAAAAATGAGAAAAATGCTGCGAGGACATCGACACTAGACAGGAAGCAGAGCCAGAGAAGGAGAGAAGCTCCTGGATAACAGAATGGAAGACTTCCTAAGTCACGCTTCAAGAAATACTCATTAGGACTCTACAATGTCAGTCATTATACTTAAAACAAACATAGCTGTTAAGGAAAATACACAAAAATGAATGCATGAACAAGTAGCAAATAGCTGGTTGAGATGGTCCACTCTGAGTTTCCAGGCTAGTAATGGTCTAGCTTAAATTAAATAAATAAAATATTGCTTTGCCAACAGCAGAACACAAACAAAGATTTTTAACTAATACCATTGCAGCCTGCCAGTTATATAATGGAAGTGGATGGAAATCACAACTTTGAGAGTCAAAAAAAAAAAAAAACATACACAAACAAAACCTAATTAAACCCTGCGGCTTGTGATGATACATTGGCTACGTTTACATGCACCCAAAATAATCCATTTGTAATCGGACTGACGGCTCAATTGGACTGAAAAATGTTAATATAAACACCTTAATCGATCCGACTGAGCTCGATCCGAATGAAATTTGGAGACTCATCCACAGGCAACCTTGTTTTTTTCGTGATAAATATGAGCAGCGCAGCACAGCGGTTTTTATGTATATTTATCCATAAACGGGTAAATATAAAAAAAAATAAAGGAACAGTGTAGGAGAGTGGTTATTAGTGCTGTCACTTTGGTGAAAAAATCATTTTCGATTTTTAAGAAATAAGTGTTCATTGAATCGATTGTAAAATCGATTTTCCATGTCAAAAAAAAAAAGACGTTTCCTTTTTCAACGTCAAATAACGGGCGAACGTAAAGAGAGCACTGGAAACGCACAAGTCAGCAATATTTCTTATTTATTGGCATGAAGTTTGTGCAGAATAACAAATAGCAACAGAAATGCAACGTTCTAGAAAAAATATATAGCCAATGCAGAGGGGACGGCTGCCATAACAAAAGAAAAACATCACTGCAGGCTTCAACTCGGCTGCATTTATGAATTAGGCAATTCAAAAATCTCCAAGATTATTTTAAATAATGATTCAATCCATTTCAAACAACTTTTCAAAAAAATGTGAGGTCTTATAGGCGCGCAAAATTGCTGGTATTTTCTGTCTAGCTTTCGCAAGGCATACTGCACTTTCGGAATTCTTTATTTTCTTTTTATGCTTGCTTGTGAATTTTGTTACATGTATATTTTTTTTATTATTTTAAAATTAATAGTGTAGCCTACATATTTGGTTAAAATCGATTCCCTATTTTCATTTTCAAAACTTTTTTTGGTTGGTCCGATCGATTGTGCAATCGACTTTTGAACTAAAAGTGACAGCCCTAGTGGTTATTATGTACAAACAGTGAGAAACTCTATATTATCTATGTCACTTTCAATTTTCAGTTTCACTATTTGAGCAGTGTGCACATGTCAAAAAATCTATTCCCATTTTTAGCTTGTGACATATTAACCCGCACATCAACTGATCACATTATTTAACGTTCATGTAAACACTACAATCAGATTCATCAATCGTAATGAATTCAGTCCGATTGAACCAAAAGTGTGCATGTAAATGTAGCCATTGATGTGTAAATGTAAGCCAGCACCTATTTCTCAAATGGTCCACTTGAGAGATACAGAAGGTGGCGGTAATACACTTATAAGTCTTCTATCCGCTGTAAAGCAAGAAAAAGAAGAAGACACATCAGGCGCCGACTAAGAACATGCTCAGGACGATTTCAGGATAGCTTGGATATGGCGGTGAAAATCAGAGGCAAAAACATAAATACTGTTCAGTTTTTTGCACAGACTGAACGCTTTGTATCTTTACACATCAATGTATCATCACGAGCTGCAGGGTTTAAGTTAGTTTTGTTTCTGTATGTTTTTTTCCACTCTATAAGCTGTGATTCCTATATCATTACATTATATGACTGACAGACTGCAACCGTTTGAGTTAAAAATCTCAGTTTGTGGTCTACTGAAGAGGTCTACATCTTGGATGCCCTGCGAGTAAGCAGACAAACAACAAATTTTCATTTTTGTGTAAACTATACCTTTCAAAAATGAAATATAAAAAATGACTACATAAAAACATAAAATTACTAAAAATTAAATACAAATTAAAAACTTAAAGATAAACACTCAAAATATAAATCAGTCCTTTAATAGTACATAAAAAATACTAAAATCTCAAAACATCAAAAATAAATAAAAATTGCATTCATCACATTTACGGTAAAATAACGGCAGCTGTGGTTGCCAGAACCTCATTGTAAAAACATTATAGGTAAAAATATTTTAACTTAAATTAACAATAGAAATATATATTTCAACAACTGATGTAATGCTAATATGCCAACATACTGAAGTACAAATTTTTGTTTGTAAAATTGTAATACACTGATAACCACCAAAAACAGGTGGTGATGAGAAAGTCACATGATAAGACAAAGCTCATCACAAACAGCTTTACAACAAGCTGAGGAGGGATATATTCATATATAGAAAGTGAATGTCATTCAAACAAATACTAAACACACTCATGGTAACATGATACTCAAATAATGCAATAAACATTCATTTAACAACATTAGCTACATGTAAAATAATTTACACAACTGATAAGGAAAAAAAATCTAGAAACATAAAAAACAAAATGTGAAGTGTAATGCAAGCAATTATGGGAGTCATTTTGTTTTTGTTTTGTTTTTTCACTGTAAATTATGCAATGACTTCTTTTTCACTATAAAAACAAACAAACAAACAAACATACTTTTAACAGTATTTTACTGTGTATATAGCACAGTATGGTTTTTACGGCAACATTTTTTTACAGTATTTTTTACAGTGTAATAATATGAATAATATAAAATACTATACTTTGTACACAAAAAACATTCGGTAACAGATGAAAAAAGTCACATGGTTTAGTATTGTGTGTGTATAACAAGGCAGCAGAAAACATACTCACACTGTATTGATATAGGACATATCCACAGCTCTGCCCACTCACCATGAGCAATGAGATTCTTATTTAACTGTCATGCCACAGCCATGAAGGGGTGTAACCACAAGATGTGCAACTCTCATATTTCATACAACAGAACACAGGAGATGCCACACACACACACACACACACAGAGTAGTTTGCAGTCAAACTATCTCCAAACTCTCTCTCTCTCCCACTGCATGCGTGTGTGTTTGTGTATGCGTGATGGAGCAGCTTCACTGTTGCAGCACAGCTAAGCGCTGATATTCTCAAACCCAGTGTGAGGAGTTTTACACAAATGAAGACTCTGCGCAGGATAAAAAAAATATAAAACAAGATCAAAGTGAAGCAGCACGGTGCATCTGCAGCCTTTATATTCATCTTTCAGGATTTACAGGGAGAGAAAAGACCCTCCAACACTTTGAACCAAAGCAGCTCGAGCACGATTGGTTCCGGGACACATTTGGGAATTTAAGAAATATATCTGAAATGCAAATAGCACAGTGTGGAAGTCTTTGAAAAACAATCAGCGTGTGGAGACTGAGGGGAGAGGTGGGGTGAGACCACCGATATCAGGTTTACTCAGAAACCCCTCAGCCTGCCCCCAAACAGGCTCTAATCCACTTTAAATCCACACTCTGTTCGAAACGAGTCCCATGGATTCAAATAGGATTGACCAAGTGTTACTTTGAACTCTGTCTGTGTCTTGGCCCAAGTCAAAATGCATCCTAGAGGAATTCTCTGTATAATGGTGAAATGTCTTAGGAACGTCTCACTTTCTCTCTTGCATCTCTATCTTTCTCTCGGTCCATTTTTTCTGCTGTTTCTTATTATCATACTTTAGCATTACAGCTGTCCAATTGGAAATTTGTATTATTTGTTGACCCTGTTTACACCTGGTAAATATCCATTACAAGAAACATACTTACACAAAACCGCAATACAGAGTGAAGATACATATTTACCCTGAGCATTTAAGATTGACTTTCTTTGCCATTTAGAAAAACTACAGATGAAATATGCACTAAAGGTTTATGACTCCACTGAAGTATTAAAATGGGCCTTGAAGGTGCTAAGCTTGAATGCTGTGGTTGAAGAACAAAACCTAAAATGGAGGTTTTTCAAGAACCAAAAAGCAACAACATGGGACTCTGGGTAGTTTTAAAAGTTAATGAGAGACTGTGTGGGGCTAGGTGCACACGCTCTGAATCATTTATGCAAGAGCAGCTCAGTGTCTGTTTCTGGTGAGGAAAAAAACACACTCTGCATGCAGTTATGAATTATTGAGAACAGAAAGGAGCATCCCAATGGGAGAGCATTCCAACTCTCACGGCCCACAGGAGAAGAGACGAAACGAGAAAGAATGAGACAAGATGAGAGGAAATTAGATACAAAGAAATGAGAGAAGAGGAGGTAAAAAGAGGTGAGAGGAAACCAGATGAGAAGAGACTAGATGAGATGAGAGAACAAAAGATGTCTGCCAGAGTAAGAAATGAAGAGATGGAAATGAGACAAGAGGTAAAAAATATGAGAGGAAATTAGATGAGAAGACACAAGATAAAAGGAGATATGACAATATGGGAGGAAGTGAGATGAAAGGAGAGAAGTTGAGATGAGACATGAGATGAGACAAAAGGATTAAGTGAGAGAAGAGGAGATTGGAAGAAATCAGATGAGAAAAAAAATCCAACAAGATGAGAGGAAAGAAGATGAAATGAGAGTAAATGAGACCAGATGAGAGGAGATGAAATGAGAAGAAAGGAAGGATACAGGAAATGAGACAAGAGGAAATGAAACATGAAGAGACAAAAAAACAGAGGAGACAAGATGAGATGAAATGAGTTGAAAGGAGTGACTAATGAAAAAGAGATCACATAGCAATAATAAATCTGTTATTCAATAAATCTTCTCACAGAGGTGCCTGTTAAACACGAGAGATCAAACAGTGATGTGAAAGAGGTTTTAACTCTATCTGTTTTGAAGGGATTTCTCTCTCTAACCCACATACAGTAACACTCCCTATAATCAACCTCAGGAGGATTTAATGCACCATTTTCCTTGACAAGCACAAGTTTAGAAGTCTGCAGTAGCCTACTGTTTCCTCTTAATAAGCTCTGCATCAGCACTAAAACACTTGGAGGGTGCCAAAAGCGCAACGCAAGACCTGTGAAGCTGAATGAGTTTTTACTTCTGTGACAGTAATGAAAAACCCGGCCATACCAGGTTCCCACTGATCAATGCATTTCCAGTGACCTTCCCACCACTTTTCATGATGAAAGGATAAGAAATCATTCAGTTTACTGCAATGGAGTTATTATTAGTATACTTACTAATGTACATGATTAATTATATTGTGTAACATCTTTAATAAGACAAATACATCAGAGCATCTACAGTATAGCACTTGATTTCATTGTGGTTATGTCAACATGCATATGCACATAACTTGAAAGCACATTTTTTGACAGTTTGCATTGTGTATTTTCCGAAGACCATGTAGAATGAGATTTCCAGTTCTGCATCTGGTTTAGTGAGAGCAGCATGATTGTAATTGGTCTGCTGGAGGGAGTTTGAGTTTTTTGATTGGCTGTCTCTTTTTAGAATGCATCTCTACTGAGCCTCATAAATGAGGTGACTGGTTTTTCACCGTTTGGAAAAAAATACAGTTCTGTCTCAAAACCTAGTAAGCTGTCTACATAGGCAGCGACCCTGAAGGCAGCAGAGATGTTGATATATTCTGGCTTTAAGCATGGCAAAAAAAAATATATTATATATATATATATACTGTAAATCTCATAATGTGTGGCATGTTAATTCCACTCACTTGAATGACTGCCACAGATCTGCTTCTGTTTAAGTAAATAATCATCCATAAATCTGTCCCCTGTAATCCTCCCTTTCATCTGCTCCCACCAGTACATTACCAACAGCATAATAGTGGCCTGATCCAAATTCTCCTCTGCTTCTTTTCACGCGCCTGCCTCAGCATTAGCGAAGCAGAAACTGTGCAGAGGACAGAAGTGCGAAAAGCCAGAACCTCAGCAACTTACTGTAGTTTTATTAAACATGCTTTTAAGACTGCATGGACCCAATAAACCCAACCCTCTCCACGTGCGCTGCATATCACTCCCTAGCTGTTAATTAGCATGCTGCGTGAACCAGGTGTGATTCTGCCCCTCTCTCTTTTTTTATGCCGTATTTTTCTCTCTGTGTGTTCACGGTGAACCTTTGACACTAGAGTTTGCGTAATTACCTGTGTTATGGCCTGGTCCGTCTGCCCTCCTGCCTGCAGAGAGCTTATGAGATCACACACCCCACCTCTCAGAACCCGGCCGGACCCTGCTGGGTTTTATTACCAGCTGGATGGTGCACTAATAATGGCTCTGCTATAATACTTAATGAAACAGTGTGCACAGGACTAAATCTACTTCCATGCTAATTTTACAGGCGTGGCAGCTTTAAAAGAAGGACTCGCGCGATAACACACTCACACTTAACCAGGGGTCCTCGTAATTCTCTTGAATAATTCCTGCCACACTTTTGCTATGCATGATAAATCAGACACATTTTTAAGATACCCATTCTGCCACACAAACATACACACACATCCGATCTTATGGGAGTGAGTTAATAAGGGAGGCAAACAAAGATCAAGAAAGATGTGGCTCTCTGGTTCCAGACTCCAGAGTCTCATTAGAACAGAGGAGAGTCGCATCAACATCAGATACATCCCACATCCCTCCCTAAAATAATTTGGTCTCTTGTAATTAATGTGACATTTGTGCAACCCCTGAAGCTTGCCAGTACCAATAACAGGAATTGGCATTAGATTGTTTATAGTGTTTTGACTGTGTCTGAGCTGTGCAGTTTATGCATGCTGATCATAGTCATAGTGTCTGGCATATTCTAAAATAGATTTTTCCTTCATTTGTTATAAATTTCCTACAGTTTTACTGCGACTTACACTACTGTTTGAAAGTTTGTGAAAGTTTATTCAGAAAAGATCCATTCAATTGTTCAAAAGTCCCAGTAAAGGCATTTACAAAAGATTTCGATTTCAAACAAAAACTGCTTTCTATTCATCAAAGGATCCTGTAAAAATCACAGTTTCCATCACTATATTAAGCAGCACAACGGTTTTCAACACTGATAATAATAAGAAATGTTTCTTGCAAACCAAGTTAGCATACTAGAACGACTGACTGAAAATGCGGCTATTCCCTCACTGATAAATTACATTTGAAAATACATTCAAATAGAAAACGGTTACTTTGAATTGTATTAATATTTCACAATATTACTGTTTAACTGTATTTTTGATCAAATAAATTAAGCCTTGGTGAGCATAAAAAACTTCTTTTAAAAACATCAAAAAATCTTACGATTGGGAACTTTTGGACGCTATAAAAACATCCAAATGTTGTTTTTGTGGGTCAGTTAATATAAAATTGTGCAGCTTGTGGAGTATATGGGCTCCATGAAATGTACACTGTACAAATGAATGTGAAGAAGGTGATACGGGAAGACATTTGAATCAGCGGTAGAGTGACGGCTAGGCTCATGTGAGTCTTCAGTACAGAGGCCATGCTGACTTTCACAGCCAAACCTCCACCTGCCAGGTCACTCGACACCACGGCTAACTTTAGCAGACATGACTTTAGCAGCCACTGACTCACAAAGTGTGAGAGGCTAACAGCTAACTAACAAGACTTAGAGCCCAACCAGCCGGAACAGATCCGAACTCTGATGAAGCCTGTCAAGATCTGTGAAGAGACGGGAAAACGATTTGGAGCGAACAGTGTGTGTACATGGACATGAGGGAGAGAGAAATGGATGGTTTTTGATTCTTCAAACAACACATATCACGTCCACTAGGGGCCTCTTATATGAAAGCTCGGCCTCTGTCTCTCCATCTGTCTTTGTGGCTAATGGAGCTTACTCATCTGTCATCTGCCTGTTTTACCCTGTTATGTGCAACACCTAGAACAAGAGAACGCTTTTAGACACAGTTAAGCTCTGACATCACACTGTCTGATAAACCAGGCCTGTCTGAAGGCAAGGGAGAAGAGCACGAGGGAACTGGCAGCGTTTCAGTTCATTTCAGGTGCCAGGATCAATATTTCTAGAGGAAGTGTGAAAACTGTAATCTTAAAGAAATATGATTTCTAAATCACATCAGTTTATTGAACAAGAACATATGGAGGGGAACTACGATGAAATGTAGAGGGGGAAAAAATTCAATAACACAAACATACACATATATTCTGCTTTTTTACTGTCAATTTTACAGTATACATTTAAAAAAAGGACTGTGATGTATAACAATTTTGATTTCAGTGTGGATAAACAAATTACTTGTCATGGAAACTTAGAAGCTTAGTGTTTATGAATCACAAAATTCTAAGAGAAAGGTATTAACTTTAAAAACTCCATCTTCACAAGTTACAGAACACCAGTGCCTTCTCTTTCTTTGGGGCTGTTTTACAGAAGAGATGTACTTTGATGTGACCCCTTCCACTAACATTCCTCATTAAACTTGACTAATTAACAGAAAGAGAGAGAAGAATGGCTAAAAAGTGGTATGAGATCAAAGCTCACTGAAACTATATTGGCATATCTAAATAGCTAGGGTATGAAGGGTCTTTTTTTATATAAACAAAATAAATTATTATTAAAAAATAGTTGTTAATAATCATAAAAAATTGAAAATGGAATCACCAAAATAAAAAAACATAGAAAAATGGACAAATGCCTGATTAGATTTTTATCTAATTTGCAGCTCTAATAATATTAAATATTACAGTTTTTTTTTCTAGAATCACAACCACCTTTCTCCCCCTAGCAATGACCCTGATAAACAATTTTAGGAAGAATTTTAGGAAATGTAAAAAAGAAAATTACAGTCCCAGGAAAATTAACAAATGACTGTATCTGTGAATAATGTAAACTTTTAAATGTATTTTGGACATTTTGTTATCATTATCATTATCTGTATTATCATCAGTACATATTTTTCTGATGTTAAAACAGCTAGCATCCACAGTAACAAGCAACACTGTAAATGTGTGTGTGTGTGTGTGTGTGTGCGTGTGTGTGTGTGTGTGTTGTGTGTGTGTGTGTTGTGTGTGTGTGTGTGTGTGTGTGTGTGTACAGCTTTATATGGTTTATGAGGGTACAATGTGTATAATGACATAGGTATTACAAATTGAATATGGTTTATCAGATTACCTCTTATGTCTTTGTAAACCAAATGGCTTAAAAATAATTAAATTATGTTTTTTTTTATATATAAAAATGCAGACAGCTTTGTGTGAGGGGTAGGTTTAGGGGATGGAAAATAAAGTTTGTTCAGGATAAAAATCATTATGCTTATGGAGAGTTGTGTACACCATATATACCGAAAGTGTGTGTGTGTGTGTCAGTGTCTCTACCTGCCACTTTACTCCCTTAATAGCTTTCAGGACCTGAGCAGTGCTTTTTTAATGAATCTAGTTCCAATTCCAGTCCCAGAATCCGTCTCCAGGTTGGTGGATCTACAGCTTAAACTGTAATCACAGATTTGAGAGCACAGAAACATTTATCCTTACGCAGAGCAGTGAAGTGGCTCGACTTGTCTTCTGCACTTTTTATTATCCTTTCAAAAACACAAGTTGTTCTGGATCATGGCCAATCCGTTCATAGCACCGGCTTATTTGCATGTATTTACATAAGTGGAAGCTTATGTCCAGTACTGCTCTAATCCTCTTTATTCAAAGAGAGAAACAGATCGAGAAAGAGAGCTTTGACCACTGCCTGTGCACCAAGGTCACCGATGCAGATTTGTTACAGAAGTCACCGTTAAAGCAGCACATGGTGATCACCAGATGGGCCTGACAAACACAAGCCGTACAGGATAAGGCTGGGTTACGTGTATTTGACAGTAGAAAAGAGTCTGTAAATGAATCTCTGAAGGTGTCTGGACCTCATCAAACTCTGCTTTGCATTATAGGTGAAAGTGAGAGAGGAAAATCAAATTGTCGACCTGTTAGAAAATCCCAGTGGAGCACATGGTAAACTATCATCTCGCCCTCCATCTTTCTCAATTTCAAATTAAATTTCAGTTTTCAATTTAGTGAGCTTCAGTGCATGGCATAACAAAAACAGTCTATTTACAATGTCAATATGCATATTAACATTAAATCATATAAAAACATAGATATAAACATTTAAAAAAAATTTAAGATAAAATGCACATTACTGCATAATTAGCTTTAGATTTGTTTGTTTGTTTGTGTTTAATTTTATGTTTATTCTTTTCTGTTACACTTTCTGCTGTTGCGCTTATGAGAAAAACAAAGATCCAGATCCAGATAAAAAATTATCATTATAATTATTTATATTCTCATCAGCATCATTATTAATAACAAAAACAACATCAACAATAAAATAGTAATAAAAAGTAATCTGTTGCTTTTTTATTATGGTTTAAAATTTTACTTGCACTAATTTTATTTCATTTTATTGAATTTAATTTACCCCATATGCATTATTATTATTATTAATAATAATAATAATAATAATTTTGTAGATGTTTTTATCCAAAGTGACTTACAAATGAGTACAAGTGATGTATCTTATTAATAATAGTAATAATAATGGTTAAGCAATTACAGTACTAACCAACAAAAAGGTACACATTTCTGAATCAATTTCAGTTAAATGAGTAATTGACAACGGTAAAGAAATAATGCCAATGTTTGTAAAAATGAGCATAAGCATAGTGATTCTTGTGCCTTCTCATCTCTCTCTCATCCTCCGTGTGAACACAGGCTTTACAGAAGCTAGAGTGTCTGGTCTTTGTTGTAAACCCTTGGTGCAATAAACTAGATTATATTAGTATTCTCTGAATGCAGCCCCTCTGTAGAGCAGTGACAGCAGGTCAGATCCAGAGAGGCCGAGGGCAGAGGCTCCAATAGCACAATCTGTTTAGGGCTCTACCATATACTGTTATGGCAGGGCGCACTGGAAACCACATCAAAAAGGGGGAAAATAAAAGCACTGATATAAAAAAAATTAAATAAAAGTCTTTGTTGTTCCAAAAAAACAAACAAAAAAAACCTGCTCCACTCAATTTAAAGTCTACTACTTCACCTCCACTGATACTACAGCTTCACATAAGCTATAGAGAATTATATAACTATACTAAGCCAACAAATATATATTTTTAGCTATTTGAGGATATCCATCATCATCTTCAAAAATCCATTTGCTCTAAAATAGCGTAAAAAAAACTGAATTCAACCAAACAGTCACTGTTGCCAAAGGATATTAATATTAATATGTAAAACAAGTACACAAAACAAAATAATGAATGCATGCTTCCCACACAGTTTTTCACTAAATGAACACAAGCAACTGAAACATTGATTGTTGACCACAAGTCCACATCAGTTTTCCTACATAAATTTAAATCAAAGACTATCTTAATACTCTAATACTCTCAACACTGCTCTACAATCTTCAGGAAACCTAGTTGCACACTAAAAGCCACCCCAAAACTGCAGTGATTTTTACAAGCTTGCTTGATTTCATACTGTATTACCAACAGAACATCTTATAAAATCCCAAATGTACAGTATTAACCAGCCTAAACACTACTATACAAAGGTGAATTTACAAGGAACAAACAACATTATTGCATCCAAAAAGTCTGTAGAGCACTATCATTCTGTCACTTGCACAATTAACATGTTTAGTCTAAATGTGTTTGCTTATGCCTTGTTGATCCCACCAGCAGTGGCAAAACATTAGCGCCTGTTGTGCTATTATTCCTTTTTCATCGCTTTTATTGATTGCTGGGATCCACAGTTAAACAGCAGGAAGTCAAGTGGAAGAGTGTTTAATTTCCATAGTGTTTCTTCTCCATCTTCTGCTATATACATCTGTCGCCATTTTCAGCAGAAAGACCATCTGGTCATTTATTTTCAATATACTGTATTACTTAAGCCATGTCCTTCTCTCTCTCTCTCTCTCTCTCTCTCTCACACACACACACACACACACACAGAATGTTTGCAAAGATTCTCGATGTGTCAGGGTGAAGTGACTCACAAAACTTTAAAATCAGTCTGTTCAACTTTAACCACAACTTGCAAAATGTGTGTGTGTGCGCACGCGCTTGCATGTGTGTGTGTGTGTGTGTGTGAATTATATAGAGAAAACGGGGAAGAGAGAAAGAAATTACAAAAAAAATCACAAAGTGTAGAACCTCAGTGTACAACATGGCTTTGGTATCCATCAACAGCTACACATACCACATCTGATGGAAAAGAGGAGGTTATCTCCCAATAATGTGCAACCCCTCTCTCCCAGGTCCTCTCTGACGCTCCTCGCACCTGCTCCAAGTGGGGCTCGAACCCGGATCTCCAACATGGGAAACGGAAGCACTAACAAGGAGGCTAAATGACTACAGCCACTATTGCGTCTCTTGATATTGGGCAGTGAGGTTTAGCTGCACAGCACTACTCGCTGGCCTCTGTTACACTCACCCCCCTAAACCTCACTCCCATCCGGGTCACGGCACCAATGTAACCCCTCTCTTCCGAGTCCTCTCTGACGCTCCTCGCACTCGCTCCGAGCGGGGCTTGAACCCGGATTTCCGGAATGTGAGGCGGACGCACTAACAATGAGGTTAAATGGCTACAGCCACTAGCGTCTGTCGCCAGTGCATCTCTACATTACAAATGCATGCTTAGCATATAATTTTACCCAGTGCATACACACACATACTGTACAAAACATTTAGGGAAACATCACTAAACAACAGCAGTACTGAAATAAATGAGACAAACCATCTTTAAACTTGAAGAAAGAAGCAGCAAGCAATTGCAAAGCTTCAATTCACACATCTGCCAACATCCTCATCTTTTTTCCATTTCCTGTATTAGTGCAGAAGAATCAAGAGCTTTACGCAGAAAGCATACGAGAGAAAAGGCTGAAATAAACACACAGTCGTGCAGAGACACTTGGGGAAGGATTCCACACCAGCCCGTTTTCATTTCTGAGCTGCTTATCCATTTCTGAGTTTCTGATCCTGTGATCTGAAAGCTTCTCTGCAGCCTCTCAGCTCCTCCACTGTTGGGATGTTTGGCTGATGCTTCGGTATAATCTAATCTCAAACATCGTGCAGAAACATAAAAAACAACAGCAGCTGCCAGAACAGCAATCCAAGACAATCTCACAAGAGTCTGGCTTGAAGATACAGAGCCTCCAGTAACATTCAAAAACATCTCACCTCAGCGTCAACAACAGCAAATGGGAGCCAGAAGGAAGCACCATGTTTTCTTTCTTGTTTCTTTCTAAGATTGTCTTAGAAGCTCATTAATAACTCAAACCAACACAAACGAAAGAGGAGAAACAGAGAAGACAAATTAATTTAGCGGAAAATTGTGTCAACATCATATACAAAAGTGAAAAAATTTTTACACTGCGTTTGCTGTCTCAGGGAATCAGTTGATCCCATTCACAAAACCGCTCTGAATGATTTGTTGAGACAAAGTGAATCGATTTGATGAATCAAAATGAATCTATTCAATTAACTGATTCAGTTGCAGCAGTTAATAGCACATCGGAGGGGAAGATTTCAAATATAGCACATAAATTAGGAAAAAGATATACAGATTTGGACAAACCTTATTTAATCTTTTTCATGTTTATCCAAACATGTATTCTTTTTGGAGGGAATTGTTTAAATCTACTTTGTTTGTATGTTTATATTAGCTTTTCTAATATTGTTGTGCAGTATTATATATATATTTGCAATATAATATATACATATTATATATTATATATAATATATATAATATATGCAGTATTATATATATATATATATATATATATATATATATATATATATATATATATATATATATATATATATATATATTATTTGCAATATAATTGTTTACAGTAAATTTATTTGAACTAAATGTAACAAACTTTTAATTAAACAAAATGTAATCTAAGTAAAGGTAATACAATTACCTGAACTGAATCTAAATTAATTGAAATTCAAAAGATGTCAGGTTGAAAAGTTGGGCCAATTCATCTCCACAAACTGCCAACTATTATCCTTTGAAAAAAAAAATGGCAGCAAGATAAAAAGCAACACATGAGAGAAAGAAAGAGAAAATTATGCTATTAAACAGTTGTTTTCTTATTGTCTTTTCAGTAGGCGACACATCTTTACTGCATTCAGTTCTAAAGAGTTTTAATTAAACAGTGAATATCACTCTAGTGCTCCATGTTGCAAGATATTGCCTCAGAACATCAAGATAATTGTCCAAATGACTAAAATCAACTGCAAGTGAAGCTACAAGACTGCCTACAACAGCCGCATAGACAAAAAAGAGCTTCTGATTGTTTTTCCAAGGACATTGTTCAACCAGCATCGGACAGATCTCACACAGCTGAGGGCAAAAACCTATCTCTATTTCATCAGCCGGCATGTTTGCACTGATCATATGTTTAACCCACATGTCAGCACATGTCTTACAGAACCAAAACACTGTATCAGAAAACTCATGTTCACAAAAATGCAATGGTTTCCTTGCCAGCTAAATGTGGTGAATGATGGAACAAATCACAGAGCAGCTCCCCTTATTTCCACTCTTGATAGTGTTATTAGATGCTTCAGTGACCTTCTCACATTAAATCAAACAGAGAGTTCATCATTTTCAGAGCTCTGAACCCAAAGGGAAAGATTCCGACAATCGAACCACAAACTCAATTCCCTTCAAGGCATCCTAAATGAAAGAATAACACAAACCAGAGCTTTCTGATCTCCTGCTATTACATATATTTACACTTTCTAGTAGAACGCTTTTTGCATTCTAAGAATTAAGAGAATGCAATACTATTGCATGTGTGTGTGTGTATTGCAGGTGTCCTTAAACAGGGTAATTGGGGAGCATGGCAGAAGACTTGTCCTAAAGCCAGTTGATGGTACTTTAGCATTCCACAGATGTTCTTCATGGTGTGCGGTGACAGGATTATAGATGTGCTGCTCTAGCTATAGCCTGACTGTAACAAACACATCAAACCAACAACTAACACGACTCTGTTACTGACCGACTCTAAACCAACATCAACCATTATAATCCAACACCAATAACTTCCTCTACAAAGCATTATGATTGAAAGAACACAGTGAAATGATGAGATAATACACAGGCCACAGGCACAGGGATGTCTCATGCGGAGCTATGATCTTTTGGGAAGATGCAAAAATATTATGAAGTAATTAATGCCTGGGCTCCAACTTTAAAAATATCATAAACTTCATAATGCTCGAGTATATCATTACATCAGCACTCTGATCCTGTGAACTTCACCTGTGACACAGAATCTCATTTTATTTAAATAAGACAGTGAATAATGAGACATTTGCCCTCCTGAAGCACAAAGTGTCATTTTGTGCAATAACCTCTGGCTGATATGATGATGCAATGTTCAGAAATGTATCTGGCTCTGTTTCAGTGGCTGCACAACAAATACTAAAATCACTAACCAAAACCACCAGTCATGAACCCAAAGTACAGTGGGCCTAATAAGGGTTGCGAACCAGAACTGAAATTCATACCCCTTCGTTTGAAGTGTGGTCGCGAAAATTCTTTGTTTGAAGGGCTATCTGGCCCTTCCCCTAAGGGCTAAGGGGTTGAATTGGGATTGGGCCTACTCGGGTATGACCAAAGACCATATAAATATGATTCATACATTAATATTAAACACTCCGTAAGGAAAAAGAAAGCACATTAACATTGTACAGCCAGCGAAACCAACACTGTTTACGCTAAATCAAATCTACTAAATCACCCATTGTTTGTATAGGTTATTTAACATGCTCTTGTAACATAATGTGCGATTTAAAAGGTAGATAGAAAAGGATGATCAGTATTTTTTGGTGTGCTGTACTCTTATTTTGTGTATGCTTTGTCTTGGAACCTTTTTCAAAAATGCCACATAGCATTGGCATTAAGGTATATTAAGGGCCATTAAGGATTATTCAACTGCTGTAGCATTCTGTCTATTATCATAGAAAATAATTTAGCATGTCCCTCAGATTGTATAAAAATAACAAAAGATAAATGCATATAAACTAACGCACTAATAAGTAAGGCACCATGAAATAGGATGTAAAAGCCACTTAAAAAATTATAATGTAATATTGTCAAACACGCGTTAAAACCAGTCAACTAACTAAAAAATAAATAAAAAACAATACCCTTATTAACTCACTGAGCAAAGTCGACCTTAGCAGACACATTTCTAAAGTTAACATTGTAAAACTTCACTGTAAAAATATATATATATATATATATATATATATATATATATATATATATATATATATATATAAATCTAATTGCCCATGACATTATCCACTAACTTTATAGACGTTCACTTTAACCCGAAAAAAAAAAAAACACAAGAAAGTGCAAAATTCAAAATACATAAAAGCTGTAATAATTACAGAAAATGTCTTCATTTTATTACAGTACAGTACATTGTGCCCTATTTTCCATTAAAAAAATTAAAAACCTGTAGCTCTCTCATATGCTCACTCAATAGCTCTCACATGTGCAATTTTCCACTAACATGAGTAGAACATACTGAACATACCTGTACTTAGGCCCAATCCCAATTCAACCCCTTAGCCCTTAGGGGAAGGGCCAGATAGCCCTTCAAACAAAGAATTTTCGCGACCACACTTCAAACGAAGGGGTATGAATTATCTCGGCAACATGGCAGCTACAGCGAACAAAAAGACACATAAATGTAAGCTTTTTTTTGCATAAATAAAGATTTTAACGTAAAGTAATCATTGGTTTTATGTTACATTCAATTGTGAGTTCATATTAACGGTCATGTTACTCAAAGAAATGTTTGCAAAAAATCACTAATATTTGCTAACGTCATATCATTACAGACTGCATGATAGTGCCACAGCATATGTCTGATTAGGGCTGATGGGGGCTAATCCCCCCAATAATTAGAAATCGCTAAACCATTTTCTCAAGAATATTCTGGAAAATATAATGTAGAGATTCAGTATTTAAACTGTATTTAATAAAAGTCGTGGGGCAGCGTTGACAAGTTTATTTTCTCCTGGATATGTGAGTTGCGAGATTTCCGATGTGTGTGTGTGTGTGTGTCAGTAAGCAGCTCATTAATACAGAACGATAATTAAAGGCTCTAATGTACACTAGTATCTGTGTGTATTGTAAGAGTAAGACAACGAATGATGGCGTGTGACATCATGGTAGTGGTGTCCCAATCCTTGGGGGGAATATTTTCTCCCCTACCCCTTAACCCTCTGTTTCAACAGACAAGGGGAAGGGGTAGGCGGAGGGGTAGGCGAAGGGGTATAAAATAGAATTGGGATTGGGCCTTAATCAGTGGCGCCACAACATCGAAATTTAATCTACAACATGATACAGACACAGTACAGTATAGATACAGTAGATACAATAGATAGATACAATAGATACAATTTTTTTACATAATTCCCTAAAAAAATATTCTTATGAGGCCGCTCTTTTTAATAAAGACCCAACATACAGCACAACCTGTGCAGTCCAATTCTTACATAACTAACCCTTAAGAGCCAGTGGTTTTTACTGAATCATAAACAAACAGTGCAACCAATGTAATTTTAATCTCTTGAACACATGAATGTTGTAATGATGACTGATTGTTCACTTGACAGTATCTTGCTAAAAATAAACATTATGCATTTCTGTCAGTAGCATCATTTTAAATATTAATGCATAAAATGTTACCACCTTTGTTTTTGTTTAGTATTGCTACTGGATTACAGTTATCCTAAAATGTATTATTGTAATGATCTCATAATTTGGCAATAGATTTTAGATTACATTTTTCCATATACTTATTCCGTAAAAGTAAATTAATTGTTAAATAGAGACTTCAAGGAATCAAAACCATTAACAGATCTGAAAAGAAAGTAGAACCAGAATCATTAAATCCTTCATGATGAACATCCTTTGGCCTTATTGTCAGTTGTAAAACATTCTATGTGAGAATGGATTTATGCACAAAATGATGTTACAGGAGGCCCAGTTAAGTATAGTTCATCTATCCAACAGATTCATCCAAAACTGCATGGGTGAGCAAAAACAAAAATCCTTTATAATGGAGCATGTCTGTGTGAGGCTGTTTTATCCATGTGCTCCTCTTACATTCAGACACATGGGGGGCACACAAGGGCATGATCCACCAGAGAAAAGGATTTTCATCACCACCTGTCCAATCTGGCAACCCAAAATGACACAGATCCTCAATCTGGCAACCCAAACAGCCGTGCACAGCTGGGCCGTGGTCTGGTCCAGCGTCGCAGAGCTGTTCATTTGCTTGTTTGAGCTGCTCTTCTGCACACAGTTACATGTTTACCCTCCTCCTTTCGAGAAAATGTGCTGTCCTGCTTTCACCCTACATTTCTTGCTTTTAACAGCATTAGAAGTATCTACAAACACTAATCGTGCTGTAGGGCTCAAATCTATACAGAGGGTTATTTAGGGTATGTTAAAATTCTGTGAGAAATGCATCAAGAAAATTATTTGGGTATGACCAAAGACCATTTAAATATGATTCATACATTAATATTAAACACTCTGTAAGGAAAAAGAAAGCACATTAACATTGTACAGCCAGGGAAACCAACACTGTTTATGCTAAATCAAATCTACTAAATCACCCATTGTTTGTATAGGTTATTTAACATGCTCTTGTAACATAATGTGCGATTTAAAAGGTAGATAGAAAAGGATGATCAGTATTTTTTGATGTGCTGTACTCATATTTTGTGTATGCTTTGTCTTGTAACCTTTTTCAAAAATGCCACATAGCATTGGCATTAAAGTATATTAAGGGCCATTAAGGATTATTCAACTGCTGTAGCATTCTGTCAATTATCATAGAAAATAATTTAGCATGTCCCTCAGATTGTATAAAAATAACAAAAGATAAATGCATATAAACTAACGCACTAATAAGTAAGGCACCATGAAATAGGATGTAAAAGCCACTTAAAAAATTATTTTTAATTTTTATTAATTTTTAATTAAAATTATTTTTAATTCTTATTAACTCACTGAGCAAAGTCGATCTTAGCAGACACATTTCTAAAGTTAACATTGTAAAACTTCACTGTAAAAAAAAATATATATATACATCTAATTGCCCATGACATTCTCCACTAACTTTATATACGTTCACTTTAACCGGAAAAAGAAAAAAAACAGAAGAAAGTGCAAAATTCTAAATACATAAAAGCTGTAATAATTACAGAAAATGTCTTCATTTTATTAAAGTAAAGTACATTGTGCCCTATTTTTAGTTTAGCAAAGTTTTAACATCTTCATCTTTTAAGATATTTTCTTATCTTGGCATTAGACTACATAATGGGCAAGTCGTGGCCTAATGGTTTGACAGTTGTAAGGTTCTCCTAAGGTTGTAGGTTTGAGTCTCGGGCCGGCAATACCATGACTGAGGTGCCCTTGAGTAAGACATAAATGGCTGCCCACTGCTCTGGGTGTGTGTTCACGGTGTGTGTGTCTGTGTGTGTGTGCGCGCGCGTGCGTGTGTGTGTATGTGTGTGCATTCACTTTGGATGGGTTAAATGCAAAGCACGAATTCTGAGTATGGGTCACCATACTTGGTTGTATGTCAAGTCACTCTCACATAAAACTAGTTAATACTGCTGTGTGAGTGTTTCTAATATAAAGGCAGAGGAAATTATATTAAACTGGACATATTTCTCTTTTTTGACCAGCTCTCTCTATTTTTTTTCGAAAGTCATAGAAATGTTTGTGGGTTTGTGGTTTCCTTTCACCATACAGAAATTTACCAAACTATCAAAACTTCTTCTTCTGAGAAGCCCAGAAATGTGAAAAGGGTCAAATGTCATTATTTTTCAAATGATGAATGGGCAGACAACTACTGAATCTCCACACATATATGCATTTAACCACTGAAACGTGATTTATACCATTACTTACTGTCAGAGACGCAATTTATTTAATGATGTAATTATCAGTGAGGAGTAACGTGACGTGATCTTTATAATACATCCAAATGCATAAGTAAATTGGACACTTTGAGTTCAAATTGTAATTTAATGCCTTCCTCATTTCATGCGCTCTGTCCTCAGATAAATGAGGACTCCTCCTGATCTGCATTGATTAACTGGCCTGCGCTGTTTTAATGAATCCAATCGTGATTAAGTATCTGTTGGCGAGATGTCTTTGATCACAGATGATCCTCTAATGGAATCTTTCTGATGCGCTCAGTTCTCATCCCTCTTTTCGCTCTCTTTCTCTCTCGCTCCCTCTGCTTCTTCCTCGCCGATGGCCCCTGGAGCAGTTTTGTATAGTAAGCTGTCTGTGCAGTTGGAGAAAAAGCAACACTTGACACCTTCTGAAAAATGTGGCCAAATCAATGTTTTATGACCCCTTTCGGCTTAGAGCACATTATGGATTTGGGAGGCCTTTCCTTCAGAGCGTTTTTGAAAACTGTTAGGTCCCATGGAAGTTAACTGCGAAAACACAAGCGAAGCTGCAGAGAAAGATAGAGAGTGACAGCGAGTCTGAGAGGCAGTCAGAGAGAGAGGAAGTGGTAGACTGAGATGGAAATAGAATAGACTTGGGAGGGCTATTTTAAAAATTTATTCAAGTATTAATGACTAAAAATGTTATCAGAAACCGAATTCAAGAACAAAATGATGGAGGTAGCCTACCTTTGAATTGTCACAATGTCTTCCATGCAAATTAAAATGAAAGAGAAGCATAACACTCAAATCATTTTTACATTCATATCGTTTACATCTTGTGGATATGCGTTTGTTTACATAAACATGTACGGTTTACTGACCCCAATCACATCCATTGTAAGTGCCTCACTGTAATCCAGATTTTGGCAGGTTCAAGTCAAAAAAAAAAAAAAAAAAAAAATTATTTTTATTTTATGCCACAATTGCTGTTGGCTGAGTGAAACTTGTGCTGAACCCAAAATATTCCTGATTCCCGAATCTGATTACATCAGAAAGAACAGTGGAGAGAGGTGGGCATCTTTTTTTTAATATATATATACACCTCATTATTCGGTAGGCCCCGGTCCAGTGATCAGTGCCTTGATCTTCTGCCTTGACAGTATCTGTATCAAAATCAAGATCAGAATATATTGAACCTACCTGCACAATCTTCAAAGAGATTCTCTTCTCAAAATGAGAAGAGGGGAAGAGAAAGAAGAGGACAGGAGAGGAGGAAATGTGATTACTACACACTGTGTGAAAGAGAGAGAGTGAGGGCTCTAAAAAAATGGTGGTCACTGCAAGACTGTTAAAGCTGAGAGACCAGTTGAGAAATACTTTTTGAGAAACATTTTTTGTTTATTTTTAGCCTTATACCACATTTTTAAAATGACTTTAAAATGAACAATTGCAATTGTCTTATGCAAGCACTGCAGTACATTCATTTTACAATAATATACATCCTCTGGAGCAGAGAGAAGAATAATTCACTTTGATAGCTAGTTTGGATTTTTTTTTAGAGGTCCGTGTAACTTTTTATATTTGATGAAGGGCACAATGGATTAAAAAATGTTACTAAAATGTTTCAGTATTAATCACATGTTCAAATTTGCAGAGAAAAGTCCACAAAGGAATATACATACATAATTGAGATGAATAAAAATAACCAGATTAAATAATTTCCAGATATTCCATAATTTAGAATAATTACATTTTTAAATGACATTTTGAACCATTATATATATATATATATATAATGCTCTTTTATTAACTCCATGAGCTCCACCCAGCTTCCATTGTTTATTTCATAGTTTACCGACATCTATTGTTTCTGTTTTCCTTGCAAACACTGTTCCTGTGTTGACTGAATGCTTTGACAATATTGTCTGGAAGCCAACCATGGCCATAAAGCACACTGAATTGAAAAACTAAGAGAGAGTGAATGCTGAAAGAGAGAAAGAGTGAGAGAAGGAGAGGCTGGCTAACGCACTGAAGCGTTTCTATGTACTGTCCTCTCCTTTTCACTCTCACTCCTGAACTAAATCCACTAAAAGCTTAAAACTCTTGCCTTCACCCTCCCTTCCCATTCCTCAAATCTCTCCTTCTTGAGTGCAGCAGAAACCTATTTTCCATCTTTTCCTCTGTGACCTCCCTGGCGAACACACCCAAAAGAAAAGAGTGAAGACAGAGAAAGTGCTGGAGAAGAAGGCGGAGATAGCAGGTCTCCAGCAGGGATTCATGAATCAATTAATGAGTTGAGTTTGGCTGCAAGTCCACCCAAATCTACAGCTCATCGCAGTCTGTGTCTGTGTGTGTGTGTGTATGAGAGAGAGAGAAAGAGAAAGAGGGCAGAGAAATGTGTTTGACTGGCAACAGTAGTATATAAATAATTCAAGTTTTAAAAGTCGAAATGAACTGGCGTAGGGAGTGTTCTGTGTGTTTCCATGAGGAAGACTCTCTAAGTGCCCTTAAACCTGAGGAAGTTGGCCATTGTAGACAGGAAATTAAAAATGTATCTGCATTAGTTTTGAAACACTGGCTCAAGATTAGATGACAAAGTCAGCATTTATCCTTATTATAAATCTGAGTACTCTACTTGAGAACCTCTTACAAAAAACACATTAAATTACAGTCTTTATACATATATTTATCACATTTTTGAACTGACTTGAACTGACTTAAAATATTAGACAGACAGACAGACAGACAGATATTTGGTTTAGGGTAATTGAATGTAAATATGTATAATTCTGCATTATATACATGTGATTATGTTTAACAAGGAAACTATAAAATAAAATGCTACCAAAATAATTTAATTATGATGAGTTATGTGCACAGCTGTGGTATAATTCCCACCATGCCAACCTATTTTGCCCCAATTAAGTATTACATAGCTGTTTAACACAAAATGCAGAGGACATGCCGAATTAAAACACATTTGTTCAGTAAATTATTGTTAATTTTTGCAGATTCTGACTGCTGTTTCACTCACAGGCTGGGTTTTTTAGAGCTGATATCCTGTGATGTACATACTGTCATGTCATGTCACTATAGCTGTAGGCCATCTAACAAACCTTCTCAGCAACACACCAGACGAATGGAAGACAGACAACGAGGGGAGGGGGCGATGTTTCTCCATTTCCTCTGGTGTTCTTTCTGTTGATGTGCGTGAGCGCTCTAGTCAGAGCAAAGTCAAAGCAAGTCTTGCTGTGTGACATGTCAGAGAATCAGAAAAGACTGGAAAGATACATGGAGGTTTTATCAAACGGCTACAGATGCGCCGAGAAGCCCGAGAGCAGAGGATGATGGGATATCGTCTCACTCTGCCCAGGGATCTGAGCAACGTCAGAGCACTGCAGCGCGAGATCGTCCAAATTCATTTCAGAGAGCTTAAACTACCCACACACACAACATGTATCTCTGTATGGCAGTAAATATGGTGTGTCAAATGAGAATGAGAAATTGTCTGTGGAGATTTGTAGGGATCTGCAACAGCCTGTCAACTCTGTCACTTGATTCTCATGCAAAATTAAACCACAGAATTTAGGGGAAACAACAAATTTACTTAAGAAGAGTCACTGTATTTTTGATAGCTTGATTCTGATAGTGTTGACTAATATTATATAAAGTAACTATACGACAATTAAGTAGCTTTTGACTAATGAATATTAGGTCATCATGCTCTTTTTTTTTGCAAACTTTCAAATCAACAGAGCTTCAAAGAGATGTATAGTCCACCATAGCAAAAAGGCATATATATATATATATATATATATATATATATATATATATATATATAAATAAACAAAACAATCCAAAAATAAAACAAAAATAAAAAATAAAAAAAGTCACTTATCTCTTTCAGAAAGTTGGGAATTTGCAGAAACTTCATCCACTGAGCTAGAAATGATGTGATCTGGTATTCACTGATGAGACTGGTGAACAAATGTGCCGTTAATAGCGGTCTCTCATCAGCGTAATTATGGGCTGGTAATCATGAAAATCCTCGACCCCGAGCTTGAGTCATTCAACCCCAATGTAATTCTCATTCAAAGACTCTCATTAAGAGAAAGAACAAAATAAATGAATGAAGTCAACTGAACTAAAATACAAACCCAACAATATTTAGTCACATCTACAAACTATAATGGTTGTACACATTAACATTAGGATAGATGTGCTAAATTACTAGTAGAGCTTTCAGTTCCAATGCTGGAAAGAGTGTTGGAAGTTGAATGGTTAAGGATCTGTGATGCTGACAGAAAGGTTGCAGGTTCAAGGCCCAGTTTATCACCATTCTGCCTTTAATTAAGAACCCTAACCCTACGTTCCTCAGGGGGATCCTGCTAGATGTACTCTGAGTCACTCTGAACAAAAGAAGCATCAAATAATGAATCAAGTGATTCATTAATTAAGGTCAGGTGAAGAGATAAAAGCAATTTTGTGTTTGTAATTAATGAACTGAAGTTCCAGAAATGTTCATGCACGCAGTGGTTACTACTGATATATATATATATATATATATATATATATATATATATATATATATATATATATATATATATATATATATATATATATATATATATATATATATATACATAAAACATTTATTTGGAATTATGCACACACAAGACAAAAGAGTGAAAACACAATCAATGTAAAGAAAAAAAGAAGTCATTAGTTTTGTTTTTTTCAGCCCTGAAGCAGAAAGTCCTCTTTCCAGCATGAAATCCCATAACACCCTCACAACAGAGAGAAGACCGAAAGAGAGAGAAAATGAAAAACTAGACACAGTGAGAGACAAAGAGAAAACCTAGTGGTTCAGCAAAAACAAATTGTTCTGAGTGAAAGCTTTCTCACCCCAAGATACATGAGAGGAGAAAGCAGGATAGGGAGACAGATAAGAAAGAAAACAGGAAGAATAGACAGAATGAAACAATTAAGTATTATATAAAAACAAACAAGATAGAAAGAAAGATACAGCTAGTCACTTCCTCTGTTTATTACAGCTTGACTGAGTCCAGGTTAGTCCTGCAAAAACCTCAAGCTAAATGATTGATGGCCATCTCTCCCACTTGTGTTTGTCCCAAAATAAACCTCAAAGGTGGATCCGTTCATATCCATCATCCTTCATGCAGCCCCCCCACACTGTTTGCGTTCATTCTGGCTGATCCTCAAGGTGTGTGTGCATGTGTGTTATGTGAACATTCACATCAGACAGGGGGTTGGGTGTAATTAGGCTCAGAGGTGCTTGTTTTGCCTGAATTCTGGCAAATGAAGATCAATAGCCACGACATCAGGGACCTGGAGAGTGAAACTCAGCCAGAAGCACCAAATACAAATCCACTACGATAGTCACACACACACACACACTCAAACACAAACTAGACCCCAAGATGCGTCCAGTGTTAACACTTGATGATGTGAACATCACTCATACAGCAACAGTGAATGGCTACACTGAAGAAATATTTAGTTGAGAAATAAATATTGTACTTTCTACATAGCATTATTAAGTTTAAACTTGATAATATTAAGCAAACTCTTCATTAGTACTCATGCAATAATTACAGTTCACAATTCATATAAATACATAGAAATGTACACTACAGATAACTATTTTCAACATGGATAATGATAAGAAATGTTTCTTGAGCATCAATTCAATTTTGTTCTGAAGGAGTAAGTAATGACTGCTGATTCAGCTTTGCATCACGTGAATAAATTACATTTTAAAATAGAATCAGTTTTAATGTAATGTTGATCCAAGAATTGCAGCATTGGTGAGCATAAGAGACTTCTTTTTTAAAAAACATTAAAGTATGTGTAAATAAATAAAAAAGTGCTTTTTATATTTAAAATAAATCAACCAGAAGAAAAATCTGTTCATGTTTAGTTGTTTTGTGGCATCCTTCTCTACTCAAAATGTACAGTATTAGCTCTTGATTGCTAACTTAATGTTTTAAGTTACATTCTCATTCACTTTATTCAATTTATGCCAAACTGTGTTTAAGTAGATTTCACTTAATTTTCAAATTAATTTAAATTTACTACAAAAACATTAGCAATGTCATTAAAAGTCTCCTGCTTCTAATTTTCCTCACATAATCTCACGTCACTGCACCAAGATACCCAAATCTGCAATGAAATGTCAGATATTTCCATATGAACGTAATTATTTCTCATCAAATTCTCCCAAAGCCAATTTTTCTGAGCAATGCAATCCTCTTTCATTGTAAAGCTCTACGTTCTTACTGTATGTATGCCGCATCTATTTTTATTTTTGTTTTAAGAGAAACACTTTGGACAAAGTTGATCCTTAAATAAAGCACAACATCAAGTCTCCTGAGCGTTAAAAGAGTAGCATTCTCCTGTGGCTATTTCTACTGTGTTTGTTTACCTGTTCTTTTTTAGGCTCTTATTTCGCTGTCTCTCACTGGAAAATAAAGATTCTTTCTTTCAACAAATAAATACTTCAAGCTACAAACACACACATACTTACAACCTCTCCACCCAGCTCACCCTGTTACTGAGCAAGTCATCCATTTATACGCTTCACCTCGGGAAACACTGGGGGTCACTTACTCTCTATTACTTTCTTTCTCTATCTCTTGATTCCCGCAGAGCCTGTGTCATGACAGTAATGTTAATCTTGTCCTGTGAGACAGAAATGATGTCTGAATGAATGAAAGAAAGGGGGCTGAGACTGCAGTAATGAAGTGTCTTCTTTCTCTCTATCTCTCAGTCAAGGTTTGTTGAACTCTTGAGGTGAAGAGTAAAGCAGTGGTCATCGCTGCCCTTATTTTTTCTTTGGGAGATTCTCACTGTGTGATCCCAGATGATGGGATCAGAAAATAGGATGAAGTTGACGCAGAGACTGTTTGGTTTTCTGAGGTGCAGATTTCATCTGTCTGGTGTTTTGTTGTTCTCTCATTAATCAACACTTTGGCAGATGGCTCAGCTGCACACAAAGCAATTTACTGAAACCAACAAATCATCAATATGAAGGCCATGAAACTTTCATGCATAAATATTCTGAAGTTTAAAACTCCATTTTTTTCTTCCAAATTGGGAAATTACCTTCTAAACACAACTAATTTACTTATAACTACTACTGGTAAAATGTATAGCCTGAATGCACTGTAAGTCGCTTTGGATAAAAGCGTCTGCTAAATGAATAAATGTAAATGTAATTTTGTACAGATCATTTGGTTTAATCATTACCCTGACAACATTTTTGAAGGCATGCAATGTAAGGAAAAAATCAGTACAGAAATGTATAATGTCCTGGAAGAGAATTACCAATACTTTTTACATTAAGTTTATAGACATTTCCTCTAACCCTAAAACACAATTCATAAAATAAGTGTAAAATACCAGTGGGAAATGATCTATACAGAAACGTCTTCCTATTAACACGATACATTGGGATAGATCATTTTGATAGATTTTTCTTAGAATTTATTAATGGACATATATTTCACCATAAAATTCACCATTAAGGGAAAACTAATGTATAAAAAACCTCATTACACTTATAAACCATATCTGCCAAAAAAAAAAAAAAAAAACTATGCCACAGCAGCCAACTAAACTGAGCTCTTCTTAAGTTCTACCTGTAGTCATTACACTCAAGAAACTGCAGATCCACAGCCAACACTTTGACAGCATTGTCATGTCAGTTTAATAGTTGCTATTCACTAATTTTACATAACTTCCTTTCAGACATTGACACGTACTATATAGTAAAAAACAAGTAATAATTTTCTTGATTTCATTTTTCATTGCACTCCAAGCAAATTGAATAAATGTTCATCAGGTGCACATTAAATCAATTTGCTAATATCTAATATGCATATCTAATATCTAAAATTTACTAATATCTAATATGCAGTTTCAGCATATTAGAATGATTTCTGGAGGGACATGTCACGCTGAAGACTGGAGAAATGACTGCTGAAATATATATATATATATATATATATATATATATATATATATATATATATATATATATATATATAAAAAACACACAAACCAAACACATGTAACTGTATTTAGCACTTTTAACCTGGACTGACAGCTGTATTCTGCCTGTGAGTGGAGAGTCACACACGCACAATGGCACAAACATAATTACACACACTGGTTCTATGTGAATGCTTTGATTAATTATTCACACCACGCTTGATAAATTAGTGGGACTGAATGCGAAAGGGTCTGGTCAGCTGACTACACTCGAATCATTTGAACTGAAACCCAAACCAGCTGCAGAAACCTGAGATTCCCGCTCTGACCCAGACATCAGCCCTTCCAACAAGTAACAGTTATTTGTCACAGTTAATAGCCTGTGAAAACACACACAATAATGCAGCCAAACATCTTTATAAACACACGATAGACGTGCAGTTTGACTGTATGAAGTTGGTAATGAGATAATGAGAGGAAAATAAGCATCAGCTAGCAGCTAAACAAAACAAATTCTTGGCGAAAGTGAGCGCTAACACAATAAAGAGCTGAGTGATTGTAAACAGAAAGAAATATCTAAAACAAGGTTTAGTGCATTAAAATACACTAGATTCTTAAAGGCCTACAAATGTTTCACCTCATTTGGTGCAAGTCAAATATAATTAGCACACACTCTCTCGCTTTCTCTATCCCACTCTCTCTATATGCTGAGTAGTAAATCATTTTTATAGAGCATCTCTCACTTTCCTGTCAATCTACAGGCTAATTAAACTTGCTCTGGATCTCTGGATCAGAGGCGGATTAAGGTGGTCAGGGGCCCCTAGGCTGCTCTTTGTGTGAGCCCCCCCCAATCATTATCCTTTACTGGAGATATTTATTTAGTGCCATACATGGTCCACATGCAAATATTAAGGTGAACTGGCATACACACACACACACTGAGACAGCCAATCCAACAGGGTTTCCTCTACATTCCCAGTGTCCCCACATAATTTTGTGAGACTGTGATTGGTACACATTTTTTTTCCTAATCTAGGGGGTTCTGTGGGTGTAAGACATTTTTGTTCATTTTAAATTTAAATGCATAAATCTGGTGCATTTTGAGAGCAGAGACAAGTGAATAGATCAATGAAGAAAAATGTGCACATTCTTATTAGTGGCACCGTAATTTATTTATTGGTTTCACAGACAATTTATACTATATAAATGCTTGTAAAAGCTACAAATGGCATTCAGTCAAGACTCTTTCATTGTTTGATTATCATTAATGCCGACGCTTAAAATTTACTAATATCGATTTTGAATGCACGTACACATTTTACTTTCGGTTTCAATTTAGCAATGAATCCTCTTTCGATGTTTTTTTATGGGCCAATGAGGATTTTTTTTGTTTGCCTAAAGAAAATTTAAAATAATAAAAAAAATAGTCCAGCCAATCCGAGGCCCCTGCACACGTGGGGCCCCTAGGCTGCAGCCTAGGCATGCCTGTGTGTAGGCCTGTCACGATAACAAATTTTTGTTGTGCGATATATTGCCCCAGAATAATTGCGATAATCGATATTATTGCCATTTTAAAGACCATTTTATGCCACTGAATATAAAATCATAATGTAACGGCATAAAATGCAAGGCAACAAACTTTAATTTTTGAGAATATTTAGATTGTGGAAATTAAGTATCCAAATAATAGATACCTTAAAAACTTTAATAAATAGTAAATAAACTTAGATCTATATGTATCTATATATAAAACAAAAAATGCAAAGTAACGAGTAGAAAAAAAGAAAAATGCAAAATGAACAATGATTTTTCCATCTACAGATTTTTCCCGCACCTTCTTTTCTATGTAAGTTAAAGGTGCACACTAATGTTGGAAATCACAGATCCTTAAACACAGATCCTTAAACCAAATCTGCAGATTAAACTTTTTTGTAGAAACGTGATTTAAATTTGAACAAGCTCCTCACGACTACACCACATTATGTACGAGAAGGTGCAAAAGACACAGGCACAAGTGGAATGTACAATAATATGTGCTATAAGTAAATATAATGGGCTATATATTGCATCACCAAAAATGATTGAGGTCATGTACATATATTGCGCGATAAATCGATATATTGGTTATTGCGACAGGCCTACCTGTGCGTTAATCCACGCCTGCTCAGGAGGGGCAGATCACTACATTTGACAGAAACAACACTATTGCACTTTTCCAAACATTTACATTGACAACAGATTTCAGATCCATCCAGTCAGTGACAATGAGTGTATCAGCATAGCAAGGCCAGTCCCACATGCAGTGCTCGGGTTAAACCACTTTCACTCTAACAGCAGATCCAGGACCTGCACACAACAGAGCCAAATCAAATAAACTACTACATTCAGTGGTGATTCACAAAGGATTATTTCAGCAGCCAGTATCAGCGGGGCATCTGTGTGTTCCTAAGCCTTTTGCTCCCGACAACATCCTCCCTCATAGCGAACACATAACCAGCACTGTTAGAAGGAGTATAAACACGCACTGTGGCCCGAAGGGAGTTATATCAGCCAACCACATCAGCCAAGGCAATGCAATTACTGTGGAAATTATAGTTCCAACTTACAAATTCATATGGCCATATTCTGCAATATTCATTTTTTTTCCTGTCTTTTATCTCTCTCCCAGAGTGATGTGGAGGATTTATAAAACGCTTTATCTTATTTGGTGCAATTTACTGATGCAAAGACAGCTTAAAAAGAAGAAAGTCATGACGTATGTCTGAAGACCACATTGTATTGCATTATTGTATAGTTTAACTCTCAAATCGTTCCAGTCAGTCGAAACTTTTGTAATGAAACAAATTAACTGGATCACAAAACCGATCGAAATGATTCGCTCACTAATAAGTGTGAAGAATCTGTTCACGGCTCGATTCGAGTGATTCGCGAGTCAACTACTCGGTGACTCACTGAACTGACAACTCATATTCGTTTCAAATCTAAGTTTTTAACCTTGTAAATAAATAAATATTAGCTACTGATATAATGTTTTGTTTAATGTAAATGCTAAATATAAGCTTATTTATGTTCTAAGTGTCATTTTATGAGGTAAATCAAGGCTGTAGCCTAAGACACTGAATCACAGCTCACAAGATTTGAATGAGCTGGTGGCTGTATGCGCGTGCCAGGCTATGTGCTCACTGGGACCAGAGACCTTTACTCTGTTTGCGCCCTTTCCAAGCAGGGTAAGTTGATTTACTAAGGGTAAGCCTGACTTTTTACATGGCATATACTGTTAATGCGGTAAGAAGACGAAGAGCGGTCAGACCACACACCCTCGCTCTCCCGCGCGCGCACACGCTAACTCATCACACTCATTGCCCTTTTTACTCTATGGTATTATTTCTTAATCACGCTTGACACCAAATATTCCAGCTTTATAGCTCCCAGGATGATTCTCAGGTTTACACACAGGCTATAGCCTACCTATTAAGTTTCAGTGACCCGCGCCCGATCACGATCAGAATGCATGACTCACTAAAGCAACTGTCATGGATCACTAAAACAGACTATTGGCTACCCGTTTATTTTACTTAACTGGTCAATGACTTTAATTAGAGTGGTACTATACACCATCCCATTCTTCTTTGTAGACATGTACATTGTGAAAAATTCAATTTAAGCACATGTAAAATAAAAGCGTGAAACCAAATAAATGGCAAAAGCTGCATACCTGTTGGTGCGGTGGTCCGGATTATTGCCCAGCAGCAGCAGAGACGGGTCTCATTGCCCTAACATTATGAGTTATTCCATCCACGAACCGGAGAGGCTTGAGCAATCCGCTCTAAATGATCTCTCCTGTATCTGCTCCGCCAGAGAGAGTCAGAAACCCACAAAAACAAAAACAAAAAGTTCAGTCCTCTGATCACAAAAGCGCCCTATGTCCCCGCAGGGCGTCCGGGTGCGCGGAGACGCAAAGTTCCTTCTCTCGCAGCGTCTCAGATATTCATCTCAACTCAAATAAGAGCGGCGTGAAACTTCAGTGCTTTCGCGTCTGGTTTAAAAATCACACAGATGTTTGTAAAGGCGCCATCACCCCGCATAGTTTCCAGTTGGGCTTGTTTTGTCGGTGTTGGTCCGCGCTGGAGACGCTCTGTGCAGGATCTGCCGGTGCTGAAGGCAAAGGTCTGGAGCTCTGTGCTGCGCTGCCTCGCTCCCTGCGTGCTCTCCAGGGATGTGAGAAGGAACCCAACGCACAGTGAATCAGCGCCACTCAGCGGCGTCTGTGACAGCTATCCTGTTCTGTTTAACCTGCCATTTAAAAGCACACAACTTGATAAGTACAAATGAGCTTAAAGTGGTGAAAAACACACATTTCTAAGCTTATAAAAAGTAATTCAAAGAAAAGGGCACATTATTTGAGTTCACAAGTTCATCTGAGTGGCATAAGATTTAGCTAAACTTGCCATTTAAATGTCTAATAACTACATATTTGTTTTAGGTGGCAGGAAACACAGATGTATCCAACAATGATAAGTCGTTTGAAAAAAAGGGCGACTTATTTGAGTTCTTATGTAAATACCAGTAAAATATTACTTTAATCCACTGACTTTCACAATGTGTTGATAAAGGAATTTTTCTTATAAATTTTATAATTGCAAAATCTGAAAATGTATCCGTAAATAAAATATCCATTGATAAAATAATAATATATCCATCAATAAAATATATTGATTTGTTTCGAGTACCTTGGCTTGATTTTGACCGTTTTATTAAAGTAAAAATAATTAATAAAGTGCTCTTTTTTCAATAAAAAATGGTTCAATTGGGTTAAATGGTGTATAAATACCATAGATTCAAAAATAAATAGAAAGGTTCATTATAATAGCAAGTAATAGATTTGATTTAAATGTAAGGGTGGGCACCGAAATTCTTACCTTGACTGTGCAATGTTTTCAATGAGTTAAGATGATGCATTTGCTATTATATTATTTGAATGTATTATCATAATCACTGTTTTTAGTGCAGGTTTTATTGTTTACTTCACTTTGTTATTCTCCTAGTTATCAAGCTGCTCAGAACTGGGAAATTCGTACATTCGTACATGCGCAGGAAGCTTAATTTTGAGAAATAATATGAATAACACATAAAATCATGAAGTGTTACATATATTACAAAACTCATTTACACAGTGAGTGCTTTTAGTGGGAAACTAAAAGCCATAACAAAATGTACTTTAATTAATGGGTCACAGAGCTACATGACTGCTTTATTGATTCCATGAGCCAGATATACTATTGCAAATGATTGCCACTGAATCCAGTGAAATGCCTCTCAGTCTTTACTGTACTTTTGCACTCGGGTCTCATTTTGGCACCAAACAGGCATTTGACAAAATGAACCCCCCTCAGCAGATGAAGATTGAACATTCTTGGCTCAGTTGGTCTGAGTGCCTCCCCCACAGCTGAAATTCAATAGAAGTCACAAAGAGTGATACATATGTGTTGGACTTCTTAAGTGATTTATAACGCGTGCAGTGTGTAGGGTGGACAAGTTTCCACTAGAGAAACTTTGGTGAGAGAGTGAAAGAGATATGGTGGATAAACAGGGAGATGGGGGAATGAGATAGACAGAGAGAGCGGGGATCAGACTGAGAAAGAGAGAAGGAGAGAAAGACATTTGGCAGACATTGTTAAAAGCCTTTCAGAAGGCATTTGCTGTTGTCGATACATTTGGCTCAAGTTTATTACACCTGAAAGTAACTAATGCTTTCCATTACACTTCAAAGCAAAGCTTTTCAGAGACATCTTACCGTCTCTACTCTCACTCGCTTTCTCTTCCCCTGAGGCTTTGGTCTGATCTAAGATCACTTGTGCATGTTCTTCCTGTAATAGCATTAGATGAGGCCAGAAGCTCTCAGATCAGCATTAAAATCAAATCCATCTGATGGGTCGAAGTGGTTTTATGGGCTGGTCTGACATGTTGAGCCAGTGACACCAGAATCTGTGAAAATATGAAGTGTCAGATATTGTTTAAAGCCAACATGTGTTTCAGACCAAAACAGAGCTCTATTTTTACTGATATCTCATGTGAGTGGCATCTCCTTTCATACAGACCGAGATGTGTGTGCGCGTGTGTGACAGAGTGAATGTACTGTTGACATGTTTGTTTGCTCTGAATTAGACCCTTTCACAGTAGGAGCGCTGCTAGACAGACACATATGGGCTAAAGGCTAACAGGGGGTACGGCGCTGGATTAACAGCTGTGTCTGGGGCAGGAGAGACATAAGCATAAAAACAGCAGTAAAAGGTAAAGAGAGAAGAAAAACTGATGCCGACAGTGCATCGACATAGACATTTTTATATTGCGATCATTACGATCACAAGGTGTAATCATTCCCTAACATGTTCATTTTGTCGGCTTAAAAGAATAGTTCACACACACACATCTTATTTCATGATATAGTCATTTTATTTTGCAATAATTTCTATCCTGATATAGTCTTTTTTTGTTAATTTATCTTTACCATCAAACAATAAGAACACACAGTAGATTCAAGTAACAAACTAAAGGACAAATATAATAAAACGAAGAGAAAAATGAACAGTGTTTTACTCTGGAAATATGGCTCTTATTAAAATGCATTCTTAGAGTACCGGTATTACTAAAAAGTGGAATTGTACCATTTTTAAAAGCAGGGCATCGCAATAACTTTTTAGTACCGTTATATCGTGCAACACTTTTTTTTGCACAAGAGGAACATTGCTGATCGGAATACTGAATGATCAGTTAATAATTCCAAAGAGTATCTACAGTAATTGTTATGATATTGTAAAGCTGTTAAAGTAGTTATTAATTATGTACAGTCATGTACTTCTGCATTACATTTTAATTATACTTAATAAATGTGGAAGGGACAATGAAACATTTAGCTGAACTTAGCTTAGAAAAGTTTGCGACCAAACAAACACCCTCTGTTTAAGACCTCTAATTTAAACATAAGAACAAACTGTGAAATTGTCAAAGCAGTCAGTTTGACCCCTGGAGACAGTAAAGGATGGTGTCTTTGGTGGTGTCAGCTCATCTGTCAACACTCATCAAGGTCAGTGGCCCTTTCCACAACACAAAAACCTCAACACCTCGATGTCTAAAACACTTCTAAACAGCAATTAATTAACCACACAGACTCTCTGAGCCAGCCTTCTGCCCCTGTGTATTTCGCAGGTCTGACAGAGATCATCAGAGCAAAGCTGCGTTTGTGATCTCAGCTTCAAACGGTTTAATTACAATAATTTAATGACTTACATACTCCAACCATTTATACACACAGTAATAATAATTATACACTTACTGGAACAACTAAACCCAGATGCATCGAGAGAAATCACAAAGTCTCTTTAATACCTCTGAGAGCAAAATACATCTTGTGAGACAGACCTTGCATGTGTTCAGTGGTGAACATGGTACTCAGATTCCATTAGAATTCATTGATCCATTGAACTCATATATTTCTAGTTATATTCTTTAAATATCAAATGAAAAAAATTGTCTTCATTTTGCCTATCTTTCTCTTTTAAATCAAATTTCTTTATTGGCATCTGTGGTTCCATGAAGAACCTTTCACATCCCTTTCCACTGCACAAATGTTTTTTTATTGCAGACAAAGGTTTTTTAGGATTAATCAAATATTATTCATACTAAGTAAAAAAAATAAATGATATTTTAAGAACTGTTTACGGAAAGTTTATTTGGGAAATGGTTCATCGATTGCATCGCTATTTTATGAAACCCCCTTTTGTAGCCTTTATTTTGTAAATGTATATGCAAGAGCAACAACCTATGAAGAACAGTGTTGTATTTCTGTATCAGTGAATGAATAAAAAGGGAGAGAGGAAGAGAGAGGAGGAAAAGAGAGAGCAAAGAAGTTCTTCACCCAATTAATAATTCAAACGGCACTGTAAAAACATTCCTCGGTGTCACCAGCTGTTGTATTCTTACACCTTAACCAAGCTGCTCCACCTCTTATTCTGTATATGCCAGTGTAACTGTGAGATGAACTCAATCTATTTGGCTCCAGTATCCCCAGTTGTGATGGGGTGGTTTGTGTAATTCATAGATCAGATGATATGTACAGCATGTGTGTGTGGTTTCACATGCATCTAAGCAACTCTTGAAAGTGGAAGCAGACGCATTTAATTGGAGTAGTGTGAGCACAAACTGTCGCAAGAGTTATAACAGAAAATTCAGTCTTCACTTGTAAATCCCAATTAAGAAAAAGTGCTTTCAAAAGCCTACATTTATAATACACTTCATACAGTGGATTGTTCATTAGTAAGGAGCAGGCTGTTCGCTTTCAGTAAGTCATGTTTCCACATTTAGAAATATAAGAACTTCATGTATAATAGCAGATGATGTTCAAACAAAAGATCTTAAAAGCTTAAAAAGAGCTCAATGCAGTGTTTTGTTCAGTTTATTATTGAGATTGCTTAAAGAAAATGGCTAGCTTCGATTTGATTAATAACACATTGCACTACTTTAACCTCACACGACTAAAGAAGATTCAAACCTTAAGCTAATGCTCGAAGCAGAAAAGAGCTTTCTGGTTTCAATATCTCTAAACATCTCAAAATGCATGTTTCTATATTATGCTTTAACTGAAATGTCTTGATTTCTCAGAAAGAGATTTCTGGGCTTGCTCAATTTAAAACATGAATTTGAGTCAAAACGCTGCTAACAAGAGCTATTTTTAAGGTTCTAGACATTCTTTTAATACATTGTTATTTTCAGAGAAGAGTTTTAGGACAGATTGTTCACAACTGTTTAGCAATTTACTTTTGTTAGAGTTAGCAACTGCAGCCCAGAATAATCCAGTGTTGGCATGAACAATTTAACAAACCTCAGCACATCCCCTTCTGCCATCTGTCTTATTCTCCTCTTCTTACACACACACACACACACACACACACACACACACAGTGGAAGAAAGAAACAAAAATTTAGGTATGTAAATAAGAATATTACAAAATCCAAAAAGGTGTCTGTGTTGTACATGTGATTTATTTTCTATACTACAGTACAGCCACTTTTGGTTTGCTCACTGGAGATATTAAAGCACACTTTTCTGTGAAGTGGCTTACAAACAATATGATTTCTGAAACACCTAAGGGATGTCCCCACTTTTCACAAAAACAAACGTGTGTGTGTGTGTGTGTGTGTGTGTGTGTGTGTGTGATAGACTGACTGCAACAGAAATCACCACTGGAGTTGTTCCAGTTTCTGTCTTCTGTTCTGTGAAAAATAAAAGAAGATATTTTGAGTATTATCTCAGTATCTGTTTTTACTCTCAATACAATGACAGTCAGGGAGGTCCAGTATATACACCACTGACTTTTGTTTATCGTATGGACTAAATCTATTGAAACAATCTTAAAAATATCTTCTTTTGTGTTCCACAGAAGTTAGAACATTTTACACATTTGGAAAAGAATGAGGTTAAAAGAAGATTTTTAAAAGAATGTTTTATTATGCAAGGCTGTATGAAACTGACCAAAAGTACACGTAAAGAACATTGTAACAAATCGTTTTCTTCTAAACTTTGTATTCATCAAAGTATCCTGAAAACTTTCATCATGATTTCCACAACAACATAAAGCAGCACAACTGTTTTCAACACTGATAATAATAAGAAATGTTTCTTGAGCACCAATTCATAATTTTAAAAATGATTTAGGGATCATGTGACGGCTGTTGTAAATTCAACTTTCCATCACAGGAATAAATTACATTTTAAATTATATTAAAATTGAATTTATGTGATCATATTTGACAAAATAAAAGTTTTCACTGTATTTTTAATTGAAGCAATGCAGCCTTGGTGAATATAGCCTTCTTTCAAAAACGTAAAGAAAAAAAATATCTAATAATAATCTTACCAACTCTGAACTTTTTAAATCTATACTAAGCTTGAATGTTTCATTTTTGTGCATACAGAATTCATTTTATTAAATTCCGACAAAACCTAAACAACAGGTGAAATAACTTTAAAGCACTGATGTCCATGTTTTCTCTTAAGATATGTGATGATTTTGCATACATTTTATTGAAAGATGTTGATAAATAAATAATAGCTATATAGTAATGGTCTCAGTGTCAATGATGGAGAAAAACAATCAGTTCAATTTATTTACTATACATTATTGCTATAGTGCATTTCCATAAAGATGTTATTTAGTGTTTTGTGCAGACATTTTATACCCATAATGGAGACAAAACTCTCTCACACACAAACACACACACACAGACACTAAACACAGTTCTCTCCAAACAGTTCTGTGTGTGTGGCAGGTGCAGATGAGTGCTTTTATAAAAGAATGATGTGATGCTCAGACGGATCTACTTCACCAGTTGCCTGTCAAGATAAACAGCGTGTCTCTCACACACACACAGTCTGACACTGAAATGCTTTCATTAATGTCACAGATATCATCAGGTGTGAGATTAAAAGCCTATGTGTGTGCGTTTAAGAAAAGAACGAGCGGTTGTATGCGCATGTTTCTGTCTGATAACTGATGATTAATGCATTAAATCAGATAAAGGTAGCATATGAGTTCACTGACTTGCTTTTCACTCACTCTTCTCTCATTAGCAATATTCACCAGCTCCTGCTGACAGCCACCATGTGCATGTCAAGATAAACCACACTATTAGAAAACAGCCATATAAAGCCCAGTAATGCACCCACACAGCTTTATAGACCCAGGTCCGTGAGAACATTTACAGAGCAGCATAACTCAAAAAGAAAGGGAGAATAATGATGAATTTCGTCGTTTATGTTTTTTAATACTTTCAGCACACTTGTGCTTATATCCTGTCTCATTTTGTTCCCATTTACACTTTTAAAAGCAACAAGGTGTGACAATTTAAAAGACATCTGAAGTCTAAAAGCATAATTGTGTGCGTGATGCTTCCTTTCTCTAACAAACAGAAAAAGATCTTTCTCTCCATTTATATGACTCATGTTGTTTGATATTCAACAAACTGCCTCCAAAAACTGACATAATGGCATTCTTACACACACATACAGAGAGAGAGAGACAGAGCGAGAGGGGGAGACTGGCACTTCTAAAATATCAGCATTAGCATATGAAAGCTGCATCTGCGTGTCTGTTTGTGTCTGCGTTGTGTACGGTGGTTTGCTGTACGAGGCACAGTGGAGTGTGGAGTGATATTCTACTCTGGGCTGAACATGGCTGTGTATGAGTCACAGTTAGTTAAAGGTGATGTCCTACGGGACTCCTAAAAAGCCGCCCCGCACACACATATTATCCATGCCAACATCTGCCTGACAAAAGGGCATTTGTGGAGGATAGACGTTTTTCAGAAAACCAGGCTCATGTCCAATTATTCTGGCATCAGTTTCATGTAATTCATGCCTTCCTGAGTCAGTAGCTGGAGCTGTCCACTGTACTGTGGTGCTGAAACTCTTCATGGGCTGCCTACAGTATTGGCATGGTGGGGGTTTTCTGATCTTTTTTTTTTTTTTTTCATCAGGATTGTAGGTTAAAGGAGTAGTCCAGTATTTTCAAAATATTAAATAAAAATGAAAGTTTGTTTATAATTTACTAACCCTCAGCCAATCCAGGACATAAATTCAATTAAAGTTCAATTCAAGTTGCATAGTGCTTTTTACGATACAAATCATTGCGAAGCAACTTAAAATGAGTGAAATAGATAATTAAGTTTCTTCGATATTTAGTAGTAGCTTATCAGTGGTGACTGTCGGTTTATGTGCATGTGGCAGAAATGTGGAAAAATCAATTAAAGACGTAATCAAACAGACGATAAACAATATTAACAGCAATTATTATATGATGCAGTCACACTAACAGCAAAATTTGGTTGTTCTGTATATATAAATGAGTCATCAGAACAAATTTTGGAAATTTAACAGTACATTACTTGCTCAACAATGGATTCATGGTAATGAATGGGTGCCATGAGAATGAGATTCCAAAGAGCTGATAAAAGCATCACAATAAACCAGAAGAAGAAAACTCATTCACGTCTTGGATAGCCTGAGAGTGACTAAATTATCAGCAAATTTTCTTTTTTGTGAATTTGTAAGGGCCCTAATTGGTCATGATCTCTTCAGATTTTACAGATCTGATGTGATGAATTAATTTTTAAAGGTACAAATGTGCAATATTTCGAATCACTTTGACCCTGAAACACATACACAAAACAAATAGTTTAATTCACTAAAATAAACATAAAGTCTCATACTTTATGCCATTACTTTCTAAAGCAAACTGATGGCGAGACTTCAGCCAAGTATGGTGACCCATACTCAGAATTAGTGCTCTGCATTTAACCCATTCAAAGTGCACACACACAGAGCAGTGAACACACAAACAGAGCAGTGGGCAGCCATTTATGCTGCGGCACCAGCGGAGCAGTCGGAGGTTTGATGCCTTGCTCAAGGGCACCTAAGTCGTGGTATTGCCGGCTCGAGATTCGAACCTACAATCCTAAGATTTGGAGAAAAACTCTCTATAGGCCACGACTCCCTAGTGTGTTTCTGTTTCAAAGTGGCTTAGTGATGGAGCAGGTCACAAATATTCCATGTAGTCTGTTGTTTAATATAATATGAATTATATACAAGAAATAAATTACGCGCAAAGAACCTTTTAAAAACCAGAGAAAATTTTTTCATGTATTATTTTATTAATAGACTTTTTAACTCACTGAGATATATATATATATATATATATATATATATATATATATATAGATATATAGATAGATAGATAGATAGATAGTAGGCCTATATGCACTATCATTTAAAACTAAATATTTTTTAAATGAATACTTTGTCTTTTATTCAGAAAGGATACAATAAACTGATCAAAAGTGACTGTAAATACATTTATAATGTTACACATTTCCATTGAAAATAAATGCTGTTCTGTTGAACTTTCTATTAAATAAAAAATGCAAATATATTAAACAGCACAGTGATATGAATTCTGAAATAAATGACCTCATATACATCTTCTTACAGTTACACTTGCCCAGCACTACTGCTCCATTACCCATAATCCCTCAGTCAACTATCTCAACACTGTCAAACACAGAACTCTATATTCATCCAGTCTCTCTCTCTCTCTCTCTCTCTCTCTCACACACACACACACACATAGTTGTACTGTGAATGTGTGAGTAGGTGGTGCAACGACAGAGATGAGCAGAGGGTCATTATCAAGAAACAGACACATGTTACTGAAAAGGAACACAGACAGGTGGACATAGTTCAAAATCCAAGACATTTTCAAAAAGTGTCTGCCTTTTTAGAAGCACTAATCAGACTGGAAGCAAGAGAGAGAGAGAGAGAGAGAGAGAGAGAGAGAGAGAGAGAGAGAGAGAAAGAGGCCTGAGAAAGTAAGTTCTCTGTGCAGAACAAATGCACAGTAGCTTATTAGAGGAGAAGAGAGGTTTCCTCTGCGGCTTTACAGTCTGAGTGAGCACCCAATTTACAGAAGGCTTGAAATGTGAAAGGTCAGAGAGACACAGATCAATTATGTATTAAACTGATCTGAGACTGTTAAACGTCTTGATGAAGCTGACTGTTTTGTTCATTCAAAGACAGACTGTTTTGCTCAGTTGCAGGTTTACGATGCTGCCAGAGGAACAACAATTTTTTCTAGTCATGATCCTTACATCTCACAGAATTTCTGCTCCAAAATGATTTTCATTTAGAGACTAATCTCCTAATATCACTCTTTTCATCCATCCATCCTTCGTTTGTTTTATCCTTCCTTCTTTTCCTTATCCTCTCATACCTAATCCTTCTCTTGTTCTCCTGCTAGTGGCATGCGACGGCTGTTTTTGTATTCCGGTTTCTCCATAATCCAAAGCATTTCAGGAAAAACAAGTAAAATCTGGGATTAAGTTTCGGTGGCCTTGTGGTGGAAGACAAATCTCTCACTCTTACTGGCTGTTTATCGCACCGCTTTCTTCACAAAAGCTGCTTTTGTACTTATCAGGATAAAATCAAGCGAATGCATGTGGAAGTCTAGGGGGTGATGCACACACACATACAAAAAAAGTCCTCCTGGGACTCTTGTGGGCTGCTTTTAGTAAAAGAAGATGCTTGCGGATTGGAATCAGAAACAAAGAGCACATCCATCCAAAGAAGGATTAGCAGTTTTATCAAAGAAGAACAGACTTTATTGGATAAGTAGGTTGAAATGTAAGGCTTTCAAGATAGCAGAAGTTATTATCTGAACCCTGGCCATCAGGATAAAAGGACAACAAATGTTCATGTCTGTAAAGTGGGGGAATATATATATATATATATATATATATATATATATATATATATATATATATATATATTTGCATTATTATTATCATTATTATTATTATTATTATTATTGTTTTTAATAACTAAATATTTAGCAATATTATATGGGTCGATGGTGTGACACTCATTTTGTGGTTCTGTTTATTTTATTCTATTTCTTTAATTTTATCATTATTATTATAACAAATTTAAGTACCATACTACAGTATATAAATACTGTCTGAAAAAACTCACCAACATGCAGAAACATGTAGGGAATCTTTTTTTCAATGTTGACATACAAACACTAATTCACAATGTAACGCTGTAAATGTTTAATTTGGCCCAGTTTCACAAACTATTCATTCACGTCTCAAAACAAAGACAAAAACTATAAACACGTTTTCAATACTGTTCCAAGTTTCTCAATGTTTTTCTCAATTAGAAAACACAAGCAGGCAATATAATTAAATAAAGTCATCCTTTAACCTAAAACCATTTATCCACTTGTGAACTCTGAAGTAGCAAACTGATGGCACACCAATCAGAATCTTAGAATAACATAAATATGGCCAAGTGATAATGTGCTTTGGAAAAGAAATCCTAGCGATGGGAGACAAAGAGGAAGGGAAAATGAAGAGGACGGGGTCAAAGGTAATTTGTTCCTGAAAAACAAAGCAGTACATTTGACCATGTTTCTTGTGCATGGCATGACCATGAGGGAAACTGGCATACAGGGTCATCTACAGGATTTTATACTACTTACAAATACAGTGCAATTACAGTGCACAGTAGCAGAACTTCTGATTAGAGAACTGATTAGTATCTCTGTTTAGTATCTCTGTATACTTTGCAGAACTGAGAGACAAGTCTTTTGTCAGAAGACTAAGAAACTGCTATAGCATGTCAAATATGGTTCACTACTGTAATGCAGTTTTGGTAAGAATGTGGAATTTATTTATTTTTACTGTACTGTGATAGGATACTATACTGTATTGAATACCAAGTTCATTTTCAATTCCTTAGAATGTGAACTTTTCTCTTCTAGTGCTTTACATCTACTTTAAGATCAATTTACAGTAGTGTAATGAAAACAAACTTTTCTAAAAGCTTATTGTTAAATTTGTTGTGTACTGTAATAGACAATGACTTGCAAAATGATTTGTCAGTGTCAGTGACATACAACCAAGTATTGGTGACCCATACTCAGATTTTGTGCTCTGAGAAGTGCACACACACAGCAGTGAACACACACACAGAGCAGTGGGCAGCCATCTATGCTGCAGCACCCAGGGAGCAGTTGGGGGTTCGGTGCCCTACTCAAGGGAACCTTAGTCTTGGTATTGCCGGCTCGAGACTCAAACCCACAACCACTAGGTCACGACTTCCCCATGTCAAATATTTAAGGATAAGCAAATAGGATTTCACAAACCAGCTGCTACCACTATATCACTGAGGTCATTAAAGTAATTGAAAACACATGCAAACTTTCACACAAAACGCATAGTGAGAGTACTTGAGCGCTTGCCACTTCAAATCCTCAACGGTGCTAAAACATCCAAAAATATTCTGCACCACCTGTTGAAAGTCAACTACTGGCTCCTCGTCTCTGTGCAGAGCTCTCACAATAAAACCTGTGTGGTATTCATCAGCATTAAACACAATGCAACAGCGACGCTTTTTTATCTCAGGAAACAAAAAACAGACATCTGTTCGCAGCCCTCTATGCCTGCACTGCTTTTATGGATCTCTAATTTAATGTGTCCCTTCTGTTCTGCAGAATAATATCACACACAGCACTGCTTACAGCTGGATCATCATCACTTAACAATAGGCAATTATCGGCGCTCTAACCAGCAGCTGCACTCTCTGAAGGACAAAGAGGAATTCCAAACTGTCCAAAGTTGAAAGAGCTGCTAAACAACATATTATTCTTTCCATATGACTTTAGAAAGAATGACTTTTGCCCACCAATTAACAGTAACCATATGTTGCAATGTTGCTCATTTATGGAACTATAACTGCTGTTTATATTAGCCTTTAGCACCTCAAAGGGCATATTTATAATGAGCAGCACATAATCTCTCAGTTATCAATAAGAAATGTTAAAAGCTGGCTGGCTGTTTCATGTGATTTGTATGAAATATCAAGACCATTTAAAAAACATCTGCATCTTAAGCTTCAGAATTATTTTCTAGAGAGAGAGAGAGAGAGAGAGAGAGAGAGAGAGAGAGAGAGAGATAGCAGATCTGTCCTGTAAAATCTTACTGCCACCTAGTGGTCCGTTTCATAGTTTTATATAGTTTAATTTTCAGACATTCATTTAAATATTCAATTACTCATTAAAGTAATTAAAACCGATCAGGAACATTATATTGAAGTTTTATTTATTTATTTATTTGTTGTTGTACATGGGTTACTGACATGTTTAAACATAAAAATAAAATAAAAATCAGAAAAGGAAAGTTGAATGGCTGTTTATCAAAAAGATGATTTCAGGAGTTCATGCTTACTTATTACTAGCTGAAGTATGATCATACATATTTGGTGTGCTGTCCGGGGAGAGGCTCTGAGTGCGCTCCAACGGTGTTAATTAGGCTAAGTATCTGATGCTCCTCCTGAACCTTGTTAATAAAACATCATTTTGTGTCACAATATTGTATGGGAAAAAATCTTTTTGTTGTACAAATGGCATCCATAGTTTGCATAAGCTTAGAACCCACAATATTAGAAAGAAAATAGTGCAAGAATTGAATAAAAAACATCATCCACATGAACTGCATATACAAGCAGAATATATCTTCATGTCGAGTCAGCAGCAGTAGACTATACTTTTGTAATAGTTTCTTTCCCAAAGTTTTGTTCAATTTGATTTTTTTTTCCCTGAGGATGCTGCTAATAATTTCCCTACCTTTCCACATTCTCTTTGCATTTTATATTTAATAATATCTGAAGCTGAACAAAGACATTTTCTCACATTTAAATTGATAATTGTGATTAAATAAATAAAAAAATAAAAAAATAAATTGTAAATAAATTGTAAATTGCTGAGAGATGTATGCACTGTATATTGTTATGGGAGTTTTACATGGGAAATGAATTATAAAGAAAACAAATTAAAATAAATATTGTTTAGTGTGTTCTCAACCTTACAGCTTCACTGCCACATAGCGATAATGCTTTTAATATGCTAATGATAGAATGGGTTATTATTGAATTTTTATAACTGTTTGAGCAATAAATATTTTACTGAAAATATTGACCTTGACCTTGGAGCTCAAATGCAAATTCTTAAAAAAGAGAAAAATGTTACCTTTCCGTGTGACTGTGCATAAACTAGTATGTACCACAAAAGTATCAAAACTCATTTACAAATTTTGTAAAATTGGATTTAATTTTAATTCTCTACTAATGAATTTTTTATTATTATTATTACAAAACTGCAATTATATGGGCTAATTTTATCAAGGTTTGAAATCCTAGAGAACATGCGTAACATATATTAAATATCAGTTAATAGCCTACATAATTCAGTATTACGGACTCATTGTTCATTGATTTACTCGCTAAATAATCAGCTCCTTATTAATTTTGTCGGTCTCTCAACCATATTCAAACACAGCACTGTTGTATTTCCTTTGTACATTCCACATAGATCATCACCCACTCATTTACATTGATGAGTTACAGCTCTTGAGACGGTACTCTTATTAAAATAACTGACCTGATGTCTACTTCATTTATAAACTCTCTGTTTGGACGTGAGCAAAACAGAAGAAACAAAATAGAGCAAAAAGTAATGATTTATGTCCTCTAGATGTTGACTCTCTTATTTTCAAGAACGAGGAGAACGTGAGTGACACAGGAACAATTTATACAGGAACAGTGAAGATAAGAACAGTTCACCTAACAAACTCCTCTTTAACAGAACCTGCAGAGAAAATATTAAGATGCACAAGACAAACTCATGATACACATGACTTTTCCTCAGCACCTGCGAATAACGTTGCTGTGTAATATGAGAAAGAAAGAGCAGATCTTTAGATCTGACTCATCATCAGAGGTCTACAGTTCTGTTGTTTTCTGCTGTTGCAGGATCAGCAGCCTTACATAAACAGCAGGTGACGCTTTAGTTTCACAGCAACAGAAGTCAGAAGACAGAAAACAGGCAAACAAGTAAAACATAATCGCAAACAAAAGCTAACCTTGCAATTCTATCAGTGGTGTAGCATCTGGAATGTTGTTCCAGGAACATGTTGTTCTTGGTGAAATCACGCTCACCGCAGGTGCATATGGGCCTGGCAGTTTGGGGGCCTGCCGAGCCCAGGGGAACTTTTTGTTGAACTGGGGAGTGAACAGAGCTCTGTACAGGCTCTTGTCCAACATCTTACCAGAATTCTCACCCCAATTCTGACTGGAGACATGTCTTTCTTCCCTCTTTTCTCCATACACAGCTGCTGTTGCAGCCATTACAATATTTAAGTTTTGGTTTTTAATTGCAAAGTGGTCATATTTAACTTCTTTATTATATTAATTTAGAAATATGTTTAGAACATTTACTGTTTGTTAAATTCTTTTTTTTGCTTTTCTTTTTAAGGAACGAACGGCCCGATGCATGAAGCGTGATGAGCATATGTTTAATCAATTTAGCCTTCTTCTCAAATAATCACAACTTGCCTAAAATAAAATCTGTGGATTAAAAACTTCACTTCATGCTTTTAACCATATTAATAAAAAAAAAAAAAAAAACTGAAATGTGTGCTATTAGGCACATATCTGATTGTTTGTGCCAAAAGGGGAAGCTGAAGCAGGCTTGAGGCGCCAGCACGATCTCTCTCTGTCTTAGTGGTTAGAAGAAAATACGTAATTTTTTATATATATATATATATATATATATATATATAGTGCACTTCACACTTACTGTAATTTTCTTAACAAGAATCGACAATAGGGCCTAGGTGAAGTGAACCGAGCTGGACATTTGTGGAGGGGGGGCTACAAATTGTTTTGCATATGGGCCCGGGGCTGACTTGCTACACCACTAACTTCAATTCTAAATCATTTGACATATCTTAAACTCACTAAGTCAGTATAGGAAATTTTATTTCCTTTATGATTATCTGTGAACAGAAATGCACTGTACCTTTAATTTCAACAACAATGCAACTAGAGACGATTTCCTGTTTCTTATTACACACAGCAGGTTGTCATCTTAGGGCTATATAGATAAAGTCATCACATCATAGTTTAATATTGTCATCTCTATGGAAACAGCAAAGTGCTGACAGATTGTTAACATAACACCATAACAAGATGGTAAAGTTAGACAATCTTTGAGTTGGCTTGAAAAAGCCTAGCCAGAAAGTTTGTATAAGTTTTAAAAGCTTGAAGTATGAAGATTTTCAGACCAGCTTTTTGTGACTGTGTGAAGCCCCTACTTATGGTTTTTTTTTTTTTTTTTTTTTGTCTACATCATATAAGACATGCCTGTTATTACAAATACCTGCATGGGTGCCCAAGTGCTCCACGAGGGGTGTGGAAACTTCATTGGCATGGATTAAGATGTTCGTGCGACTGCCAGTTGTGCGTCACTGCACTGTTGACTAGACGTCACTGCAGCAACGCTAACTATGTCGGTGCTTACCAAAAGATTTTTTAAACCATAGTCCATCACTCTCTTGTAAAATAAAGGTGTATGTGGTAGTGCTGGTCCCTTCAATTTAGTTCAGCGACTTTGTGGGGCGTATTCAAGGACAGGCTTTAAGATGGTTTAGATCCTACCTGTCCGATCGCTACCAACATTGTTTATTTAAATGGGGAGTCATCTCATTTATTACCAGTAAAATATGGAGTGCCACAAGGGTTCTGTCCTAGGTCCTCTGCTATTTTCAATATACATGTTGCCCCTTGGTAATATTATTAGAAAATACGAGATTAGTTTCCACTGTTATGCTGATGATACTAAACTATATAATCAACGAGACCAGATGAAACTTCTAAATTAACTAAGCTGAGTGTGTTAAAAATATAAAAGATTGTATGACCAATAAATTTATCCTATTAAATTTGGATAAAACAGAGATAAAATAAATATTATTACTTACCTATAAGGCCCTAAATGGTTTAGCTCCTGCATACCTATCTAGTCTTCTACCACGCTATAATCCATCACGCTCCCTAAGGACAGAAAATGGTGGACTTTTGATAGTAAACTCTGGAAAAGCCTTCATGATAATGTTCGGCACTCAGAGACACAGTCTCTGTTTAAATATAGATTAAAAACACATCTCTTTCCCCAAGAATTATTATCCTTTAACTTGGGTAAAAATAATTAATTTTACTTGGCTGGAACAGCAGCTACACTAATTATGTCTCTATTTGTTTCTCTGTTTTGCCCAAGATTTACACAAGCTTCAGTCTGGACCCAGGACACCTGAGAAGAGATGATGTCAAACCCTCAGAGGACCTCAGATGATGCTAACCCTGAAACAGCATACAGAACTACCACATTTTGCTATGAGTGTGATTCCATCATATAATATTTGCTGTTAATAGTGTTCATTGTCTGTTTGATTATGTCTTTAATTTATTTTTCCATACATTTCTGGCCATATGCACATAAACTGTGTCACCACTGATAAGCTACTACTAAATATTGTAGAAACTTAATTTTCTGTAAAGTTGCTTTGCAATGATTTGTATTATAAAAAGCGCTATACAAATAAACTTGAATTGAATTGAATTGACAAATTTGGAAAAAATATTGATACATTTATTAAAGAAAATATCCAGCAAGATATATCCTAAACCCTTAAAGACATCATTTTTTAATACTTTGATTCTGATCCTACAAAAAATAAAGCTTGTTTTGTTATAAATGTAATTTACTTTCTTACCACATCCATAAATGTAAGTTCACTAATAACAAACCGATTTTTATTGTTTTTATTTAAATATTTTTACATTTATCTTAATACCGTTTCATCTTCAGTAAATAAGAAAGCAAGAAGAACTACTTTAATTTGTAATGATTTTAATTTGTACAATTTAATTGATGTATAAATTATCATCTTACCCTCATGGTTTACTTTTTTCTCTCTCTTTTTAGTTTTTCGTATTTGAAGAGTTTCTTCACTCTTCAGCAGATGGCGCAAGAGCGCGATATATCCCATAGTCATGCTGTACATTGTTTCCCTTCTTCTGGGAACAGTAGTTATATGCGTTACTTACATGACAAAGGATTATCAGGGCTTTCTATGTACAGTGGCGGCTCCATATCCTTCACACTGCACTTTCATGTCAGGTATATTATGCATTTTTATTGACATTTTTACATTTATTTCCAGATAGATATTATTGAGTTTACAAGCTAAAGTGGTCTTGCTGTTGTAAACACTGTTACTATTGTAGAAAAAATATTTGCATCACATTTAAAATATAATTATATTTTAATTCATTTCTGAATTGTTTTTATTTTTATAATGATAATTCAGAGAATGAGAAAATCTGAATAAGCCTTACCAGTGTTGTGATAATTATTTTTACATGTTAAAAATAAATAAGTACTGTAATATAATAAAAGTTTAGTCAAATAACATAAAAAGACCAGACCCCTCGATGCCTGTGAAACTTTTCTCCCTCTCAGCACGCTAGCGTTACTTCTACACTACAGGCTACACACAGCAACATATCTGCGTGTTCTCACATCACATCATTCTTGTAAAATAATAATAAGTAAATAAACATCAAAATCACTTCGCTGAGAATGAAACACCACTTACCAGCTGCCACGGTATTGAATATATCATTTAGCAATTAAAAAATGCGCGTGCAGCGTGAGGAATCTTCCAGGTTGGATGAGGTCGTTGTCAGGTGAAAGGTCATCATGTTGGTCATTTTATTTACGGCTAAATTATTATTAATAAATTGTACTAATATTATGATTGGGCGTGGGCAGGCATTAATAAAAGTTTATGTTATTACAAAAAAAATCGAGGAAATTTTGCTTTGACAAAAGGGCACTTAAGGGGCAAAGGAGCAGGTGCTCAAGTGAACCGGTTCTTTCGGACAATTCAATCAAATAAACCAGTTGAAAAAAAAAAAATGGTTCACCGGTTCTTTTGCGCTCGATGTAATGCCGTCATTGGCGATGATTGCCCTTCATTCAAGCCTTTGGTTTACCCGCGCTTATAACATTAGCACAGAATCAGTTCAGAATCAATCACCAAAAGAATCAGTTCGGTTCAGAGGGTGGGGGGTCAAGGCATTTTTGGCAGGGTCTTGAGACCCCCCAAGACCCCCCCTGGCGCCGCCGGTGTCTATGTATAACTAATTTTAACAATATGCAGTATTTAATGCATCCAGTTCAGTATGTTTTTGCAATTTACAAACAAGATTAATCATACTGACTTACAAATAACTTTTATTTGCAATAAACAATAGTAAAGTCATTTTATTCGGCTGAAAATGAATAAAATGCTATTAAAACCAGCTTTACTCGGTCATCATACATAAGCTGCACGTTTTCAGCTTATCGGACCTGCTGAAATGAGCTCGGTTCAATGAATCGGTGAGTCATATTTCAGAAACCATTGGAATGATTCTTGAATGATACATTCAGAACTGTTTTGTGAACTGGATCGATCGCTTTATTACAAAGATCCGATTCAGAAGACCGATTCACTCAGGAAGCATACAGAACTGCATATGGTGCATTTGGAATTCAGTCGACTCGTCCTGCGAGCACTGCGCCCACACCTCAACCCCCCCGCCGCCGCTCGTGCCAATGATGTCATTCTGTTTTAACGGCCGGAGGCGCGGCTGTAACCGGCAGCTCCTCCCCACGAGCCAATCGCGATCGGGCAGACAACTCCAGCCGCCTGTGGCCGTGGTCTGTGGGAGGATCTAACGGCAGCGCTCCGCTCCTCCACGGCCAGCCAAACACTTGAACACACTGCGCCAAGCAAAAACGAAACCCTTAGCGACGAAACTTCAGTTTGATAAGAAGGTAAGAGTTTATTTTGAAAACAATGAGGGTTGTTAGCCTTATTAGTTATGAATAGATCGTGGATAAACCAAGAGCCCTTTAACGGCTTGACACTTCTGCAGGGAGAAAACAAGTAGGTGTTGGCTTCAGAAAAGCGTCTTTAATGAAGATCAACAACTTGAAGTGTTTCTTTAAAAGCCTGGAAAACACACACAACCGACAGATGTAACTCATCTATTATGACGCAAAAAGCATCGCCGAAGTTGCGACGTGTTTTTCGGGGGTCACCACCTGTTTTCACGCGCAGCTCGGTAGTGCAGTGTTTGTTTTTGACCACAGCACCAACGTTAGATTCAGATGGATTTGGCATGGGAGTGTGTGGCAACACCCCTGTTGAACACATCACATCGATGTGTTTGGTCCACGAGGTCGTAGTACAGTTCAGAAATGCAAACATTACAATATAACACGCTCATAAAGGTACATAGATGAGCGTCCATCAATGAAACTTGAAGATGAAAGACCGCGCCTCGTAACTTTCAGCTCTTTAGCGTGGGTTCACGTTTCACGTTTGTGCGCTGAAGCGTATTCATGCCAAACTTTTATTTATTTATTTTATTTTATTTTGGGTTAATGACGTGATGGTCATTCATTTTGAAAGGAAACGTTAAATGGGCACTTACGTTTTTATTAATGGCAAAAGTTTTACACATAACTTTAAGTAATATGATTAAAATCTACACTTACGCAAGATGATGAGTTAAATCTTCCTGGGAAAAAAAAGATTTCTATATGGAGCATGTCGCCTGCTTATGTACGCCGCCATGTCGACGTCACATGACACGAAAACAAAACGGTTTAGGAATTTCTTGAGAGCCAATGTTGGAGTAAGAAATTAGAATGATTATCTCTGTTGTAAGATAAACAGGTAGTAAAATGTAATGTAAAACTTTAAATTATATAATTATTAATAAAAAATATGAAATGGTTTTTGAAAGCTTAATCGTATATAATTTAAAAATTCAAAAATATTTAGTAGGCTTACTTCATGTTTGAAGGTATATCACAGAAAACAGAATCTATGTTTTTGAAAAACGTATGAAACCATTACAAATATAAGAATTTATGTAATCCAGGATTTCCTTGTTTGTCATTGACCCAAATGTGTTTTGGACAAAACAGCTGGTCGTGGTCTGTTTTGTAGGCTACTGAAAGGGAAATTATCATATGGTTCATTTAAAAACTTGTTAGACAGGAATGATTCCGGTGTTTGTGTTTAAAGCAGTGACTGTATAGGAAACCTCCCGCACTGTGTTTGGGAAGGAAGAGGCCACATTTCAATAGGAATTTCCGAGCTAGTCTCTGAAAAAGCCCACCACCATGTTAGGACAGCATCTCCAGGTCTCGATGGCTGTGGCACAAAACATATTGAGATGCCTACCTAGACAGCATTTTTTGCCTACTTAGAACTGGAATATTCACTGTACACACAGAAAGAGTATGATTGCTGCATATATATCTACCATTTTTTAATCTGACGAGTGTGGCCGTGATCAACTGAGGCAGAAAAGGAGTGAAGGGGCCTGAAAAGTACCAGTCTCTCTTGATAAGCATGTCTAAGTATGCCAGTAATACTAGGAAGGCTGCGTCTGCTGTGCCACCTCAGCATTGCCAACAGGTGTGGGCCCGCTGCCACACCACTCTCTGTGCATGTGAGGTGCAGGTCGATATCTGGGTCGTTATTCAGCTCACTGTCCAAGCATCAAAGTGAGGCACACCAGTTTGATTCGGAAGCAGCCTTCAGGCACTGAGCCACAAATAACATTTGTGATGCAAACGCTGCACATGCTGAATAATAGTAAAATAATCAAAACAGAGGTGAAGTTTTATCTTAAACTTACTTGTTTATGAGGGTTAAACAGACGGAAGGCTTGTTTGTTTACATATATCTTACATAAGCAGAAAGCTTTAAGGGTGGATTCCTGCTTGCTAAAATCAAGTAGATGTCCTGGAAGTGCATCTGTATGCTGTTGTGTCCTCTTGGTTGTTTTCTGCTCCTGTGGTATCAGATATTTGTGAAGTAGAGGAATGCTTGGATCCACCAGCAAGAAAATCGATTTTTAATGAGCTTCTGGATCTATTTTGTACAACCAGGGATTTGTAAGTTAGAGGTGTGAGGTCTGTCTTGTTCCCATGAGCCCATATATACACATATATGAGAAAGAGAAATGAATACTTTTATTTAACAAGGACACAGTAAAATTAAATTGATAAAAATTGACAGTAATGATATTGATTATTTAAACTTCCCTGTAGTCAAAAACGTTGTCCCTTAAATGGCACATTTAAATGTTTTTTTCTTGTGAAAATTATTTTGTCATGCCTTAAAATAGCTTGGATTTAACTCTTGTAATGTAATGTGACCCTTGCCTCATATGTATTACTATATGTAGATCTATGAATAAGCAAATTAGCCCCACCTACACCAGCAAAGGTCTCCTGATCCACGGATCATGGCTAATAAAACTGTTTATACTAATGGACTACTACAGTAGATACTGTAACATTTGTTAAAGTTGCTTACTTGACGATGTTTTGTGCCTTGAAGACTCGAATGCATCAAAGTTTGTGATTCCAGTTCGCGCCAGCAAAGAGAAGGGTATAACTGCAGCCTGGAGATCTCTAAATGGGTGTGGGAGCTCCAAAATAGGGCGTGGCTTCCTCCAGTTGACAGACAGGCACATGACACGTATGTTAAATCCAATCCACCCAATCCACTTCAGCGTAAACTCCACCCCACAGTTGATTCTAAAGATTTGATTGGTTTTGTCAATCACACTGTCGATTTCCTACACCCTGCTGCAAAAATGCTAACCCCTAATCCTATCACACACCTGACCGTAACCTTAATCAGTGACACCTGACTGCACGGCGTGATTGGCGCTGAATAGCATGGTAAAGAAAGTTGCTGTTAATAAGATAATGCGATATGAGATCGCCAAGCCGGCCATTGCGTAACTCCCCAACCGGAACTTACTGGACAATGGCACCTTTTTAGTTACACCAGTCACTACCAACTCCTACCCTGCGAGCTTCGAGGCTTTGGGACACCCCGTTTCTTAAAACAAAGCGATAGAGTAAAATCTTTGCACTGCATTGGGACAGCTCGCGGGAGAGCTTGTGAGTGATTCCTGTTTATTAAAGGTGCATTGTGTAAATGTTAGCGGCAACTAGCGGTGAGGTTGCAAATTGCAACCAAAGGCTCAGTTCCCCGTTCACCCCTCACTTTACAGGAGCTAGGGTGGCCGACACAGGTAAAGATGTCATTGGCCGCATAGAGCAATGACATTTCTTTACAAAGGTAAATCAAGGTATTATATTTACTTAATTATTCAGTAAATTGATGGTATTGCGAATGTTAATGTAGTTGTTCATCATTGTGTCAGTTTTTTGTCTCCGATACCGATTCCGATACCTAGGGTTCAGTATTGGCCAATACAGATATCGGTCCGATACCAGTGAAGTTTTTTATCCCCCCATTTAAATAAATGTAGAATTTATAGATCTCTGTGTTTGGAACTGATAATCATTCTTTCACAGTCTACTAGATACAGACTACTTCATTATAAAGAAAAATTCAATAAACAATAAATATGTAAAAATATAGGCCTATGCATATTCATAATCTATAACAAAAATATATCATAAACTAGGTTGGTGGATAACCTGGTAGCTCAATTGGTAGAGCATTTAATTACATTAGCAAAATGTAATTAAAATGTTACGTGTTACTTCCCCAACACATCTAGTACTTGATCACACTACAAACAATACAAAACTAAAATGTTATTAGATACAGAAAAGATTAATTCATTCTTTACCTGGGTCTTCAGTCTGTGATTAGCTCACCTCACCTCTTGTCTGAAAAGTCTTCGGGTCGAGTCGTTCTTTAATCACGTGATAGGCCCATACGCTGCCAATGCAGTCCAAGCCGGAAAGAGAATTGATTAGCTCATCTCATGAGTCTTTCGGATCGAGTCGTTCCTTAATCACGTGACAGACCCATAAGCTATTTCTGACATTTCTATCACTCTTTTTGTTAATGTTTATTGAGGATCTATGGGGTGTTATTAGTGACAGGTGGATTGTCGCCGTCGAGCTAGGTGGGTGTGGTTTCAGCAACCAGCTCCTGTCTTTTTGGCCAATGGGTGACATCACAGACAATACGTCCATGTTTTTATACAGTCTATGGTCCGAACACCATTGGCCACGAGCTTTGGACTTTGCTCTCACAGATCATATTTATTTATATAGTATATTTTATTTTAGATCAACTAGAAAAAAATGTTTAATTTATAAAGTTTTTTTTTTTTTTGGTCATTTTTATTAAGTCATTAACAACTGGCTGAAGCCAGAGCCAATGGTTAAAGTCTTTGCGCGAAGATACATTGCCCCATTTTGGAGATCTCCAGTCTGCAGCTATACCTGCTTGCCTGCGAGTGAAGAGCGGACACCAATGTGGGAGAGATGTGTCTGACTGTGGGCTACCTTTACACTGTTGCCGCAGGTTATTATTCTAGTAAGCGGTTCTAAATACAAATAAATAAGCGCTAACAATACATGCCATCATGAAAATAGTGAAACATATCAACAGATAGCGAAACGACATCTACAGAAAAATATACAGATAAACTTTGCTGCCTTTTGACTAGACCTCCTGCTTCACAGCACGGTTAATGATAATCTACTGATAGGATCCCCTGACATGATTGGTTATTGATTTTTGTGGCGTAGCAAACAAAAGACCGTTTCAAACCACGTTTCTGAGACTGCCATTGGAAAAAGTACAGTTTCTAGGAGATAATGCTCACCAATGGTGTTGATTAATGGATTGGCACATGGGTTTGTCTGAAAGCATATTAAAAACACCACATAGACAAAAACAACATTAAATACTTGATTTTCACTACAGGGTGACTTTAGAAAAACCATGTTAATGATGTTCATTTAGACTTTCAATTTATCAAAGAATCATATAAAATGTTTTATGGTTTCAGCAAATAATATTAAGAAGCACAATCATTTTATCATATGATGATAACAAGAAATGTTACTTGAGCTCCAAATCAGCATATTAGAATGATTTTTGTGTGTGACACTGAAAACTAGAATAATTCCTGCCGAAAATGCAACTTTGCCATGAGGAATAAATATATTGCATTTATTTATTTATTTTTATTTTTTTATTGAGATATGTCACAATGTTTTTTTTTTTTTGCTATATTTTTGACTAAATAAATTCAGCTTTAATGAATCTTTCATTTAATAAAATCGATTTAATTAAAATGAATTCTAATCAAATTATTTTACCAACCCCCAATTTTTTAAAGGTACTGTGTATATAATGTATTATACAAGCTATATAAATTAAAAGTTGGAGCGCAAGTTGCACATTTATTGACCTGAGATCAAATCCCAGCTCATGGTTCTTGGTGGTCCTTGACCTGAATAAGGTTAAAAACCCTTGATCTCACAAAGATCAGCATTAATACAGCTAGATTCCCATGTGTAATGCTGCTGGAAAAGGAAAGCAGATTGTTTTTGGTGAAAATAAGAGTATTCAGAATTGTGACCACTCACTGTAAAAACGGAGATAATCGGACATGTCCAAACTAGTAGCTGGTACTTTTCACTCACTTTCTCACTGCTTAAAGATCAGTTGTAAGTGTGCAATGCCATTGGTTTTGAGTGATTGTCCATGGAGAGCTGATTTCAGGTCAGTCTTAGAGGAGAGGAGAGGAGAGGAGAAGACAGGACGGTTTTTAATTAGGACACCCTCTTTTTCCTCTCTCCAACTCCCCCTCTCTCTAGGAACAAGAACAAACATTCAAGTAGGTCAGACCCTTCTGCTTTTTCTGTCCTTTTAATTTGGATAAATCTGCCCATTCTGTTTTCCTAGGCTGCGGCTTTTCTTCTTTTTTTTTTCTTTGGAAGCTGAAATCAGAGAGACACTCACCGCTTAGAAATGCGCAGTCATTATTTACAACTGTCTGATATTAATCTGTTCTATTAAACTTAAGCAGAAGAACTTTATTTAAAGTTGTGCTGTGTTTGTTTCTGATTTCCCGCTTTGAGGTGTGTGATACACTGGAAGTGTTTCCTCTCTCAGTGTGATAAGGAAGCCAAACATCAGCGAGGCCTTTAAATTAGAGTTTAATCTTCTGTGCTCTTCTCTGTTCTGTCGTGTGGAGAATCTGATCTAAGGATCCGCTGCTGCTCCACAGAAGCATGAGGCAGTTGCTTGTGCCTGGCGTTTGCTGTTGATTGGCTATCACCCTCAGGGTCAATGAATCCTGTAATAAAAGTGTGGCTGTAGCAATCTGACAATCAGCAGCAAGTGTCATCAGGATTGTGCTTCAGCAAGTAGTTTGTAAAATACCTAATCTAGCTTTCTACACAAACACACACATATTGGGCCTCATTTATCAATCTAACATAGAAACGAGCGCAGATCCGTGCGCACAAATCAACTTATGACATAGTTCACGTGTGATTCATGTAACATTCAAAAAACATTTATTTTATTCCTTTTATAGAATTAATTTGTGTTTTTTTTTTCACCTTTCTCAGAAGCGCTGCATGATGCAATGATTGAATCCTCATGGTCTTGTTTACGCTGCTATTTGCACATATAAAGCTAAAGCCCTGTATATAAAAAAGACAATCTAATCTTTAACAATCGACTAATGAGCTTTTCTTGACAGTCAGGAAAATAAAAATGAACAAAACGCTGTCATTCTACAATTCTCCACTATATTTACTATGCTGCGCGCAAGTTCAGGAACTAAATATCTTGCGTACATGAGCTAAGACAAGACGTGAGATTTGATTGGAGCCACCTCTCGCGTCCATATTGATTAAAAAAGTTTTGCTTTGAAATGACCATATGGCCAATTTTCTGTCGTACGTTCGTTTCGTAAATGAGGCCCATTGTGTCAAATCATATCTCACATAGGTGATAACAAAAAAAGGGTGCACGGTAATTAGTGATTGTTGTGGCTGGTGTGGAGTAATTATTTATTGTTGTGGCTGAAGGTACAGACTAAATATTGATTTGTTTTGGCTAATGTGGAGTTGTTGTTGATTTGTTGTGTATATGAGTGTATTGTGATTACTGATGGCTGACATGCATTTAAAATTATAATTGGTTTAAAATAATTTGTTGTTCATTTGTTGTATTTTAAATGTTAATCTTTGAAAACCTTAAAGGGAGAGTTCACTCAAAAAAAAAAAAAAATTCTGTCATCATTTATCATTTATTCACCCTCGTTAAATAAATAACTCATATAAAGTTTTGGTCATATGGGCCCCTCATAATCGTGTTCAGTAATTGTGACTACAATATTGACCAAAATAATCGTGATTAAAATAGGGGTGGCCATGGTTAACCGGTTAACCGATTAACCGTTAAAAATTGCGTAACCGAGTGAAACATTTTGCTCGGTTAAGTGACGTCAATGGCGTGCATTGAATTTAGTTGTAATAAATTTTTGCACCACCAGAGACCGCCAGAGCGCTCCCAGACATTTGTAATGTCCACAAGAAGAAGTCATTTTCTAATATGAAGCGGGCAAAAAAAAGTACAGCGTTGGAGCACTTTAAAATTGAGAGCGACGGGGCAAAATGCAAGTATTGCAATACAGTGCTTAGATATTCTTCAAGTACCACCTCGTTGTTGTAATCTCAACAGCCAACACCCGGGCATCATTAGGCCGGTCAGGACTCACTGGATGCGTGGCGATGAGCGAAAGCATCTCAGCTGCGTGGTGTGTCTGTTTTTAATTCGGCTCCCATGTTAACAGGTTAGAGCTTGTCGACTGCCTGCGTGAGACGCGCGGCTCGACGCGCGGCTCGACGCGTGCATGCTAGAAATAGAACCGACGCCTTGTTGGAAACGTTTCCAGGCAAAATATAATAGGAAAATATGTTTGTCATTTTGTACACAAATACATATTAATTCATGACATTTTGATATTTGAAAGTCTATAGGTTGACATAAATTCAGATATAAATGTAATAAAAAAAAATAATAATTATCGATTTTCAAATATTGTACCTGTCAAACATAGTCATAGCCTTAGCGAGGCGGCCGCGGAGCCTGCTTGTTACCTTCGCCTAAACACGGAAAGTTACATAACTATTACTAGAGCCTGTTCCTTTATAAGATAGCCAAAGGTCGGTGTATATTTGCTTTATACATTTTAGGCTTATTCTCAAATTCAGATTGTGTTAGTGGGCAAGATTATTAGGCAGTTTTAATAGGACAATTTGACCGGAAAGATGAAATTTTGTCGGACATTTCTTTTTTTTTTTTTTTCGGCCAATGTCCGGAAATTACCGGACAACGGAAACCCTGGCGCACACTATGGTTAACCGAGTATTAACCGATAAGGGCCTCGGTTAACGGTTAATGAAAAACTTGAAAACGTGCAGCCCTAGATTAAAATAATCAAGCAGCCTTGCATAACAGCATTGCAGACTTCCTAAAATTATTTGAAATTTGAGCAAGAAGAAGGTACAAGACAAGATTTAACATTCCTAAAAAGCATTAAAAAGGACAACCCAATTAAAAACAAAAGTTTAAATATTATAAGTTTAAATAGTTTAATAGTGGCTGAATATTAGCATTCTCAGTGCATCATGGGAGCAGTTCTTTGGAATGATTGGTAGGGGTGTGCCGGTTTCAGAATTGGTGATGACGGTTATGTCAAATGTGACGGTTCATAACATAACCGTCGTTGGGGCGGATAGCGTGTTTCATTTTGTTTCATATTGTCTCGCCACCATGCTAGTGGATCTGCCGTAGAGTCAATTGGTTGATCTTGGAGATAGCGGGTTAACTCCGTTTCAGCGCGCGCTCTGATCGGTAAAGGGGCAGAGATTTCAGACCTCCGTTTATTAAGGAGATCTGTCACAAAACTCATCATCCGCGCCAAAGTTTTTTGAGCAAATTTCAAAGCCGCACCCGCCCGCCATCCGCTGATTGTTTTGCGGTCTATGCTTTGCTGATTCGGATGCAGCAAAAATATTTAATGCTAGAGTATGAGGCATAGGCCTACGCTGAGTTTCATTTGCGATTAATACACTTGTCAATGTGTGCTCTAAGATAAGAATCTTTAATTATGAGACCCAGCAGCGAAAACAACAGGGGATGAGCCATTTTTGTTTGACTAGCTGTGTGTTTACACTTTCTGTGAGCTATTACTAATGTTTTGGTTTTTTTAAATTTTTCTTTTTTTACTAACCCTCATGTTGTTCCAAACCCGTATGACATCTGTGGAACTAAAAAAGATATTTTAAAGTGATTTTATATTTTTGTCCATACAATGCAAGTCAAAAGAATCTAAAAACACATTATTGAAAATCATCATCTTTGTTCCTCAAGGGAAAAAAACTAAACATCTACAGATTTGGAACAACATGAAAGTGAGTAAATTATTACAGAAGTTTTAACTGTCCCTACCTAACAGTTCCAGACATATTCTCTAGTCATGCTGTGTGTTCAGTTTATTGGCACATAGGGGTGTACAATTACACTGTGTTTATGCAGGTGTTATCACTGTTAAAGGAACACTCCAATTTTTATTTATGTATTATTATTATTTTTTTTAAAGGCTAATTTTCTTAAACAGTTAAACAGTTGAGTTTTACCGTTTTTCGAATCCAGTCTGCCGATCTCTGGGTCTGGCGGTAGCACTTTTAGCAAGTTGCAAGTTTTTAATTTTCCATCGATATTAGTACGATGTAACTACAGAAGAGTCAAATTTAAAATAGGAAAAATATAGAAACTCTTTGGTCATTTTTGAGCGAGATGCTAATGGTCTAATCAGATTCAATGATCTATGCTAAGCTAAAAGTGCTACCACTAGACTCTGAGATTGTCTGAATGGATTCGAAAACTGTAAAACTCAACTGTTTGACTCTAGGGGAGTTGGAAAATAAGTATATTTTCAAAAAAGTGGAGTGTTCCTTTAAGACTTTTAGGACTCAAGAAGCTTCTTTGGGATGATGTGATTCATATTTTAGGTTATGAAAGAAATAATAATTACACATTCAATACAAACTGAAGGATGCTCTTTTTTTTATTCGTATTTTTTTATATTAGATATTCTCCCATGGAACTTGCCAAATTTTTGCTATTTGCTGCAATGTTTATATTACCAAACTTGGCAATGCTTTACTTATAAAACTATGACATTGTGTTGCCAGATCGATAGTGGCTCTGTTTACTGATTCAGACCACCGCTTACTAGAAAAACACAGCAAGAGATGCTCCTTATCTGAAAGTGTTTTGGTGGTTCAATCAAAAAGTAAGGGGAGTAAGACGAAGATAAGAAATGTGGAGTCAATGAGTTTTTGGTGGAGATTGACCTTCTCACAGGATCATTGAGGACACAAATCAGCAGATGCTTTCCAAAGTCCTCCTGGTTAAAAATCAGCTTTGTGTGTATGTGTGTGTGTTTTATATTTTAAACTGTGTTTTGATCCATTGGCCAAAGGAGTAGTGTTTGCTCCACTGTGTTTGTGTTAGGTCAAGTCTTAAAAGTGTCTCAGTCTTAAAGACTCAGTGGCAGTGTTAATTTCGTTGACTAAATATTTTCGTCATTATTTTCGTCACGAATATATTTTTGCCGACAAAAACGAAACGAAAACTAAAATAGAAGGCACTGATGGAGACTAAAACTATGACTAAATTGATTGACATTATCGTCAACGAATAAAGGACGAGACGAAAATAGACTGTGACGAAAATCAAATCAGCAGACGGGAGAGATGCGAGGAATGAGCAAAAGAACCGGCAAAACAGAACAGACTGCATGAGAGAAGAGAACCAATCAGAGCCTGACTTATTGAGACGTGAAGCGAAGGTTTTCAGTTTTTATGAGCTCCCGGGAAGTCGGCATTCGTAGAGGTGATAGGGACTTTAAGCAACAGCCTCTGGTGGAACGGCAACGCCATTCTGGCGTTGTATTGCGCCTGCGCGAATTTAACTGCTACTTTGTGACGTTCTAATTTAACGGTCTACTACGGGAGAACAGCTGATTTGCCGGAGTCGCTACAACGTGAGAGGTTAGGTAAATAAATGTTATGTTTTTAGACTTATTTACATCATACAATATTAAAAACTCCTCTTCTGACAAAAGATTGTCATTTAACGCCAAAAGCAATCCTTCTCTTGCTTTTTTAAATTATATATTTTTTTGGATCTCAATAAATGAATTAATGCTGCGTTGCGCTGTTCTGTTTTACCGTTGCTTAGTGACTTTTACGTTCTTGGCTACAGCGGTGTGACGGCAAACTTCCGGTCGCTGTAGCCGTTCCATTCGCAGCTGTTGCTTAAAGTCCCTACTGTCTAAAAGAGCGACAAAATGTCCACAGCTCACTTCACGTTTGACGACGAACATAACAAAAAGTGTAAAGCATGCAGAGCGCTCATTCGTGGCAAGAACACAACCAATTTGAAAAGACATTTACAGACGAGCCACCCGGACATTTTCTCAAATGTAATTTCACAACGATGTTCTTTTGTTTATTGAGCTAAGCAAAATTGGAATAGTGCAGTGCGTAGATGTTGTAGCATTAAATATTACGAACTGAAAAGTACTGTAAAATAGCCCCTTCTTCAAATTAGATGCGAGCACAATACTAATACGTAATATCATGATAAATACATTTGATTAATACTAATGTTTAGTATATTTTATAATGTTCTACTTGTTGACAATATCACAAATATTTCTATATTAGTCATGTGAAACATGAATGTTCACATCCTATCATTATACATACTAATCTAGCAATATTGTAGTATTTAAAACATACAATATTGCTAGACAAATGAATACCTTATAAAATCTTGTTACTTTTTTTATCCACCTAGCTGCCAACTTATTAAATATTTACTTTAAATGTATGCACTTATTGTTCAGCTCAGCTGTAAGCTTTAAGGGCCTGGACCTAACGTTATTTTTCTTTTATTGATGGTCAATTGGCAGCTAGTTATTGTTTACATTATCATGACAGTGTTTGTTGCTGCATAAAAGCTTTTGAATCGAAATAAAGACACAGTTGTGTTGAAATAAAGTTGAATTTGTGTTTTATATATTTTGGTTAAGTTTGTTTCCTATACCAGCTGTAAAAAATTGTCTAGTAAATCTGTTATTGATTTTAGTCTTATTTTAGTCGACTAAAATACCAAGCAATTTTAGTCGACTAAAATAAGACTAAAATTAAAACAAATCAGATGACTAAAACTTGACTAAAACTAAAAAGAATTATAGTCAAAAGACTAAGACTAAAACTAAATTTAAATTTAGTGTCAAAATTAACACTGCTCAGTGGACCCCCTGATGATCTCTACAGTTCATTAATTGTGAGATTAGCTGTGAGTTGATGGCAGAGCTTCACCTTATTAAATAAATACTATAGCCCATTAAATATTTCTAGTGTGCTCCAGTGGGTTTGAGTATTGAAGTTCCTGTTAGATTTCCTGGCAAGAGAGATTTATCTTCTTTCAGTGGTGGAAAGAGTACTGAAAATATTTACTTAAGTACAAGTACTGTTACATTGGTGAAAAAATACTCAATTACAAGTAAAAGTACTGCTTTCAAAACAGTACTTAAAAGTAAAAAGTACTGAGAGTACAAGTTACTAGTTACTTTTTAGCGGGCGATATTTAGTTACAAAAAAATATTCATATCAATGATCTATGTGCATGGATAATAGCAACTTTGAACAAAACCCACTTTTATCTTATTGACAAAGCATGTTAATTAGTGGTCATGATACAGAGATTTCTAACTTCAATACCTTGGTTGGATAGGAGTGGTTAAAGGGGTCCTGTTATGCTCTTTTACAATGTCTTGAATTTGATTTGAGGGTGTACTAGAACGTGCTCTCATTATTGTTGGTTCAAAAAACACATTATTTTTCACATAATTTACATTATTACAATACCTTTCTCGCCAACTTGGCACAAATGTCTCGATTAGTTGTCCGTTTAATGAAGACCTGCCTTCCAAAAAACAAAATGTGTTGTGATTGGTTAGCTGTCGCAGTGTGTTGTGATTGGTGAACAGCTCAGATGGTGTTTCAGTACTGCCCGCCCCTTGCCAAAGCAGCAAGTTCCCTCTCATAAGGATGGCATCAATATTGCCATATCAATTTGATATTGTTTTGGAAAACAACGCTGGAGTCCAAACAAGCTGTTTATTGTAATTCTTGAAAAGGGATAAAAAAAATAAAAATAAAAAATCTCCCTTTGGAGTGGACTTTGAGATGTGTAACTTTGTAGATCTTTGTTATGCCCAAACATACACACTACACACTGACTAAAATTCAAAAAGTGAAAAAGCATAATAGGACCCCATTAAGATATCTGCTTGTTATGTCTGACATCATCTTTCACCACTTCTGAGACCTAATGCTCTGCCAGACGCCCCCCAGAAAACAACAAACTGATTCAGCTAAAGTATTAGTGTCTGAGACACTGTGAGTACAGAGACTGTAGAGTGCACAGCAAATTACGCTTAGCTTAAATACATAATATTAATGAAATAGTCTTAATAAATGGCTGCTGAAATAGTATTTACAAGTGAAATGAGTAGAGGCTTGGACCCAATAATGTAAATCTCATGAATTCTTTAGGCCAAAATAATCGTATAGTGAAAATCTAATATCATAACAGCCCTATATAGAGGACTTCTAGGTCAGACTGCTTACAGAACTATTTGATTTCGAAAAAGTAATTTTACTCATCCCTAGTAAACAGGGTCATTGTGCAAGTAGTTGGTTTGAGCTTCAGACAGAGGCCGAGTGCTGCAGAGTGATTTTACAGCTTGCCTGTGAGGATCAGAGACATGTTTCACAGAGCTCTGAGTGCTGCGGCTCCCACTGCAGGCATCATATATTCACATCATCCACCAGACACACTCTCACCAGTGCTCACATCACCCGTTACTTCCTAAGGACTCACAGGAACCAGGCCAGCGGGCATCACTCAGCACCATTTCATTTTACTCATGTACCCAATGTGTCTGAGGTCTTTGTGCGCACGAGATAGAGACAGAACGAGACTTACTCTGTGTAACCTTTGTGTGTGTGTAACCTTTGTGTGTTTTTTTTTTTTCTGGATTTTTTTGGTTGATATTTTGTCTCTATACGTTAAAATAAACCTACCATAAATCTACAGGTGCTTAATTTCTTTGTAAGTGGGCAAAATTACAAAGTCAGCAGGGGATCAAATAAACATTTTCCCCACACTCCCCAGCGACTTTTCCCCACACTCACCAGCGTCTCTGAACGCACAACACTTTGAACCCTGGAGAAGGAGCAGAAGACCACACCAGGTGCCGCTCTTGTCAGCTAAAAACAGGAAATGGAGGCTACAGTTCACACAGGCTCACCAAATTGGACAATAAAATGAGTCTGGATTTCTGCTGCGACATTCAGATGGTAGGGTCAGAATTTGGCGTAAAGAACATGAAATCACGGATCCATCCTGCCTTGTCTCAACGGTTCAGGCTGCTGGTGGTGGCTTAATGGTGTGGGGGATATTTTCTTGGCACACTTTGGAGCCCTTAATACCAATTGTGCATCATTTAAACGCCACAGCCTAACTGTGTATTTTTGCTGACCTTGTCCATCCCTTTATACCTACAGTGTACCCATCTTCTGATGGCTACTTCCAGCAGGATAATGCACCATGTCACAAAGCTCAAATCATCTCAGACTGGTTTCTTGAACATGACCGTAAGTTTACTTTACTCAAATGGCCTCCACAATCACCAGATCTCAATCCAATGAAGCACCTTTAAGATATGGTGGAACGGGAGATTCACATCATGGATGTGAAGCCGACAAATATGCATCAAATGTATGTATGTATTGTATTGTATATGTATGAGGGCTGCACGATAAATCACATGCAATGTTTAATGCTCATCTTGTCCGTAAAGGCAGTTCTGTAATCAGCGGTAAATCTCCATCACCTGTGCGCTTTCACATGGAGGAGCATTAAGTACATAGAGCTGTTGTTCACTGACAAGCAGCATAAAATATGATTATGTAATCATAAAATGTTAATTTTATGATGTTTTATTTATTTGCATGTAAGGTGACCTTGGGTGTCATGTAAGGGGCTCATAAATACAATTTATTATTATTATTAATATGTACATACAGAAATAGGAAATGGATATTTTTTTTTTACCCAGAGCCAAGCCCACAATATCCTCTCTGTGTGGAGCTAAAGCCAGAGCCCACTGATGATGGAGAGCCGATTCCTGCCGCGATCTACGAGCCAGCGCAATGCAGAGCAACGGAGCTGTACTGAGCATCAGCCCGGAAGTAGAGCCCAACCCCTCAGACCAGGTGCATGAGCAGGCTGCAATGCCCATTGTGAGGGAGAAAAGCGTGGACGTTGAGAGCGCTGAGTGGAGCTCCGCCCACTGCACTGCGGCTGATGTTGAGCTGATCGTACATCTGGGACTGCTGGACTTCGAGGGGCACTTAATAGACTGGAAAACAGAGCTGGAAATAGACTTGACCCTCTCCTAACTCATTGATCCCTACTGGTCCCATTCAACCATGAGGGGGCTCCCATTTCCAAGTCCAGCCAGGAGTGGGATCTGATCCTGGAGCTCAGCCCTGAGAGCCCGGAGGCTTACAAAATGAACACCCACCCACCCGTTCCTGCCTCCTCCACTGCTGTCATCTGGCAGCTCCTCTGCTCGCCCTCCTGCCAGCTCGACCTTGGTCCTTGGTTGCTCTGGCTTCACCTCGGTCACCAGAGCCCCCTGACTCATTGGCTCTCCGTCTGCACCTTAGACTCCTCCACAACCCTTGCTCCCCCGGTGTTGGTTGGTCCCATGGAGTCGGTGGCCATTCCTCCTCCATGGCTCCTCCATCTTTCAATTCCATCGTGGGTCAACATCATGGCTGCGGCCTTGGTCCAGCTTGGTTTCTCCTGCTCCAAGCCCCTTCTGTCTTCTCCCTGGGTCCTCCCTCCATCATCTCCTCCCTGGACTCTGTCTGCTGGCTCCCACTGATGCCTCCCTCTGTTGTTGCTACAGTGCATGCAGTATAATACATCTTCCAGGAGGGGGCAAAATGTCAGACTTTTTGGACCTGTTTTGTCCCTATAATGTCTGTTTGTCCTGTTTCCTTATTTGGTCTTGTTCCTGTCCTCGTTCAGTCTCATTAGTTTAATTAGTCATCCCATGCACTTGTGTTTCCCCAGTCATCCCATGCATTTAAGTCCTAGTCTGTGCAGTCTGTCTCTGTCTGGTCTACTTGTTGTTTACGGGTGTTGCTCAAGCTCCTGTTGTGGATTATTTCCAGTGTTTCCTTAATTAAAGACTGTTAAACGTTTCCTTGTGACTCGAGCGTGTTCTCTGAACAGTGTGACGTGACAATGGGGTTGCTTAATTTGATATCACCAGACAAATTGTTGCAAATCTGTCATGAATATTCAATATGTGGCCCAGCCATATTACAGACCCATCAGTCCACAGCTCCTGTGGCTCTAGGCCAATTGAAAGCATTTAAAGTGTCTGCTCATCCATAGCACTCCCCTGAAATGCTCTCCTGGGCCCTGTTTAGTGTGTGTGTCATTTCTTTGGTGGGTTTGGAGGGAAGAAGGCTATCGTGATGGACTGGACTCAATTATCCCATGATCCCTTATGGAAATATTTGAAGCAGAATGACTGAATCCCCTCCTTAATGCAATTTAAATCTCATTCACTTTCCATATCCAGGTTGTATCGAGCTGTTATAGTTTCTTATCAATCATAATGAAACACACTTTTTCTCATTTCCTTCTGATTAACTCCTGCTGATTCAGTCCAGTGCTTAACTCAACAAGTCTTTGATTCTGTGGATGTTAGGGGTTGTGCATAACATCAAATTTTCATAATTGACTAGTCGTTGGGTTGTCAGAAAGACTAGTCGGCCTGTGAAATTATAACCCAATGTCTATCTATTGTGCAAGCAAACTACATCATTGCTTACCTGTATTGACTCGGCTAATAATTTTGATTTCGATTGATGTGTTGATGTAGGGTTTAAGCAATATCAGAATCTCACGATATGATATAGTGATGTGTAAAAAAAAAAAAAAAAAAAAACTGAAGGATTATTTTTGAACGGAGTAACTTTTATGTATCATTTTCTCTTGGGGACTATATGTAAACATATTTTATGTTAATCTTATTCAGATCATTACTAAATAAACAATAACATGCAATTTGTATGATCCTTCTTATTTTGTTAAAATAATTAACATTTTGCAGTTTCTGAAAGGGGGTTGTAAACTTTTGACCTCCACTGTACATCAAAGCTGAAGTACTGAAATTACTTAAACTAAAGCTGAAATAAAGTAAAATAAACTAAATAGAAATATTAAAAAAGATGAAACACAGAAGAAAAAATATTAATATACTTTGATAGTATAATATTATAAAAAAGACAAGGCTTCGATCTAACAGTATTTTTCTCTCAGATGCAGCTGTGTGATTTATGAGGGCTGCAATCTTTTTTAATTTAAAAGATATCATAGGAGCCTGTGTGTGAACAGGAAGGGAGTTGTCAGAACAGGAAGTGAGCTCCTTCTTATTCTGCCACCAGAGGTTGAGGAAATGTTTCCGCATTGTGCCCTCAGAGATGGACAGCATTTCCAGAGTGAGCACTATGGGAAATTCCCGGCATGACGTATCACATATGGCGTTGTCATTTTTCTGCTTAAAAAATATGATTTATTTAATTTCCAGTGAATTAATTGCTCAGTTTTTTTTTTTCTTTTTTTGGTACGTCTGAACTGTTTCAAAAAGGCCCTTTTGTTCAAGTGTGGGCAGAACTGGGTGTGTTTGAAGGGCTTGTGAGATAATGTGTGCATGTGAGAAACCAGGCTGCCGTCATCAGGAACACATTTCTTTCTCCAGGGACATACATTCAAGAATAGTACTGACCTGTTTCGGTTCTTTTCTCTCTCTCAGAAAATGTCCTGTGATTTTTGAAGTTCAATGTGTGGGTGTGCTGCTTGTTTCAGGCTTAGCCGACAACTTTCTGTGACCATCCAATCCAAATGTCTCATTATGAAGCTGCACAGTCCTGGCTATAGTTTGAAACCACAGTAATAAAATGTTGAGTCATTCATCAATTTGTGCATCTCTTCACACACTGTTAAGTGAAGACGTTTTGTAATTTTACTTTATTTTAAAGGTAATTCCAAAAGTTGGAAAGATGCTCAACCAAGGCAGAATTTATTTGATTAAAAATACAGTAAATCCTTAATATTGTGAAGTATTATAACAATTTAAAATTGTACTGACCGCAAAATTTTGAACATTAGTTTACAATAATACCTTAGTACTTTGATACTTTATGGTAGGCATTTTTATACATTTACATTGTACCCTGTCAAAAACCCATGGTATTACCAAACTGTGGTATAACACAACTGTGGTATTACTGTGATTCAGTGCCAAACAAATAGTTCATTGTGCTTACTGTGGGTCTGGTGTGACGTGGTGGAAAATGTCAGCTTTTGTTTTAAATGCGTTTATAGATTCCTATATACCTACTGTATGTTTGACATGTTCTGAATTTTTCTCATTCTTCCGTCACTCACAGAAGCCAAAACCATGTAGTCCTGTTCAGTGGGCTACTGTATGGCAGCACTGCTGCTCTGTGTATGTCCTGCTTAAATGCAGACAGATGGCTGGGTTGGCACTATGTAAGAAAAATGTGTATGTTCTTTGGCTGTGACGTTTTTGGGCCATCGTGTCCTTTTTTTCTCAAAATTGTGGGAAAGGGAGGAAAAGACTGGGGCAGGAAAGTCTCCCTCTTTCTCTTACTATATTCTTCCATACTTTTCATGCTCTTGCTTTGTTTCTGTCCGTGTGGATGTAAAAAACACTCCCAAATAAGGCCTAGAACAAAAGGTGCTCATTTCATTCCAGTGTGATGTTTATTTTGTGGGTCAGTTAGGTCCTAGATCAGCATTTTGGCCTCCTGAGTCTGCATAAATGCAGGATTGATCTTGGAACAGTTTCTGCTACACTCTTTATTGTTGTGTCTCTTAAACCACCGGGGTTCATTCATGTAAAACCAACGGTTATGACACTTATTAGGATGTATTTTGTGGCTCTCTGGAACTATTATTTTGATTTGTTAAATGTTTGTAGAATCACTGCTAAACTGGATATTTTATCACAATGATGACACATATTTGCTACAATTTTTGTAATGGACTATATTTCCTTACTTTTTTAATTATATATATTTTTATTTTACTATTTCTCATGGTAAAATCTCTTCCTCTCTTACTTTCTGTAGTGATGGCAGCCATCCGTAAGAAGCTGGTGATTGTGGGAGATGGAGCCTGTGGGAAAACCTGCTTGCTGATTGTGTTCAGTAAAGATCAGTTCCCCGAGGTCTATGTGCCCACAGTGTTCGAAAACTACATCGCTGACATAGAGGTGGATGGCAAACAGGTCAGTTACACAGTCCTTCTGCCTCAGTTTGTGGAATGCTGAGAATGTGTATGTTTGCTCGAAGAAAGGAAGTTGAGTGTTACTGCAGCCTGTCATATTTTTAACCCAAATTTGTGGCCATCTTGAACAGACATGCTTGGACCTATTATGAGAGAAGTCAAGTGTGGTCAGCAGTTATTTCTTTAAATAGCCTCAGGTTTCTAAATAGTTTTTATATTAATTGCCACTGGGATTGACATTCAGGCCACTCAAAGTTCAGTTCATATCTTCAGCTGACAAAGTATCTGCACTCTGTGTCTCTGTCTCTCAGGTGGAGTTAGCTCTATGGGATACAGCTGGTCAGGAAGACTATGATCGGTTGAGGCCATTGTCGTATCCAGACACAGATGTTATTCTGATGTGCTTCTCTATAGATAGTCCAGATAGTTTAGGTACATATACACCTCATTCAAAAGTTTGGAGTCAGTAAAATCTTTTCCATTTATTTATTGAATGAAATTAACACTTTTATTTAACAAGGAGGCAAATTATTTATTTTAATGTTACAATATGTTTTTTATTTCAAAATGCTGTTCTTTTTAACTTTGTTTCTTTTTAAGAATTCTCTGTAAAAATACACACAAATATAGTATATATTTATTTTTAAAAATGTATTTATTTATTTTTCATTCACTTTTTTTCTGGTCTCTCTTAGAGAATATTCCAGAGAAATGGACGCCAGAGGTAAAACATTTCTGCCCCAATGTTCCCATCATCCTTGTGGGCAATAAAAAGGACTTGCGGAATGATGAACACACGCGCAGGGAGCTGATCAAGATGAAACAGGTATCGTGTGTGTGTGTGTGTGTGTGTGTGTGTGTGTTGGTGTGTGTGTGAATGTGTTAAACAGGTGTTGCCATAGTAACTTGAAGTAGAGACACGGCAGAGGCCTTTTGTTGGCCTTTGCCTTAACAAACAGGACACTTCCTGTCTCCAACAGCCACAAAAGAAAATGGAAATGCAGCTGTTTCCTGTGGGGATAAAGCTGCCCTCAGGGATTGTGACATATTGAAGGGTGTTTGTAAGAGTAAGCCAGAAGCAGTAGTGAAACTTCCATACTAGTCAGATTAATACTTCAGATATATATTCAGATAGCCTATAAGTCTTAATATTAACCTTGTTGTATAAATAACGAAGTGTATTCTACATTAAATTATTAGTTTAATCCAATTGGTTAAAAACTTGCTAATCAAATGCTCACTCTACTGGTCATCTTCAGCGCGTGCAGCTCAAAACAGAAATGCAGAACATTAATAACTACTGTCATATAGGCTAACTTTATAATGAGAGCACTTTTGTAAAAATTGTGAATTGTTAGGGTTTCGCTGACACTTAGTGTTAACTATCTTTTAATCAAAACATAAAAAACATTATTTACCCTGTTTGCATCTGCGAGGCATTTGTTACACATTTCCCTGTTTGTGTTAACATCAGTAACCACCTTTACTGTCACTTTTGATGGATAAATGAAACAAATGATTTATTTTCTAAAAGAATGCTGCCTCTCATAATATGTGTATGTTTCAGGAACCTGTAAAACCTGAGGAGGGCCGTGACATGGCTAACAGGATCAGTGCGTTTGGATATTTAGAGTGTTCTGCTAAAACCAAAGAGGGAGTGCGGGAGGTGTTTGAGATGGCCACCAGGGCGGCGCTACAGGTCCGTAAGCGCAAGAAGAGAAACGGCTGCCTGCTGTTATAGGCCATACACTGCAACGTACATAAACACACACACACCTCGCAAACTGACCCCAGGAAAAGCCTGCAGTACCCACCACACGCCACATTTCTCACAATCCAGGTGTAGATGACAGAAAAATATTTATAAGGGAATCGAAGTGTGTGTCCGTACCCAATACCTCTCCTTCCTGCCATCTTTCTTTTTTCTTTTCCTTTCACCAGCATATCTTCCTTCCTTCTCTGGGAGAAAGACTGACTGATTAATTTTGTATTTGTACATAAATCTTCTGTCTTTTTCAGTTCTGGTTTACAGTTATTCAATGCCTCTGTATATGATGCTCAGTGATTTACGTAAAAAAAAATAAAAAAGCAAAAATACATCATTCATTTAACCTGCCAACCTGTACTGTGTTTTTTTTTTTTTTTTTTCTTGACTACTGATCTTGAAATAACCAAACTTTGTTAAATTTGTCCATAGGCCTTGGTCAGGATAGTCCCCATATTTATTTCACATGAAGTACAAGTACCATCTGATTAATGGGGTTAACTGGCATAAACATTTATTAATTGTTTAGAAAAGGCAATCTGAAAAAATATGGACAAAAAGCTGAGCGTGATGTCACTATTATGCAAAGTATAATTGTATGTCGAGACCTAATGGTTTAACGGGCTGAAACTGAATGATCTCACTCAGGCAGTCGGTCTGGCCTTTTTTGTGTGAGAAAAAGAAAGATGAATCTTTTTTTGGCTTCACCTGTGGTACAGTGGGTTACAATTTCAGAACTGTGATAAACTCAAGGGCTATTCATCGACTCCAGATGATGTCTGCTAAGAAGAGATATTAACTGTCTATCCTTTCGAGGGGGGGTCCCCTGATAAAAATTGTGTTCAGGGGATAACATTTTTGGCAGTGTTCCCAGGGTAAAATTCGTATTTGAGGCACATACTATGACGTTAATTTGGGTGGCTTTAACCAATGATAACAGTGTTAAAGTAGCTTAAAACCGAGGACTTGGCAACACTGCTATCCATCCATTTTTCTGTTCAATTGGATCTCTGGATCCTTTTTCACAGAATGGTAGAAGGTTTGACTGTCTTTATGGAATAAAAGTGTCAGCAGTGTAGGTTTCGGAATAAATAAAAGTGTGGTTCAGCAATTTTTAGTTGGCAAAATCCTGTCATTTCACTGGGAGTTTGCATCTGGAATTTTGCTTTAGGATGAAAAGATTTCCCCACGCAGATTTTGCAATAGTTCCACATTGGTTGCTCAGATTCGAACAAACATAGAAAGCTGTCTGTAATGAAAAAACCTTGTGTGAGCAGTGCTTCATACATTGCTACACTATTGATAATAGACAATGGACTTTTTTTTTTGCCTGTGAAATTTCACAACAATGTTGACCATGTGACTGCACCTTTAAGAAGAAAGCATTAAGTCATAGAATCAGAGTAAAACACTTTTCTAAGAACACCAATCTCTGGGTTAATTACGGGTTGAGGTGACCGAGAGAAAGAGCTATTTTTCTGCCATTGGAAAAAAATATCCCCAGTAGGACTTTCCCAATAGTTGGTGTCCAGCAGGATTGAGAGGACAGTAAATCAAGAGTAGAAGGCCCTTATTGGTTTAAAATGAGCTTAAGTGTTTGTTTAACTAAGAAAATATCCATTTTGACTTTATAGATACCACAAGATCGGTCGCCGGCTCTATAACAGTCTATAAAATGATATAAAATAAAAAAGATAGGTAATGATAAAGATAGGATTGCAAGTCTGTAGGCATTTGGTGTCTTACAGTACATAATGGAGAAAATGGCTCAAATATTACTGAGACCCAGAGTAACTGAGCTGGCTATAGCAGTACTCACAACAGCCACAAGGGAGAGACATAAACTGCACAACTACTGTACACTGGAGGAGAGGTTTCCTTTTAACATGAGTCTGATGGAGATCATTTGAAAATATACGAACCTGTCAGTGGTTTAATAATGAAAGACTTAATGTAGGAATAAGAAAGGCATTTTATTATAAATTTTTAATTTTGAATCCGTCCACATGATCATATGTTTATTTTCAGCATTTTTAACTGATAAAAAAATCATTAAAATTCAGTTACATGCAAGCTTTACAAATTACAATGTGTATCATGTAGTCTGACTTAAAATCTTTAATGCCATGACTTTTTTTTCCTAAGATTCCATTAGGATCCTTTGTTACAGTCTTAACAAGCAACAAATGTAAAAGGACCATACAAATCGTACAGTGTGTGGCTGGCTTTAGAATCGACAGATCCAGGATTTCCATCCTAGCTTCTGAAGTCTTGACGGGCTTGACCTGAAGAACCCTCTCTGCTAGAAATCGTGCCTCCACTCAGGATTCACATATTGTTGGACTGCACTCTCCTCAGTTTCCACTAGGGGTGAATAAACACAGCAGTGAGATTTCCACATCATGCCTTCTTAAAACTATTATTATTCATTTACTCTTATTACTGTATTATTTAAATGCCATTATTATTGTATTATTTATATTACTATTATATTATTACTGTATATTATGTACTATCACCTTTTTTCAAGTCGGCTGGTAACTATGCTTTTCAAACAGAGCATAACCTAATTTTTCATTAAAAAATATAAACATGACTTATAAAAGAAATAACTTTTTAACTGTGATTGAATGCAGCCAAAAAAGTCTTAAATATCTGACTGTAATACTTAACAAGTTTCCCATTTTCATAAAGGAAGCGTTTTATGATTTTATGTTTGCTGACAACCATAAAATTAAAAAAAAAATGCTAATAGAGACAGGAAACCAACAGGAAACCTGCTTGCAGTGCAGATGTAGACACCATATCATTTGCAAAACTGCTAAAGCTTGAAATCTGAAACACTTGTATTTGGCAGAACATCAACAGACGCACATGACTACTTCGTGTATTTCCCTTTCCTAAATGAGGACGTAAACCAGTTTAATTTTTCATCTGATTTCTGAAATGAAACCAATGAAGTTGTGGTTTGAAGAACCGGTTTATGATTGAAGTCAAACATTGCGTTGTGACTTAAGTGTATGATTAAAACCTGTCTCACTTCTCTCATCCTGGATGTTAAGAGCAAGCAGACACTTTTCAACCTCCTCTATTCCCTCTACACTGGTGAAGGAAATCCCGGTGTAACCGCCCTGCTCAAAGCAGAAATCAATAAACCTAGAAACGTACACAAGAGATATTTAGAGGAACAGTTTTCTTTGCATTTCTTCCATGTGTAAGTAGAAAGTGTACAGTATATACCGGCCCCAGCTTTCATCAGTCCGCAGAATGGTGGGGTTTCCCACCATGATGAACAAAGCTTTAGCTCTCGTCACCGCCACATTGAATCTCTGAAGAAAAGAGACATGAACAAGAACAAGCTCAAGACTAAAGTGTGTTTTGGCACACTGCAAAAGAGCAATCATATTTACATACAATGTAGCACACTAGTTAGATCAAGGTTACATCTTGAGTGAAACATGATGTTATACTATTGTAAAAAAAACATATTGTGAAATGTTTGCACCATTTCCTATTGTAATATATTTTGCACATGATCTACTCCTGTGGTGGCTAAGCTGAATAAAAGCAAACATTACTCCAGTCTTCAGTGTCACATGATCCTTCAGAAATTATTCTAACTTGCTGATTTTCTGCTTAATAAAATCCATTATTGTATTGTGCTGCTTAATAATTTTGTAGAAAACTGTGATATATAATGTTGTGTTCTTCTGTCAGTTGTGTTCAAACACTACCTTCTCATTCCTGAGAAACCCAATGTTGAACGTTTCATCCAAAATGATGTGCTCCTTGCTGCTGCGGACAGCCGACACCAGGATCACTTTCCTCTCTTGGCCTTGAAACTCCTCCACAGAACCAACCTACAGTACACAACCCACCAAACACACAAAGGAAGACAGCTATTATATTATTTTTTACACATCCTCATTTAAGATCAAAAAAGCACTACCAGTGTGTTTAGATGGCTTAAACCAAAAACTAACTTTGAGTTCTTCAATACACATGTACTTTTCAAGGTCTTCATCTGATCTGATGGCCCTTCTGATCTTCTCAACCTACAAAATTATAAAAATTAATGTGATGATGCAGACAGAGATTTGACTGTTATTATGGACTGCCCTAGAGCAGTTTCCACCTGTTTCCTGTAGGGGGCAATGATGCCAATATCTCTGGGGGAGATTCTAGAGATTCCCTTCTTGGCCTGAGTCAGGAGCAGCTTCTTCAGGTAGTCAACAATGATTTCGATTTCAAAGATGTTGAAAAAGGAGGGACTGTTTGCCTCCCTCTCATCCTTCCCAGGCACTCCATGGAAAATCACAGGAAATCCCTGGAATGTATTATTTTTAAACACCCACATTAATAGGCAAATCTGGAAATAAAACAGCTGTAACCAGAGTCGGAGACTAAACAGCTGTTTAATAGGTCTCTTACTCTTTTGGGAAGGTGCTCCCAAGTGCAGTATTGGTTGGAGCTGATTTCATTTGCACATGCCACCAACTCCCCATCATAGAACAATTCATTAGGAACTTTCAGAATGGATGGGTGAGACCTGGAGAGGGACAATCAAAAAACAGATGCATGCTACGCCGTCAATTACATTTTATAATAGATCCTAGGGCTGCATCAGTTTTAAAATTCCGATAAGATGAGAACTATTATCATGTTATGGCTGATATCTAGTAAACGGGTGATATTAAAAATGTTACAATATTTGTATTATTCTACATTATACTATTGCACACTATAAATAAACAAATAAATAAAGACAAAAAAAACTAAAATCTTTAGACCCAGGGGTCCAGTGTGAGAAGACAAAAGTAGTACCTGTAGTTCAGAAGAAGTTTGGTGACATAGCGTTTGTCAAACTCCATGTCATCTTTCTTATAAAGATCATTCTGTGTCATCAGCCTCTCCAGCAAAGAGACGTCTACATGAAAGACATGCATTTCCAGAGTACATTACAATAAAACATATTCATACACACCATTTAGCTTCTGTAAATATCTCCCATTTTTATTGGACGACAGTCATGTCTCAGCAATAGTTAAAGCTTAAATGTTAAACATTACAATACTTTTTTAAGGAACATTATATGCTTAAAATAAAAATAGTGATCGGCTAATAGGTAGAATGAGTGAGTGAGTGTGTGTCTGTATGTGCTTCTCACCAAGCCCGTGATTAATGGCGAGAGGAGATCTCAGGATTGGCCCCAGCTGCTTGGGATCTCCAGCCAAAACAAGCTGTCCAGTATTTGCATTCAGCAGACCTGCATGCACACAATGAGACAATGCAATAATACTGTCTATGGATCTCACTACTATCAGACTTTAGTACTTTTGCTAAAGTACAGAAAGAGACAAACACACCTGCCACACTGATGATGGTCTCTGACTCAATAGCATGTCCTGCCTCATCCACAAAGATGTGAGAAAAATGATCCGTAGGAAAACCGCCAGTGACCAGCCTGCATGCACACAATATTTACATACTGCTATAAATGATGTGTTATGTGTCTGATAAAGAGAGACAGTAAGAGAGTTCACTGTGTTTAGATAAGATAATGCCCTTCACCTGCCAGCGGTAACCAGAGTGCTGACCAGGATCTTGTAGCACATCAGATCCTCTTTACATGGGAAAACAATCATCTCTCCCTCCAGATTACTGATTTTCTAAACACACACACCCAACATGAATTATCAAAATAAAAACTATACGCATACTTACATAAACCATTAGGCATTTATTCATTATGATTTATTCACCCTCAAGCCATCCCAGGTGTATATGACTTTCTTCTTTCAGACGAATACAATTGGAAATGAAAAAATGTCTAAGTTTTATAATGGAAGTGAATGGGGGGCCGAGATTTCGAAGCCCAGAAAAGCACATCCATCCATCCATCATAAAAAGTACTCCACACGGCTCTCAAGGGTTAATAAAGGCCTTCTGAAGTGAAGCGAAGAAAAATATCCATATTTAAAACCATGATCTCTAGCTTATGCTAACTGTTGTATGCACATTTATGAAAGAGTGGTGTTTCAGCTGATGACGTAGGAGTAAGCTCCAGTGAGAAGTGACGAACGCTGAAGAGAGCAATACAGAGAGAGTAAAATATTGGTCACAAATTAGAAGTACAAAATGACATTTTGTACAGAAAAAATGTCAGAGGCATTTGATATAAGCCAAGAGGAGACTGGTTTACCTTTGCTGTAAACAAAACTTGGTTCTTGCGAAACTAGCATATATTCAATGGAGCTTACGCTATGCCTACGTCCTATATCATCCGCTGGAAAGCCACTTTCTCGTGAACGCACATACAACAGTCAGCAAAAGCTAGAGATTGCCAAATGTCAAATATGGATAATTTTCTTACCTAAAAGCATAGCTTCACTTCAGAAGGCCATTTTAACCCCTCAGAGCCATGTGGAGTACTTTTTTATGATGGATGCATGAGCTTTTTTGGGCTTCATAATTTCAAACCCATCCACAGCTATTATAAAACTTAGATGAGCCAGGACATTTTTTTGGATAACTCCACTTGTATTTGTCTGAAAGAAGAAAGTCATATATACCTAGGGTGGCTTGAATGTAATTTTTGGGTGAACTATCTCTTTGAATTATTCCCTGAAAGCCTGACGTATAAGTAAGGTAAGATTATATTTCAATGCTTATTATGTCAGTGTTATCTTTCTTTTATTTACAGTTAAACAGACACTAACCTTTAGAGCTTTAGGGATATCTCTTGGATCGCGTGAGCTAGCATAAAGTCTGTATATCTTCCGTGCATCAACATGTTGACTAGTGATCAACTTTTCACACAGCTGATCAGCTGCACTGTTAGATGGAGCACAAGCCAGGATGTAGGCACCATGTATATTCTTCTCCACCTGCGAGATGTTGAGAAACAAACAGAAAGAATGACTGAATGCAACAGGTATTCCACTGAATGGTGAAATCTTTCATACAGGCAAGCATAATACCATACAATGCAACAAGCTGACATTTTAATGAAGTTGTAGTGAGGCTGTGTTTACTCTGCTGTGTGTGATAACCGGTTTTACCTGTTTGATGGCCTCCACTATTGTGACGGTTTTACCAGTGCCAGGAGGTCCAAACAGCAAGTAGGGTGCCGGCTTGGACGTACCGGCCACAATGTGACATACTGCACTGTACTGTTCAGGGTTTCTCTGAAGCTGCTGATCAAAGAGCCTAGAGACAGACACACACTAGGCTCAAATACCCAAAATATTTCATTCTGAAGTTTTAATAACATTCATAGGGGCCTTACTGACCTCAGTGCAGGTGGAGACGCAGGGTTCAAGCTCCTTGAGCCCACAGGGAACAGCACATCTCTGAGCTCGTGCTGGACCGCCATGTGCACTGCTCTGTGTTGCAGTCTCAACGGGAGACGATTCACTGTGAACTCCACACGGAATTTCATCTTATCTACATATACATGGTCAATGAACCTTAAAAAGCCAAAAAAAAAAAACATGTTAGTTCAGACATCTGTTAATTCCTGTGGCTCAGTGGTACAGCATTGCATTAGCAGTGCAAAAAGATAATCGCTTTGCATAAAAGTGTTTGCTAAATGCATACATTTTATATAATTTTTTAAGATTTTGACTGATAGCGCCACATGCATTTTTTTAAACGTATTCATTCTTCATACCTTCGAGAGAAGCCCAGTTTGACCCGATCCAGTTCCACTTTGTGGACGTATCCCTTGTATTTGGTCACATTTGAGAAACTGACCTCCTCACTCTTAGTGAGAAGCAGGTGATCTCCTCTCAGGACTGATGGCCTGTTCTCCGAAACACCGGGAAGCTTTAATCCAGGAAATAAACGAACAGACCCCAAAAACTTGTATTATCCTATTAGAAGTTTCAAGACGTGTTTTAACAAAAGACGTTTCCACTCACGTTTAAGACCAGTAGTCTCTTGTCATGGTCTTTGAGTAAGGTGACTTGATCTTTGTTGTATCTCTTGATATCCACATGCATCTGACACTCCTCCAGATACAGCAGTAAATCAAACCGTTCTGCATAATTATGAAAGCCTAGCGGACTCTGCAGTAATGACCTAGAAAACATCACACACTCATTATTTCTCTTATCATTCAAAGCTGAGTCAGGAACTTTCATAACTCTAAAGCTGCAGTCGTAACATGCAGAGATGCAAATGTATGAAACTTGCACACAAAGGGAGATGCAAAAAAAACAAACATATATATTTTTTGAAACATCCAATAAAGCAGGTATTTGAAATTGTAATAAGATTTCACGTAAAGGACACTAACTGAAGTTCCCGAAACTTTCCCCTGAGGATCTGGGAAGAACAGCCATCTTTCAGGAGCCTGGCTAATTCAGGGATGTCAGGAGGAGGAGTGTATTGCCCCAGCGGCAGAACATTTTCAAGAAAGTTCTGCACATAACTAAAGCACAGAGAAGCAAACTGTGATAAACACACAAATAAATGCATTAAAAATTAACACAACATGCACAATTATTTTGTATTAATTGCATTAGTTAATTTAAACTATTAATTTGTATAACTATAATTTCCTATTATTTCTTATTTTATAAAAAAGAAAAAAAAAACATTCTCACCCCTCAGGTGGATAGCCCTCGTCCACTTTACAGTTTTCGGGTTCAGAGATGTTGAGTCTCAGAGGTTTGTATGGTTCAGTAGGACCCAGTAAGGCTCCAAGCTTAGTCCTGTACTCTACTTCAATGAAGCGCACAATGTGGAAGGTACGGGTGGCGGGATTGCTGTTTTGCTTAAACTCAAAAGCTAGAGTAGCAGAATAAACTCCAACATGACTAGATTTGAACCTCACAGTCACCACATACTTCTCACCTATTTGAAAAACAAATGAGTTTACCTTAATTTCTGACTGATCACACAAGAAATAATGCAAATATAACCTGCAAACAACATTGTACAATTGAACTAACGTGGCTCCAGACGGAGTGGATTGTCACGTGTGACTCTTCTGCTGTCTTCCAGAGTGAAATACTGCAGCCAGTGAAGAGAAGTGTAGTATGTGAAATACACAGCCTCCTGACCCGTGTTCTCCACAAACAGCTTCAGCTCATAAACTTCAGCCCGATCCACACTGATCTGAATCTTTCCACTTTCCACATTCAGCTCTGAGGACACCTGCACCCCATACTTATCAGCTACGAAAAAGGACCTGGGAAAGAGAAGAGCAGCTACAGTACATGTGTTTGTGATGTTATTATATACCTAAATAAATACTTGCGAAAGACAGTACCGCAGATAATCAGAGAAATACTAAATGATGTTTGCATATGTGTTTCATCAATAAAAAAAGAATTCAAGAATACCAGCTCACCTGTCTGTAGACTTCAGTCGCTGTAGGATGTCTTTTGCCAGACTCCTTCTTCCTCTGACTCCACCATCTGGCCCTGGATTACTAGTAGCTGACAATGAGCTAACATGAACTGGAGCAGGAGTAGCCTGGTTTTGCTGTCTTCGACTAGATCTAAACCACTGATCGTGCAGCCTCACTCGGACCTGGATGTGCCATTTTCATGAGTGCAGGGTGATAAAGATGCATCACATATTTTAAGATCTCAACCCTCTTAAGAGAATAAATGAATGCACAACTGTTAATAAAATTAGAACTGTCATTAAATAGCCTAATATAGACTTTTCAGCTATTTTATGAACAAAAATGATCAAATAATTAAGTTAAATAAAAGTTTAAATAATAACCGAATCACTAAACAAAACTTCGTAACATACAACATTTTTATTTTATTTCATTATTATTATTTATTTTTTTCCAAACTAAATTGTAATGGGAAAAATAGTAAAAGTAATGAAAATACATGTGACAGCCCCAAATTGAAAACACACGTGTTATGTAAAAATGTATTCAAAATCTACCCAGTGTAGTGTGTTTACTTGTTTACCCAAATGCTATTCATCTGTAATTCTGAAGAGGAAAAATAAATATTATTGTAATTTAGGAGGGTGTTTGAAACAAACGTTCCAATCACTGCTAGACCAAACCTATATTTGTGTAATTAGACCTTAATAAGCTCTTGTGTGACAACCAGCCCTGGTCTCTGCTATTGAAGGACACAGAACACTGGTCTATATATATATATATATATATATATATATATATATAATCATCAATATTATTATTGTTAATCTTGTTATTGAATTCAGTAATTCAGTAGATAGTTTTAAACAAATCACACCAAAAAAAAAAAATGAGCACAGGCTAATGAAATGCCAATACAGGAAACGGTAAGAACAGGTAACCTTAACAAGAAGCCAAGAATAATGGTAACTTGAAACAGTTCTTTCTTCTTCTTCTTCTTTTTTTCAGTAATAATACATTTGTAAAAGTCTGTATGTTCTGGCCAAAAGTATCAGATGACCCACATTTTAACCTTCAATGTCCTGCTGATAAGAGTATCACGTGACTCTTAAATATATCTGAAATAATTACATCAAACGTGGATAAATCAAATGGCTAACTGGTAGCCATTGTAAATAATACGATTTCTTACATTGGTGTTAAAGTAAACATTCCTTCCTGACTTGGAAAGACGGGCTTTGTTCCCGTTTCTCAATGCAAAGATGACTCTAGAGAAGTTTGGATCTTTGACACAACCTTCCCTGTGAATACAAGGGTGCAATATATGACGCACTTATTCACTGAATTAAAATTAATGCAGACGTTCACTGGTGTGCATTGATATCGTTTTACCTATCTCGAAACTCTTCGTTGTAGATATCTCTGAGTGTATTTCTGTCAGTAATGGATCTCCTGTTGGTTTCCTCTAACATCTTAATGAAGTCCAGTCCAATTGCGCGCACAGCGGCTATAGAGAGATAATTAGTCCTGTTTCTTCTATTCATACTGCTTGAAACTTGAAGCTCTTAGGACAGGTACTCGAAACAAAATGAACGGTTTACGATCACACTCTCTAATATGAACCAGACGCAAGTGTTTCTACGGAAGAGTTACACACACCAGACAAAACGAAACTTAAGCGATGTAGGTTAAACCTGCAGAATCCTTTCACAATATTTACATCCCTGCCATATGTGTACGGAAAAATATGTTATTAAGTGTATTATGTGCTAGTATTCCTAAAACAAAAATTTCATAAGCTTTTTATAAATTAGAATAAACGCAACTGTAGTTGCGTCCAGAGTTACGCCCCCTGCTGTTTAGAGAGCAGCACTGCAGATGCAGTCTGAAAAATGCAGCTCATCATAACCAATTCTTCATATCAAAGTTATGATTCTAGGATTATTAGCGTAGGTAGGTGTCACATGTTGCCTTTATGAAGGTTTCATCTTAACTTTGTAAGAATGGCAACATAATACATAATTTATTTTTTATTTGCTTTATCATTACTGAAAGTGAGCAAATCATATCAATGAAACACATGCAGTATACTAGTTCAATGACTATCCACATTCTACAATTCATTTTCATGTTTTATTTTTGGATGACAACAAGATTGTATACAAGAATAACTTAGCAATGCAAAATAGTTTCATGGTCAATAAATACACATTATACTTCTCCTTTTCAAATGAGGTGTCATGGGATGTAGTAAATTTGAAGTCTGCTGACTGTGAGAAACAGGTAATGAGTGTGTCGACAGGCTTGACAGGCTCCAGATTTTGCATTTATTTGTGATTCAACATCCTCCATATTACAATGTATTTACTTCAGTCATAAGTCTTTGAAATTAATTACACAATTGTTTAATGATGTGTTTTAAAATGCACTGATGTAAACCTCCAACTCCAATTGCAATTTCCAGACAATCCAGTGGGACCACAAACAAAACCTTTACCACCATAAATGAAGCATTATTAAAATATAATTTCTGTTGTTTAGTAACTTTAAAAAATAAGGCACTTCTTTTAGGGAAATAATCAGTGATTTATCAACCATTTGTTAATTAATGCATTTTCTTTAAAACATCTAATAAAACTTTTCAATCAATATAGGCAACATTGCATATAAAGCCCTGAGATTAAGGACAAGATGTCAAATTTTCAATCAGATTTATATTGTTACACTTTTGGTATTATATGTAAATGAACAATGTGTATTCTTTCCCCATGTAACCTGAACCCAGTCGAGATGGTTTAGGGTGATCAAAGCAAAAGGTGGCTAGAATAGAACCTAGAAAACGACATATTTTCCGTTGTTTCACATTTTTGTTATGTATATAATTCCACATGTGTTAATTCATAGTTTTGATGCCTTCAGTGTGAATCTACAATTTTCATAGTCATGAAAATTAAGAAAACTCTTTGAATGAGAAGGTGTGTCCAAACTTTTGGTCTGTACTGTATTTTCAAACTTTTTGGCAAAAGGGACCACCAAAGCTCCTTTTGTCTGTTTTCTATAGTCATGCAGCACCTTTAATTTAATGCTATTTTTAAATCATATAGCAACTTTAGCTTTAAAATTAAACTTCTTTATATAAACTCTCCCAGTTTAACTTCAGCAAGAGGATGGGGAAAGGGGTGTGGTTATGCTAATGAGAGGGGCCTGGCTGTGAGGCACTTTAAGAATGGCACTTCATTTAATGGTCATGTCTCCACTCAGGATTCAGATGTTGCTGGACCACACTCTCCTCTGTTTCCACTAGGATGAGAAAGAACACGACAGTAAGAACTCGGTTCAAGATTTATTTTAAATCCCAAAGAAGAAATAAAGCACAGAAACAAAACAGTTGTACAGTTGTGTAGGTCCAAATACACCACTGTTTAAGAGTTTAGGGTTGGTAAGATTTTTTTGAGAAAATTATCTAATGCTCACCAAGGCTGCATTTATTTGTAAAAAATAAAGTTAAGCATTAATATTGTAAAATAATGTTGTTGTTTTGTTTTTTGTTGTTGTTGTTTTTTAATGTATTATTCTTGTGATTGCAAAGCTGAATCAGTCATCATTACTCCAGTCTTCAGCGTCATAATCCTTCAGAAATCATCCTAATATACTGATTTGCAGCTCAAGAAAGATTTTTTATTATCATCAATGTTGAAAAAAGTTGTGCTGAATAAATGACGAATCTTTGATGAATACAAAAATGTATTTATTTGAAACAGAATATTTCTGTAACATTATAAATGTCTCGATTGTATCTTGATCAATTTAATGTAAATTTGCTGTATATAATAATAAACAAAAAAATTTTACTGACCCCAAACTTTTTTTGTATTTATACTGCATAACCTGTCAGTAGATGATGAATTATTAATAAGCATTAACTAGGCTTTAATGACAAAATGAGTTTAGACAACAAACAAACATTAAAACCAGGATGTGATGTCATGCTCTTGGGCCACTTTTATTACATAATAAATTATTAATACAATACATTCAAAATATTCAAATATATCTCTTTAATTCAAATTTGCAGATCAGAGTTCGTTCACTATATCTGAACTTCAGAAATAGACTGCATTAACTTTGCATTTCCTATTCTGCATTAATGGATGCAAATGAAGTGCAATGTCTAGTGTGACTGTACTTTAATTAAAGCCATGTCTTACCTACGATCTCCTCGCGGATGTTTAGTGCTAGCAGACGCTCGACAACCGCATCCGTTTCCTCCATGTTGGAAATATCATATCCAGTATAACCTTCCTTCTCAATGCAGTAATTAATAAACCTACAAACACATAGATCAACCAGGTAAAAAAATCAACTTGCAACATGTTCCAGAAATCATATAAAGAGTATTTTATGTATGTTATGTTATGCATGTAGTTGGAAGTTGATATACCTGCCCCAGGTCGCGTCTGTTTGTAGAATGATGGGGTTCCCGACCATAATGAGCAGGGATTTTGCTCTGGTCACTGCCACATTGAATCTCTGAAGAAGAGAAAGCAAACGGTGAAACAACTTTGTTTGGTAGACTTCTCTCTGGTGTGTTGTCTTTTGTTTTGAAACTACCTTCTCATTCTTCAGAAAGCCAATGTTGAACTTTTCATCCAAAATGATGTGTTTCTTGTCGCTGCGAACAGTGGACACAATGATCACTTTCCTCTCCTGGCCTTGAAACTCCTCCACGGAGCCAACCTACACACACAGCACCCATGTTTTTGCTCAAGTGTCCTGACACGCATGAGAACTGATAACAGAGTGTAGCTCATAATCATTCTGACCTTCAGCTCCTCGATGCCCAAATAGGATTTAAGCTCCCTGTGCATCTTAATGGCCTTCCTGATTTTCTCCACCTGTAAAAATAAAACAGAGCAGAGTGAACAAAGCAGGGCGATAATGACGATCTTCGTAAAAACAAAGTCTAGCAGTCTGTGAACAGTTGTGCAGAGAACAAACAGTAGAAAGATATTTCCGACTGTGCACAAGTACGCCTACAGACTTATTATGTATTAACACTACCGTTCAAAAGTTTGCCATTAGTACTTTTTTTTGTAAGATATTGATTTTTTCATCTTACTGAATTTATTCAGAAAGGACACATTAAATTGATCAAAAAGTACATTTAACAAATCTTACCAACCTCTCTGCAAACAAAGTTTCTTTAGGATTTACTTGGTACTAACTGCATTGTGCTTGCACATTATTCATCACGTTTGCTGTGACTGAGCCGTTAAAAAGTTATTGTCACCTGTTTCCTGTAGGGTGCGATAATGCCAATCTCTTTGGGGGAGATTATTGCGATGCCCTTCTTCGCCGGTGTCAGGAGCTTCTTCAGGTAGTCAAGGATGATATCGATTTCAGAAGTGTTGAAAAAGGAGGGGCTGTTCGACTCTCTCTCATCCTTTCCAATCACTCCATGAAAAATCACAGGAAATCCCTAAAAATGCAGCACAGAGCAGAGCACAAAGTGACTTCTCCAGAAGAAACAAAATGTTCAAACGGGAAACCATACTAGAATTATTAGTGCAAAACAACAGCACATTCAAAAAGAGGTCTTTGTGTTCATCTTTCTAGATATAAACGGTAACATCGTCATTACAAAGAACAAGTGGAGACTGGTTCATGAGAAATATCACATGCCTGAGAACCAAATCTAACCATGAAATTGTTGAAAGTTCAAAAAGGGCAGTTATCTCAGTTTCTGGCCTTCACATTCCTTACACTGATGATTTGTGTGTGTGCGGGCATGTGTGACCGGATACCCCTTGAGGAGGAGGTGGACAACATGTTAAAAAGTGAACGGGAGCGGTATTCGAAGATAAGCAGGTTTTCAAAAACAGATTTAAGGCTTTAAGACTTTTTTAAAAACCTGCACAAAGAAAACTAATAATACATTCAGGTACAGAAAAAAAGATATATATCAAAATAAATCTTATTTTGTAATGTAGTGTCTATGCTTTACTATTTCTAGCTGCTCATTCAAAAAGACGAGACACAACCATCTACAAAATAATATAAAAACCATAACATTGTCAGTTTATCAATGGTGCATAATAAGCAATCATATTCACTATTTTCAAATGTGCAGTGTGCACATTTATTTAATTGAATCATAGCTTTTTGATGTGTAATAATCACACATCCATAAAGCAGTGACCCAAATTTAAGAGGTCTTTAAATAACTAACATCTGTGTTATACTGTTTAAGACTCTTTATCGTCTAAAATTTTAGCAAACCAAATGGAAGATTTCTTAAGGACTGCGGAAACCCTGCTAGCTATGTGTATCCCAACATATTCAACTGAGGAATAAAACAAGCGATGTATCATAAAGAGGCAAATAAACACAAGAAATCCTGTAAATATGAAGTTTCAGGCAAAATTCAGATTAGTACAAGCTAGATGGGGGATTAAGGAAAGATAAAGAGATAATATCCTCTAATCGACTATATAAAAAAACATCTATGCCAGCAATAAGATTTCAGTGGCTAATGTCAAATCTGATTACAAAAATGGATATATTCATACTCTGTGTACCAAATTTTGAAAACTGGCAATAAGCAACTTTAAGTTTTCTCTGAAATCATTTATGAAAGTTGTGTAATGACGAGGCAATGAAATTTGACATGTTCTCGAGCCTCAACGCCAAGTTTTCTGCCTTAAACATTTGAGTGACTTAAGAAGATGCTGCAATACAAAGTAGCAGCCAATGAGACCTGAGTGAGAGTCAGGTCACTAGGTATGGAACACACACAGAGACCAAACAATATTAACACATTCCCAATGATGTGTAATCCTGCGTGCATATAGCAACTGTATAACATCATAACCTAACCTAACCAAAATGCATTGTCTTGAAATACCTGAAATGCTGTTTACATTTGCCATTTAGTCATTTATCAGGTGTGAGTGTCTGGGATGTCTCATACAATTTTTGGCAGGTGCTCCCACTTGCAGTACTGGTGGGAGATAATCTGATCTGCACATGCCTCCAACTCCCCATCATAGAACATTTCATTAGGAATCTTCAGAATGGATGGATGAGACCTGGAGAGAAAGAGAGTGATAATGTGAATTAGAGATGTGTGAATCAGTGGTGCTGAAACGGATTCAGACTCATTTTACATTTACATACAAAGCATGAAAGAAAGAAGCATCTCTGTCAGTTTTGTGGTAGAAATCCCACATCTGTTCTGAACACTAATTCGGATTGGACCTATCCCAATCTATTTTACACAGATTGGCCCATACCCAGACTTTTCACATGACACCCTGTCCTCTGCTTTTTTTATGCACAGCAAAAACCCAGGGACACACCAGCTTTCTCTGGTTCGCATGTTCATTAATGGCCAGGAGTCAAATCTATGTTCAAGGTTATTTGTGTACGTCTTTATACTGGCCTGTGCCCCTATCTTTTCTACTATTACTGGCTCCTGGCTACAAGTTAAAAGAAGAGTCACAGCTCTTGTTCTCTCCAGACTGGACTATTCTAATGCTCTCCTAGCGGCCCTTTCTGCATGTTCTATCAAGCCTCTGCAACTGACCCAGAATGCAACAGTGAGAGTGGTCTTCAATGAGCCCAAAAAGCTCACGTTCCTCATCAGGTTACACTGGCTACCAGTAGTTCTCATGAGTTCTCATTTGTAAGTCGCTTTGAAAAAAAGCGTCTGCTAAATGATTAAGTGTAAATGTCAAAACTACAAATAATAAATGGTTCTAGCTTGTATTTGTTCCTCATTCATAACCATCTGCACTCCCTCTACACAAAAGCTCTAAGAATTTTTGATCATCCTCCATACATTGTGAAAACTTTCTTTACAGGTGTCAGAAATTGTACCCGGACAAGTTCAAACTAGTTTTGTTCAGCCATGAGAACTTTGCACTACATAAAGCTATTTTTTCCCTCAGTTGAACCCTATTAAGAGCTTTTTTGTTCAGGGCTTCTTAAAGGGCAATCTAGTCAACAAGCTGGTCAGACTAGTCAATTTGTAGTTTTACAGATTATTCAGATTGTACCTGTAGTTCTTCAGTAGCTTGGTTACATAACGGTTGTCGTATCCACTAGTGCCTTTCTGGTAAAGTTCATTCTGTGTCATTAACCTCTCCAGCAAGGAAAGACCTACAGACATATATACAATGTAAATTAAAAAGTCAATCGAGTGTGTACTGTATGTGTGTTATTATTAATCTCACCAAGTCCGTATTTAATGGCAAAAGGAGATCTCAGGATTGGCCCCAGCTGCTTGGGATCTCCAGCCAAAACAAGCTGCCCAGTCTTTGCATTCAGCAGACCTAAACACACATGAATGAAATGCTACCACAGCTTGATCTTAACTGTAAGATCTGACCGTTTTCATGTTATTCTGTGAAGCACTCCACCTGCCACACTGATGATGGCCTCTGGCTCCACAGCATGCCCTGCCTCATCCACAAAGATGTGAGAAAAATGACCTATAGGAAAACCCCCACTGACCAGCCTGCCAACACACACACACACACACAATACACTCTTTATCTTTTGACTGCTATGATGTGTATGTGGGAGACCGAGTTCATTGTGTTTGTAGAAGATGAAGCCCTTCACCTGCCAGCGGTGACCAGAGTGCTGACTATGATCTTGTGGCACATCAGATCCTCTTTACAAGGGAAAATAATTGTGTTTCCCTCCACATTACTGTTTTTCTAAAGACAAAAAGACATTCAAACAATAACAACAAAAACAACACATACACAAAAGTCCATCTCAAAACGTCTCTCTCTCTCTCTGTTAAACTATAGTATTTACATTACATTTTGATGAGTTAAAAGAATGTAATATTCTGCCTACAAATTGCCGTTATAAAATTTTTTTAATAAGCCTTAAAAAAATGTAAAATATCATGCTTTTATGTTAGCCTGTTGAACAAACGGTTCAAAGACTACAGTGTTTCATACAGTATTTCAAAATGTGACACGTACATATAGGGTCCTGTAAGCTTTGAGAAAAATCTAAAAAATTCAAATGAACATTTTTACATTTAACTTTGCAATCTAATTTATATATATACACGGAGCAGAACTGAGTGATAGAATTGACATATTTTTTTTATTATTTTTTTTTTATTTATTTAAATATTTATATTTAGTCCATGAGGATGTACATAATGTACCATTGTTATTTTATATTTTCCAACAAATCTTTGTATTTTTAATTTAGTTAATTTAATCAAACTTTTAACTGATTAATAAAGTCAGACAAGCACAAACCTCCAGGACTTTAGGGATATCTTTTGGATTGCGTGAGCTAGCGTAGACTCTGTATATCTTCCGTGCATCAACATGTTGACTAGTGATCAACTTTTCACACAGCTGATCAGCTGCACTGTTAGATGGAGCACAAGCTAGGATGTAGGCCCCAGGTATATTCTTCTCCACCTGCGAGATGAAATATAAAAGAAAGAGAAAGATCAATTACAATAGCTGTTCTGCTTATTCAGTTTTGCATGCAGACACAATGAGATGATTTGCATGTAGGTGTGTTTGTTGTGTGTATATTTATTTAAGTATGAGAACCAGTTTTACCTGTTTGATGGCCTCCACTATCGTGACTGTTTTACCAGTGCCAGGAGGTCCAAACACCAAGTACGGTGCCGGCTTGGATGTACCAGCCACAATGTTACATACGGCTTTTTTCTGTTCATGGTTCTTCTCCAGCTTTTGATCAAAGAGCCTAGAAACAGACACACCCCACACACACAAATACTCATCCAGCTGAAGTAGTCCATAACATTTCACTAAAATTAGATTTTGTTGTATAAGTTCAGTCCAGATATGTCTTACTGACCTCAGTGCAGGTGGAGACGCAGGGTTCAAGCTCCTTGAGCCCACAGGGAACAGCACATCTCTGAGCTCGTGCTGGACCGCCATGTGTACTGCTCTGTGTTGCAGTCTCAACGGGAGACGATTCACTGTGAACTCCACACGGAATTTCATATTATCTATGAAACCGTCAAGCAGCCTTTGCACATAAAACACACACACACATACATATACAAAAAGTTTAAATCTGGTCTTCAAATAAATATGCAAAACAATATCAAGTGAAGATGGCATATTTTTGTAAACCTGAAGTATGTGAAGCATTTGATGTTTGACACTATCTTTCAAATTTCAAACCATTAGGCCACAGCTGATTAATTATTAATGGCTTTTTCCTTAAGATGTATATGTAAATAGTCTTCAGATGTGAACTAAGAAACTGAGCTGTTGATTTGTGTTCTGGAAGTTACAGTATGCTTTTATAGTACAGAAAGCACTTTATATCTGGAACTCTGATTCTCGACATTATCAACCCTGTTTTATTTACTACTCCTTCAATGTTCTGATGTTCAAATGACCCGTCATGAATTCTTCATACTTCATACCTTCGAGAGAAGCCCAGTTTGACCTGATCCAGTTCCACTCTGTGGACATAGCCCTTGTATTTGGTCACAGTTGAGAGCTGGACCTCGTCACTCTTGGTGAGAAGCAGGTGATCTCCTCTCAGGACTGATGGCCTATTCTCCGAAACACCGGGGAGCTTCAACATAACAAATTAACATTACATGACCTCAACATATTATACTTTCCAACAAATAAAAAAGCACATATTACTTAAAAGGACAGTTCACCCAAAAATAACATTGCTGACATTCTTTCTTTACTTTGTAGTACATTTACTATCCTTAATGGAGTTGAAGAGCAACAAATTAAAGCTGTGGTAGGGAACTTTTGACGCTCTAGCGGTTAATAAACAGAACTGCTTGCGTCTTGCGGAAAAACATTGTAGCCGGAACTACTTCTCTCTGTTTATGTCTATGAAGAATCACAAAGGTACTGGGATATACCCCCGTGGTGCCCCCGAAGCAATCTAAAATAGTCAGAATATAAACACTTATTATAGGTGCACCCTAGTGATTCAGGACAAGCCAAGAACATGGTTTGGAAAATGGATTCATGGTGTACTCGTTTCTTATATCCATTTTTCTACATTCTGAACACAAACAAAGTTACGGACCGCAGCTCTGATTGGTTATTTCTTACCGGGAGCGGTCTGTAACTGCAAATGACAATAGGACCACTGGGAGGAGCCAGAGGAGCTTGATTTTTTTCACAGATTATCTGTCTCATATTCTACTGTCAGGACATAATGACAGGTTTAATAAATATCTAAAAAATATATTTTTTACAAAAGTTCCCTACTGCACCTTTAAAGTAACCTTTTGGGTGCACTGTCCCTTTAAGAGCCATGCATGCATCATTCCTTAGATAATGACTTTGCAGGCAGTGTTTGCGCACAAAGGTACTTCATAAAACTGATTTTACACAAACTTCAGAGGCAGCATAGCGGTTTAATGATCTACAACAAAATAGATTGCTTTGCGATAAATTAGTGAATGTTTAATTATTACAATACACATTTTTTGCTAGAAATTATATAAAAAGTGGAACAATCAAAAACTGAGATTTACACACAAAATGAACACCAACTGGAACTTTCAGATGTCATCTTTATTTTTTAGCTCAACTGTCACAGAATTGAACGCACAGGATTGTGGGATAACAACATCTACACTGCCTTCAAAAATCAGATGTAGGCATCTCAGCAGGCAGGAAGTGAAGTTAAAGGAACAATACAATATTTTTGAAAATAGGTTCATTTTCCAAATCCCCTAACGAAACAGTTGAGTTTAACCATTTTCGAATCCATACAGCCGATCTCCAGGTCTGGCACTAGCACTTTTAGCTTAGCTTAGCCTAGATCATTGAATCTGATTAGACCGTCAGCATCTCATTAGCATTTTCCTATTTAAAACTTGACTCTTCTGTAGTTACATCATGTAATAAGACTGACGGAAAATTAAAAGTTGCGAGTTGCAGTGATATTATGCAGCAGCTGAAAATAGTATCCAGCAACTCTGCTATTGCTGCAACTTCACAAACTAACTGGGACTATTTTCAGGTGGTGCGTAATATCACTGCGCCTTCTGCACCCATGGTACAGGAGCAAAGATGCTTGATTATTACGCAGGAATATGAGTATAGTTCCTAGCCATTTCAGCCTAAAGACTCATGAATTTCATTTTTATTTTAGTTTTATATTTTATTAATACACTATGTAACTATAGAAGAGTCAAGTTTTAAAAATGAAAATAATATAGAAACTCTTTGGTCATTTTTGAGCAAGATGCTAACGGTCTAATCCGATTCAAAGAGCTATAATAAGCTAAACTAAAAGTACTACCGCCAGACCCAGTGATTGGCTTCATGGATTCGAAAATGGTAAAACTCAACTGAGATTTACTTTTTCTTTCCTATCTTAAAATGCAGCATTTTTTTCACCTTTCGGATGCAGCCACAATCACACGCTATAATAACTGGCATTACAGAAATGCCACTCACCTCTAAGACCAGCAGTCGTTTGTTCTCATGGTCTTTCACCATGGATACATCATCTTTGTTATACATCTTGATGTCTAGACGCATTTGATCTTCCTCCAGGTACAGTAGTAAATCAAAGCGCTCAATATAGTTATGAAAACCCAGATCACTTTCCAGCAGTGACCTAAAAAACACCAAACACACATATCAAGAAGAACAGTAAAAATAGCTTCCACTATACATGTTCAAGCAGAGAGCTGATCAAGGACCAATCAGTAACAGGTCTAAGATCTAAAAGCACAATTAGGCACAACTAGAGATCACTAACTTCTGTTCCTGGAGCTTCGGGAAAGAACGGCTGCCTTTTAGGACCTCGGCTAAGTCAGAGATGTAAGAAGGACGTGTGTAGCTATCCAGTGGCAACACAAACTTTAAAAAGTTTTGTGTAAAACTGCAAATGTGAGAAAAACAGTTGATTTCTTTACAAATATAACACAGAGAAAAACAATTACCGTATATTAATTCTTAAAAAGAGTGTTTTTTTCTTTGACCTCTCAGGTTGAACCCCCTCATCTATGTTGCACCTCGCAGGTTCATAGGTCTCAAGCCTCTTAGGTCTGAATGGTGCTTCTGGACCCAGCAGAGCTGCAAGCTCGGACCTGTATTCTGCCTGAATGAACCGAACAATGTGGAAAGGATGGGTGGTGGGTTGGGTGTTTTCCTTGAACTCAAATGCCAGAGTAGCAGGATAGACTCCTATCTGTTCTGCTTTGAATCTTAAGGTCACCTCATACTTCTCACCTTTCAAAAATGAGAGAGAGAGAGCAACAAGTTGGGTTCAAACCTGTTACACTTACCTTAGCATCACAGCCCAGCATGTCAAGAGCATGGACTGTAGGCTAACCACTGCACAGTGGCTCCAAAAAACTTTTTTTATTTATAATACATCATAAAGTCAAAGACTAGCATGATACCATATGAAACCTAGAAACAAAACCAACAAAAGTTATTCCTGTACAGTTTGGTTGCACTCACATGGCCCCAGACGGAGTGGATTGTTACGTGTGACTTTTCTGCTGTCTTCCAGAGTGAAATACTGCAGCCAGTGCAGAGCAGTGTAGTATGTGAAATACACAGCCTCCTGACCCGTGTTCTCCACAAACAGCTTCACTTCACGCATTTCTTCCTCCTCCACAAACAGCTGAATCACGCCATCCTCTGTCTGCAGCTCTGAGGATACCCGCACCCCACATTTATCAGCGATAAACACAGACCTGGGAAGATATAAAGAGGAGCAACAGAGCTATTCATACTCAGATGTTGTAAAATATAAATCCAATCCAAAGAACAATAGTACACTTTAAATGACAGCAGGCTGTAATGTATGAAGTTGATACTCGGTACTGTATTTCACATTCTGTGTATTTTCAGAGCTTGATTGTACCTATCATTCAGAACAGCTCACCGTTCTGTAGTGTTTATTCTTTTCAGGAGGGCTTTTGACAGATTTCTCCTTCCTCGGACTCCATCTTCTGGTCCTGGCACTGACGATGGGTCAGGAACCTGGCCACTGGCGGGAGGCGATGAGCTGCCATTACTCAGAGGGGGAGTAGCTTGGTTTTGTTGTCTATGACGGGGTATAAACCATTGATCGTGCACCACTCTGACCTAGAAATGCCCCATTAGAAATAAAATGCCTGATTAAAAACATGCAGCTGTTTCTCAGTTCACGTAAAGAGTCTTAAAGACAAAGCAATAATAATAATAATAATAATAATAATAATAATACAAATTACCACATGTTATCATTACTTGATTTTTTTTTATGGTCAAGTATTTTAGATTTTTGCTCAATTTTGGTAACTGAAATAAAGCTTAGTATATAAAATCACGATTCGCGCTCACAAAATAGTCTTCTTTTTTAGGGCATTCATTATATTAATGACATCAAGGTTTGTGTTGTACACAAATGGAAACGGTCCAGCATTTAAATGTAAGATGTGTGTTTTTTTAAAGATTAAACACAGGTTTATGAATGATGATGTCAATATAATTAATGATTTAAAAAATGGGTGGAGGGATTGAATTGTTCCATGCACTGAAGAAAGCCTTTAAAGTCAGCATGAAACGGAAGTTGAGATTGTCCTTTGTTCCTTGTTGTGACGTATATCCGAGTGAAACGGCTTCAGAAACTGAAAGAAATGAAGGGCGGGGCTTGATTTCTTCCTTCGGTAAATGATTGGATCATTGGAAGATGGGCATTCCTAACAAAAAGGATGCAGATTTGAATGCCTGGCACACAGACTTGAATTTATTCCTCCTTCTTCAAAGTGCAAGAATTCAAGTCAGCGGGCACGCAGACTGAGTTGTTTGGGAATAGGGAAAAGGACTTGAGGGGGAGGGGAGGTTTACGTATATTTATATTTATATATATATATATATATATATATATATATATATATATATATATATATATATATATATATATATATATATATATATATATATATATATATTAGGGCTGTCAAATGATTAAAATTTTTAATCAAATTAATCAGAATTTTCAGTGGATTAATCATGATTAATCACTATTTGCAATTACACCTGAATCCTAACCATTTTTTTTCCTGAAATGCATACCAAAAGATAAATAACAGGACACAGATAAATAATTTTATAATGTGGTTCTTTTTTTTTCTGAATTTCAAAAGTTTAACTTTTACTTAGATCAAATTTACCTGAGCACTATATCAAACCATGCCATTTAACTACTGATAGTGTAAGAGTTTTAGGTGAACCAGTAGTTAAATTTCACATATCTATGAAATTATGCATAGAGAAACACAAACATGCTCCACCATCACATAAGCAGCACTCTGGGCACTCTTGTTTTTGGGAGGTGTTCATTTGCTCTGCCACAATACTTTAGGATCGATATTTTCACGTTCTGAAGGCTTCAAGTGCCAGTAAAACCAAGTAAAAATGCATATGCTTTTCCAAACAGCTGTAATATTCGCTGGATTGCATGTAGGCGCTCTGCGCATGCGCAGTTTGAAACACAGGACGCTATAACAGGAAGAAGCTCCAGCGTATCTAGGGGTGCTCCGATCACGATCGGCCGATCGTTAATGCGCATCTCGTCAGTAAAGCCGGTTTTCTAATCAGCGGTTAATTCCATCAGGTGCGTGATTTCACATAGAGCAGCTGTTACTACACAGAGCCGTTGTTAACTGAGAAGATGGGCCAATAAACGCTGAAAATTAACGTGATTTGCGCATCTTCTCTATTAACAACGGCTCTGTGTAGTAACAGCTTCTCTATGTCAAATCACGCACCTGATGGAATTAACCGCTGATTAGAAAACCGGCTTTACTGACGAGATGCGCATAACGATCGGCCGATCGTGATCGGAGCGTATCAACTACCAAAGTCGTCTCTGTTTATCGAGCTTGGCATGAATGTATTTGAGAGTAAATGGGGTAAAACCTTAAGCTTCTTCGGTGTTTTCGTCGTGGCGCTCGCCGCTGTTTTTTACTATCTTGAGAATTCAGAGATCGACGAGACTTTTCCTGACCTGAATAATTTGTCACACTGCGCATGCGTGAAATGCGTTAAAAAATTTGACGTAATTAACGACAAACAACTAATTAACGTCGTTAACGCGCTTTTTTTTTTTTGACAGCCCTAATATATATATATATATATATATATAGATGCGCCTAGTGTTTTCCACGTGTTTTAGGCGCGATACGTGAACGGCCCCGGCGCTCGCTCACTCAGCATGCACTTGAAGGCTCATTGCAAAATGTCTAATGCATTTAACAGACCAGAAATAGAAGATCCTCCAATAACCAACAGGTCTGGTGTTTGGGTGCACTTTGGATTCCCTGTAGGCTATAATGGTGATGACAGAATGAATGGTAAATAGTAAGGTCTCATATCCGCGGCTATAATGTAAATGTATATATACTTGATACCGGCATTACCCTAGTATATATATATATATATATATATATATATATATATATATATATATATATATATAGTACAGACCAAAAGTTTGGAAACATTACTATTTTTAATGTTTTTGAAAGAAGTTTCTTCTGCTCTTCTGCCTGCATTTACTTGATCAAAAATACAGAAAAAATATATAATATTGTTATATATTATTACAATTTAAAATAATTGTTTTTAAATGTATTATACTTTAAATTATCATTTATTTCTGTGATGCAAAGCTGAATTTTTAGGACCATTATCACATGATCCTTTAGAAATCATTATAATATGATGATTCATTATCAAAGTTGGAAACAGTTCTGCTGCTTAAGATTTTTTCAGAACATGTGATACTTTTTTAGAATACTTTTTATGAATGAAAAGTAAAAAAAAGAAGAAGAAGAAGAAGCTATGTTTTTAAAATATAAATATTTTGTAATAACAATATACTGTCTGTAATTTGGGGTCAGTAATTTTTTTTAAATAAAATCAATACTTTTATTCACCAAGGATGTGTTAAATTGATTAAAAAAAAAGTGATAGTAAAGAAAATATATTATTAGAATATATATTGTTAGAATGTTTTTTATTTTTTATAAATGCAGTTCTTTTTAAACTTTTTTTCATCAAATATATTAGACAGCAGAACTGTTTCCAACACTCATAATAAATCTGAATATTAGAATGATTTCTAAATGATCAAGTGATAGACTGATGTTACATGTGACACCGAAGGCTGGAGAAATGATGCTGAAAATTCAGCTTTGCATCACAGGAAGAATTTTTTTTTTAAAAGTATATTCAAATAGAAAACTATAATTTTAAGTTGTAATAATATTTCACAATATTACAGTTTTTTCTGTATTTTTGATCAAATAAATGCAGGCTTGATGAGAAGAAGAAACTTCTTTCAAAAACATTAAAAATAGTAATGTTTCCAAACTTTTGGTCTCTTCTATATATATATATATCCTAACAATGCTTTTAAGAGTCATGTTTTCAATTCTAACAAAAAGTGGCCTGAAGGACCAAGTGTTGCTTCATCTGACTTGAAACTGTGTCACGCTTGCCCCACACTAGCAGGCCTTCCTTTCTGATGAGCCCTGTATAACCAACTCATATTTATGACAGGGAAATTAAATCATAAATACCCCAGATCTGATAAGCCAGTCATACCAGTTTCATATTATTCATGACTATTTAGTTTCTTGAATAATAATGTTAATTATGTTGTGTCTTTATCTTTTAATGTGCCTTTCTCCAAAGAATTCCTCAGAGACATTAATAAACTTAATAAACCTTGTCTGAAATGGCAGAGTGGATATTGGTATGCTTCAGAGATTGGGTAATCTTGATTTACTATGTTTATTTGCAGTGCACCACTCTCTTTTTTGCCCTTTCATAAAAATGAATTAGCTTGAGTCAGATGCAAGTTAAACTTTTCATCATCAGCTGATTCAGTTTGATATTAATGAAAGTATACACTCCAGGCTTTCACATTCCAAAAACAATTTAACTTTGCATTACTAATACTACATACTAAAAACTTTACATAATTGCATATCGTTATGAGATGATAAACTTTCATAAAAGCAAGACTGTTCAGACTCTTGTTGGTAATGGGTGTGTCACATAACCACTATTCCATACAAGCCAAGCACATACAGACTAAATGGACATCCACAAAAGAATTGGAGAGATAATCAAAAGAAATATTCTTACATTAGAGTTAAAGTAAACATGTCCTGATCTGGTGATGCGTGCTTTTTTGGAATTTCTCAATACAAAGAGAACTGAAGAGAAGTTTGGGTCTCTGACTCCATCCCTGTGGATAAAAATGAATGAGTATAAATATAAACTAATAGAAAAGGCAGTGTTGGTTTATATAGTACTGATGCGCTTCCCCTTTAAATAAATGTCTGTTTACAAATTAATTGTATGGATCATTTCCGTGTAGGCTCCGTATATGGAATATTATAAACAATAAAAATAATAACCATTTTAAAATCTGTGAAAGCATGTCAAATGTTTACCTGTTTCGGAACTCATCGTTGTAGATGTTTTTGAGAATGATTCGATCAGTAATGGATCTCCTTTTGCTTTCCGCAAGAAATTCTATAAAGTCAAATCCAACGGCACGCAAATCATCCTTGGAGAGCTGATTTTTTCTGTTTTTCCTGTTCATGTTTCTTAGCTCTGGTGTCGTGAGCTCCGTGGTGATGTGCAGATATTAGATCAGTTATGATCTTACACTGCCTATCATGAAATAAGTACAACTGTTTCTGCGGAAGCGGCTATCAACGGAAGAAACGAAACTTAAGATCTAAATTACTACGGTTGGTTGGATTATTCTTCTACCAATGCAAAGTTGGTTCGACGTTGGATATCAGATATTCAGCCGCGAAAAAAAAATCTATAAAATCTTAGTGGGTGAGTATTGTATAAAAAGCATTAGAAAACTAAACACACACGTATTCCATTAGTTTTAACTTACTCATTCTCGATATGTTGCAACGCGTAAAACCTGTAGCAGCAGCGAGCTAGAGCTAGGCCAGCTAGGGACCGTCTACAAAGTTCTACTAAGTACACGTAAAAGATAAAACGATTGGTGTTGTCCCAACGGAATGTTTTTTTTTTTTTTTTTTTTTACAATTAACAAATAGCATGCAAGTGTGTCTTGTTTCTTATTCCTAAATTGTCATATAAATTCAGGGTTTACTCTCATGTGTAGCATAATTCAGGACACATGCTATTTAATAAAATTCAAATCTGTTAATAAATTAATTGAAATGTATGCGGTTTTCCATCACAACTTCAATTTCGAGTGGTATGACAACTGGAGACTAGACTGTACAGAAATTTAAATCTACTACTATATTGATATAGCCACTTAATGCTGATGTTGTTAACTAGCAATTTGAGAATAAAGTATAACAGTAATAATAATTTTCACAGTTTGATGTGATATGAGATAATTTACATTAAATCACCATTTGAAGCGTGATTTGTATAGTTTGTATTTTTAGTTCATGTATAGTTACACATTTATAGTAGGCCTATATTTTTAGTCGAAATCTGTCAGTAGGTTAGGTATTATGTGAAGCATTTGTATAGTCTGTATTTTTTTTTTTTTTTTTTTTTTTTAGCTTATGTATAGGTAAACATTTATATATAGTACATTTTTAGTCAAAATCTGCCAGTAGGTTGTTTATAGGTTTACACTGTTTTACTTCATTGTTGTATGTCTGTGTTTATGTAGCATCTTGATCCTATGAGGCACAATATTTTGTTCCACTGTATGTCCACACATGTAGCAGAATGACAATAAAGCTCAATTTGATTTGACTTGAACTTGATTTAATTTATTGTAATGCTTTTTTCCTCAGTTGGTCAAAATAAATGTAGCAGACTTGCTACTTGTTCAGATGACGATATCTGGTGAAAATTCTTATTTGGGTGTTAGATTATATCATGAACTCTGTCAGATATTACTGTGAGTTCGCCTCTCTCCCTTCTTACTCACTCCTTTCCACAGATGTTTCCTGTTATTGTTGGAAGGTGCAATCCCTCCTCCCATCTGGGTTCTCTCTCTCACTGTTCTTTAATTTTATGTCTCTTTACCTCAATGTATACGCACATGCGCAGATGAAACATAGAGCTGAATCTGTGAAGAATGGTGAGGGACCTCTGTGGGCCAGGTTACTGGGTTTAGTTTGTCCTATACTGAAAGTTGAAGTGTTCTATTGCCAATATTATGTCCAGTAATTGCTGACTATATGCCTCAGCTAACTTGTTGTTTTGGCTCATAGTCAACAAATATAATCCATATCTCATTGGATAAACTAAAACACCACCTTTTGCAATGCAATGATATAATGTGTGAATTTAATAATAAACCTTGAAGACGTTTGGGAGCAGGCTAAAATGTTCATACTTCTTTCCATGGGCCCATGCAAGGACTGAGAATGGTCGGATGGCATTGAAAAATAAAGACAACAAAATATTGAAATTTAACTTTGGGTCATATATTCCGAGACATAGGCTAGAATCTGTGGTTCTGAAGTACACTGAGTATCCACACATGTGTGGTGACTGATAGCAACATATAGCCTACTCCTCAAAACACTGAATTTATCTGCGCTGGAGCCGTGCCAGCGCACAACCCATGCAAGGAAGAAAATTATGCAAAAGCTGCAATTGCAGAAAATGATTGACAAAAACCTGTATTTCTCCCTTGTGTCTATGTGTGTCTAATCAGATTCATATAGGCTAACAACCATAGCAACATTGTTATGTTAGTAGTATTAGGCAGTATTAATATAATAACCCCTAAGGTTTAGGGTAAGGTTAAAGTTTAAAGGAAGAATAAGTGCATTATTAACTGCAAAATTATATTTTAATTTACTTTGAACCAACATGATTGGCTGTATTGCTCATAACAAACACTAGATGTCAGCATTAACCCTTTTTTTATTATGGCCAAAAGTCTCTTGTAAATCAAGTTTAATTCTATCATTAAATGCACTTGACTGAACACTCATATTATATAGTCACATTTTCATTTAGCGGGGCTAATATAAATGCTAACCATCTGAGTTAAAAATAGTATCTTTATCTACTATTCTTTTTTGTTGTTGTTGTTTAATTCTCTAACCCCTACACACACTCTCTGCCTCTCACTTTGATAAAGGTGATATGGGTGGATAGATGTTAAGAGTGTGTCTGTCTGTGCTAAAGAGGCTGCTTGAGGCTCTTATCAGTTCCTGCTTTTGCCTCTTATGACCCAGACAGACTGGAGAGCCCCTCTTCAGCTGCCTGCCTTCCCCAGGATGAGTGCACCCTGCCGGGCCAACACTCCATCATTAGACCCTTATCTTCACCTGTAGAGGAATTCTCCAGCCATATAAGCCGTTCTCTTACTACTGTGTGCACAACAGATGAGGCCAAGTGTTCTATAGCCGGCATTTGAGTGTATGTATGTGTGCGTGTGTGTAGGATAGATGAAGTCTAAATTTGTGGTTGTTTATGTAAGTAGTTTGCATGAAGGGTGTGCGTCTGTCTTTGGTCTCTTTCTCTGGAAAGATGTTAAAACTTCTCATCTCCTTCTGGCTTTGATGCTTTAAGACTCCCGTTTTTATAGACTGTTTGGACTGATAATCTCTCTGTTTACAAGCTTTACCTTTATTTACAGCACTGTTTACGAGCTATTCTTCCTCTGAGTATTGGAAAAGAGAGCAGGAAGGAGGAGGGAGAGTGGGAGATGACAGGAAAGGAAAGAGTGTTTGTGAAGGAATGCTAAAGTGGTGATGGGCAGGTTATGGTGTCGATGTGTGTGTGTGAGCGTATGTGTATTGTAGACTGTAAAACTAGAAAAGTCATGAGAAGGTTAAGAGCCATGCTGTACTTCTCCCCCAAAAAAGTCCCTGTCAGTCCTGTCAATCATCATTATGAGCCTGTATAAGCAGCACTCAGTGCACCGTCCCAGAGTCAATTCTTCTAGCAACCTGCCACCTCCCCATCTCCTCTATTTCTGTTTTTTTCACTCCAGGTAGTACCGCAATGGGGAGCTGAACTCAGTACTCGAGCTAATCCTCAGGTTCGAGCCTCCATTAAGGACAGCAAGCCAAGTTTGTTTACCATTATTAACCATCAGGACAGGATAGGCAGGTGGACTTGTGAAATGGTTGGATCTGATTTCTCTATCATGAGCTTAACTCTTTCTTTGTGAAGTGACCTGTCCTGAGCTGGTCTCTCTCATTGAGTTTGTCCTTTTTTATTGACAGTGATTTGAGCTGATCTCTGCCCCTGAGCTAATTCCTCATGCAGTGACAATGATTTTAGTTGATCCTTCTCTTTGAGCGTATCTCCTTTTCAGTACAGTGATTGAAGCTGATCTCTCTATCAATGACAGCGATTTAAGCTGATATTTCTCCTTGAGCTGATCTGTAAGTGACAGTGATTTAAGCAGATCCTTCTCTTTGAGGTGACCCCCTTTACACTGGCAGTGATTTGAGCTGATTTCTATATTTGACCAAATCTTTTTCTTTATAACAGTGACTTTAGCTGATCCTTGTAATTGAGGTAATTCCTCATTCAGTGACAGTGATTTTAGCTGATCCTTCTCTTTGAGCTGATCTAATTTTTAGTACAGTGATCGAAGCTGATCTCTCAGTGACAGTGATTTGAGCTGATATTTCACCTTGAGCTAATCTTTCTGTCAGTGACAGTGATTTCGGACAGTGATTTCTCTCTTTGAGCTGATCTACTTTTCAGTACAGTGATTTGAGCTGATCTTTCTGTCAGTGACAGTGATTTCAGACAGTGATTTCTCTCTTTGAGCTGATCCCCCTCACAGTACAGTGATTCAAACTGATCTCTCTGTCTGATTATCTGAACAGATCTTTTTTTATTCTTTATTTTTTTCAGAGGGTGACTATAGTTGATCCCTCTCATTGAGCTGATTTCTCATTCAGTGACAGTGATTTGAGCTTATCTCTGTCTGTGACAGTGATCCTTCTCCCACACAGTTCAGACTCTCTCTGTGGCAGTGACTGATCCCTCTTCTGTGTAACTCTCTCTCTTGTCTCTTTTCTGTTAATAGATGGTAAACGTCTGTGTGAACAGAGCAGTGGGATCCAGAGCAGAAAAAAATGTTTACAACTCTGTGATCTATCGACCATTAACGACAGGCTTAAAGCAGCCAACCCACATATCTCAGCATAACTCTGCACACCATGGAGAATATCACTGCATGATGGATTCACCAGTGTAAATTAGAGTGCTGTGTGCATGTGTTTAGTAGTACATATGTATACTGGCATGGCTGGTTTCCTTCTAGATTACAGAAATGTCATTACTTAAGACAGAACCCTTTTGGATGTATGTCTGACTGTCTCTCTGTGTGTTTGTGTGTGTGGGTGGAGTGAGATGAATTACATTGACACATGTGATATTAGCGTAGCTAATAGGGCTCATTCTGAATCAAGCATTGTAGACTGAGGCTCAAAACTGTTAAGAAGAGCACCCGAAATAGTGCTGATTGTGCTGAAGAAGTAGGGAATTTTATTGGACCTTTGTGCAGATGGTGAATCATTAATATTTTGTTAGGTTAAAGGTTAAACTGTACATTTTATACCTGTATATCTTTATATGTTTATTTTCTCATTTAGCACATAGACATAGTCTCAAAGCTAACAAACAGGCACCAAAGATCACAATACCTTAACAGATTTCTATATGGTGATTCAGTGCAACCACAAAACTTCATGGCAGGGCATTTCACAATTCAGTTTATATCAATGAATATAAATGTTCTCTAACATAATAATATAAGTGTGTTTTAGTGTAAAATCCAGCATGATTGAACCTCTGTATGACTGCAGGATACAGGGTCTGGGAGGGAAAATGTTCAGAGGAACTGGTATTAGTCTTGATTTTGTATTAGTGATTTGAAATGGCCCTCAGAGGGAAGCGATCCTTATCGCAGAGTGGGTCTACCTCAAACCAGCACATGTAGGCTGTGTGGAGATAAAAAACCAACATGAGGGTAGAAAAATTCAAACAAATCCAAAGTAAAATACAGAAATGACACAACATCTCTGTCTGCATTTAACTTTTAGGAGATCTAACTTTAAAGTGCCAATTATCTGTGCAAGACTCCAAAGATTGTCATTTATCATCAATTTATCATTGATGCACAAAATGTATGACCTGTTAAGTGTTTTTAGGGTTCTGGCCTACATAACTACAAGTAACAATATAATATTTTATAGTAGCTTCACAGTAATCACAAAAAAAAAAAAAAAAATACTTTAATTTAATGTTGTGGTGAATTGTGCATACAGATGTACAGATGAATGAATTACTACTAAACTGTCCTTTTTGTAAAGTGAGTTGTTTTAGTGTATCCGTTTGATAGGTCAGATGATGTGCTGCACAGCATTTATTTTTTTTATTTTTTTCTTAGCAGTAAACAAGTCCTGGCGCAACCTCTCTCACTCTCTGTCTCTATTTGTATCCCTTCTATCTCACTTTCCTCGCAAGAGTATTACTTCTCTCTATATATAGTAATAAATGTGAAAAAATGTTTAAAAGTAATACTTAAATAAATAAATATTACAAAATAAAAATAATATTTAGAAAATAAAAAATAACTTTTTTTTTTTTTTTTCTTAGCTGTTCATCACATTCTGTCGTTGGTGCACTGGGTAGGTTAAGCCAAAGAGTGCCTTAAGACTGATACCTGAATTATCTTATGACTGATGTGTTACAAGCATGAATGCAAAGACATGTCGCTGTTATCAATGCAAGGTTATAGGGTTAGACACCTGAAAAAGGCACACACACACACACACACACACATTTGCTCACACAAACACTCACTGATAGCATGGACTGGTGTGAAAAGTGACAGTTGGCAGGTTAAAAGAAACAAATGTCAAGTAACAGGAATCTATCTATCTATCTATCTATCTATCTATCTATCTATCTATCTATCTATCTATCTATCTATCTATCTATCTGTCTGTCTGTCTGTCTGTCTGTCTGTCTGTCTGTCTATCTATCTATCTATCTAGATATGCCTGCTGGTCTATCTGAACATAAATATGTCAGCACACATAGCATTGTGCTGATGTTGTGTAGGGCTGCGCTGGGTTGTATGTGTCTGTCTGCCGTCGGTTTGCTGTCTGTGGGTGTGATGAGGTGTGAAGTAACGCAGCCAGTTGTTTACAAACAGACGTGCGGCTTGACAGGGTGACGCTCTCGTTGTTTGTGTTTGGCGTTCCATTGAGGCTGGCGGACACTGACCCAGGGCGAGAGGAGTCGGCGGAGAGCGGGGAGTGTTTGAAAAGATGCAGATAAGTGGAGAGCAACATTCCGTACGCTGACCGGAGGCGTCTGAGAGGCAGAACACTCACACAGGATCAAATCCAGCCTCTGCTTTGACTCCGATGGTCTGGACCACAGAATATTTTCAGTTCGAGCTTATGGCCTAGATGCTGACTGACTGAGGCCTGCAAAACATTCCCCTCAATATCTAGATCAGCTGAGCAATATCTCAAATGACACATTTTTATTCAAACAGTATGTGAGGAAAATGCAGATAGAGAATTTATGGTAGCTAGTTTCTGCCTTCTAACAAAAAAAAAAAAAGAAAGAAAAAACAAGAACTAAATATGACTTTATCTCTCATATTTTGCATCTATATACACTGAATTTGGGGTCTTTAAATTTTTTGATGTTTTTGAAAGAAGTTTCTTATGCTTTTCCAAGGTTGCACATTTGATCAAAATAAAGACAGCAGTGTTGCTAAATATTACCCTATAACAATTTAAATTAAAAAAAAATTTTATTTTAATATAAATTTTAAAATGTAATTTATTCATGTGATGCAAAGCTGAATTTTCAGCAGCCATTACTCCAGTGTCAGTGTTACATGAACTTTCAGAAATCATTCTAATATGCTAATTTTCTGCTGAATTTTGAATATTTTCAATGTTAAAAACAGTTACTTTTACATTACATTTACATTTAGTCATTTAGCAAATGCTTTTATCCAAAGCAACTTACAAATGAGGACAATACAAAACAATCAAAATCAACAAAATAGTAATAATTTGTGACCCTGGACCACAAAACCAGTCATAAGTCACTGGGATATATTTGTAGCAATAGTCAACAATACATTTTATTGGTCAAAATGATATTTTTCTATTTTATTCCAAAAATCATTAGGATATTAAATAAAGATCATGTTCCATGAAAATATTTTGTAAATTTGCTAATTTCTGATAAAATCTTTCTGACCCCAAACATTTGAATTGTAGTGTGTATCAGATTTAGACATGTATACAGTATATTATGCTTGCCTGTATCTATCAGTGATACTTTTCCACTATTAAATCAATTTATTTGTGACATGTTTGTGTGTATTTCTCATAATTGCAACCTCGCAATGTCCATTGGTCGAGCTGATGTTGCTGTGTTTGCCGTGTTGAGATTTTTAAAGGGGTCATATGATGTTTGCTAAACGAACATTATTTAGTGTATTTGGTGTAATGAAATGTGTTTATGCGGTTTAAGGTTGAAAAAAACACATTATTTTCCACATAATGTACATTATCTCTCTATAGTGCTATTGGATCTTAGCGCTGCGTTTGACACTATTAACCACAACATTCTTTTGCATAGACTATAAAACTTTGTTGGCATTAATGGAAGTGCATTAGCATGGTTTAAATCGTACTTAAATGACCGCCATCAATTCGTAGCAGTGAATGAAGAGTTATCATATCGATCACAAGTGCAGTATGGAGTACCTCAAGGCTCAGTACTAGGGCCATTACTCTTCACGCTTTACATGTTACCCTTGGGAGAAATCATCAGGAAACACTGTGTTAGCTTTCACTTTTATGCTGATGATACTCAGCTCTACTGTATATTTCTTTGCGGCCTGGCGAAACATACCAATTTGAAAAACCAACAGAATGCAAGTCGATGATGAGTAATTTCTTACTGCTAAATTCTGAAAAAACAAGAGGTGTTAATTATAGGACCTAACAACTCTGCATGTAATAACCTAGAACACTGTCTAAGAATTGATGGCTTCTCTATCAATTCTTCGTCATCAGTTAGAAACCTAGATGTGCTATTTGATAGCAATCTTTCCTTAAAAAGCCACATTTCTAGCATTTGCAAAAATTAATTTTTCCATCTCAAAAATATATCTGAAATTACAACCTATCCTCTGAATGTCAAATACAGAAATGTTAATCCATGCATTTATGACCTCAAGGTTAGATTATTGTAATGCTTTATTGGGTGGTTGTTCTGCACGCTTAGTAACCAAACTACAGCTAGTCCAAAATGCAGCAGCAAGAGTTCTTACTAGAACCAGGAAGTATGACCATATTAGCCCGGGTTCTAGCACTGGCTCCCTATCAAACATTGTATATATTTTAAAATCTTTCTTATTACTTATAAAGCCCTGAATGGTTTAGCACCACAGTATTTGAACACGCTCTTGTTACATTATAGTCCTCCACGTCCGCTGTGCTCTCAAAACTCTGCCAATTTGATAATACCTAGAATATCAAAATCAACTGCGGGCGGCAAATACTTTTCCTATTTAGCGCCTAAACTCTGGAATAACCTACCTAACATTGTTCGGGAGGCAGACACACTCTTGCAGTTTCAATCTAGATTAAAGACCTATCTCTTTAACCTGGCTTACACATAACACACTAATACGCTTCTAATATCCAAATGTGATTGGCCGAATACCTTAAGCATGTAATGGAAATGTTATACACTCCTCACCATATTGTGATGTTCTAGTGCACTGAGACAAAATCAATACAACCCATTACAAATGAGGCATTTGTTGCATTCGGTGGGGACACAATTATTGATTAAAATGATTTATACTGTCTTTTTACGTGTTGCGTTACATTGCGTTTGTGATCGGAGAAACAACAAACAACTAACACTGCTCTACACTGCTCAAAACTTGCATTTGAATAGTCAGTGGCAAATCCTTTAAATATGATATAGGCTGTGAGTCAGCATTATTTGTCAGAACATCTGCATTGTAGGCTACTCTCCCAGGAAACAGTCCTTGTCCTCCATAAAATGCACTGCACACATCTGAGTGTTTGGATTGAACTGTTCTGGATCAGTGTTGTAAATACAACTTAACCACTGATTTCTAGTTGTGTCCTCTTTTGGAAGGCCAAACAAAGTAGTTTCACTTTCGTAATGAAAAACACAGTGTCTCAACAACATGACAGCGGTGGCAGCAACAATAGTACAGCGAGAATGAAAATTACACCTTATTTCTTTGCGTGAACATTTGAGCGGTGTTCTGCAAATCTTCCCACACAGTGACGTAAAAGCCGATTTTAAAGAGGGCTTGGATGAGTATAAACTTTTAAATACAATATCTCTTTGGGTTTGAGTCTTTAGTCTTTGCAACTTTATGGATCTTATCTATTCACTAACTGCTTGTAATACTCCAATGAGAAAGGAAAACTTGAAATCACATCATATGGCCCCTTTAAACAAACAGAAAAGTGTTTTGATAGCGCCACAGTGTTTACAGCTTTTGGGTAAATCAACCTACAAACAGCTTACTTTTACTTGTCTCTGTATATCAAGCTGAGATGGGAGAAAGTCTGTGTGTGTGGACGTGAGGAACACACAGCAAGCAAAAGGACTCTGGCATAAGCTGTCAGTTCACTAAAGCCACATCACAGACAGAGAAATAAGACAAAGAGGGTACGTACAGAGGGACCACCGAGGGTTCTATTAAAAGCACATGGTAGGTGGAGGGCAGACTATGTTCTGGTTTAGGGGCTGTGGAACAGCACGACCAGGCCTGTGAGATCTGCGTAATCTACAACAGACCAGACCACCTTAACCTCCGCCCTCCCCCTTCTCTCTTTCATCTCCTTCTCTTCTCTCAGTCTAATCTCTCCTTACGCACTGGTGCATTTTAGTCATTTAAACCGTTTTTCTCCAAATGTATTAATGATAATGATTCGCTATCTCTCATTCTGTCAAACGTCGGATGTTAACTCAACTCTGAGGAGAAGCCTGGCGTGGTAGAGCGATCTGGTCAGTGGCCTCTCTTTCGACCGCTCTCACTCTTTCTCTCTCTCAGGTGAAATATGGCTGGAGTTGGGTAAACGTTTTTTGGCCTTCTCAGCGGCTGACTCCATTTGAAATGGAGATCGGTTTCACGCTGCTTGCAAAATCATAACTCAGGCAGGCAGGAGGAGAAGCCAGACACTGGCCAGAAACGAGGCCCAGAGATTCGAGATGCTCAGTCAGTCTTCTCTGCAGGTACAGAAAACAGCAGCAGAGATGCACAGGAGTCCAGCTCAGGTCAGAGGGTCCGTGTCCCTACAGCAACCTGCTCTCGGTCATACTGCAAAAAAACTATTTCTGAGCCCTTTTCAGGAGGAGGAGAGTTTGCCTAGAGAAGCGCAAGATCATTTATAGTCCATCCATCCATCCATCTATCTGTTTGTCCATTTATCTATCATCAAATTGTTCTATCTTTTTGTAGCTCATTCTACCTATCGCTATTGTTTTATCATTCTACATATCTAATGTCTTATCTAGCATTCTGTATATCTATTTAGATATCTATTCTATATAACTATTGTTTTATCAGTTTATCATTTCATCTATCTGTCATTCTGCTGCTTTATCGATCTATCATTCTCTTTTTCTTGGTGTTGATCTTTGGTCTGGATGTTCTTCCAGCTCATGTGTAGCACACAGAGAGGAAAAGACTACGAAACATACTCTGTTCTATCACATCAAAATGACATCAGCAGAGAAATATCACCATCTCAGGAAACAAAGGTGCTGCAATCCTCTAATATTACCTGCCAATAGTTTTAACACACGGCTAAGAAACCCCGCCAAATGCGATATCTCTCTTTCGCTCTGCTTCTATCAGTCTCTCTCACCATTTGTCTCTGGAGAATGATGAAAGGAACACAAATCATTCAGCCGTAGTGGACGTTCAGAGGAATAACAGTTTGATTTTTTGGAAAAATGATTTCTCGAAGTGTTATCTGGCAGGAGTGATGAAATATGAGCACTTCTAAGCACAGATCTCTCTATCAGATCCAAACCACAGAAATATGAAGCTTTCGGATATTTGTATGAGTAGTTCATTTGCATATACCTAAACTATTAATGAGTTACTCAGTCAAGTCCAGTCAAAAACTTTATCAGTTTTTTTTTCAAGCTCATTGGTTATTGTATTGTAATATTCATAATCATGATGCTGTTGAATCCATATTTAGACAAAGATCCAATGCAGATATAGTATGGAAGACTGAGCTGAGACATACATGACCTTTGTCTTAAAAATGTACAAAACAATACGAACTTCATCTTAGATGTCAACTTGTAAAGAATTAATGAAAATCAGGAATATATCAGAAAATGTGGACCACTGCCATAAGCAAATTGCAGATTCGACTTTCAGCTGATTAGAGTTATAATTTAACACAGAAAATACATAAGTCAGATACACTCATATTACTTAAGTCACACACAATTGTAATGAATAATCCTTTGCTTCTTTGATAGCCATGCCAATACAGCCTTATCAATTTGATCTTAAATGAGAAAGAGAGAAAGAGGCATCAACAAAGACAACGAGAGTTTGTTTAAATCGAAACAGAATATGTTTCTGCTGTGTGCTGGTTGATCTGTGGTGTAGAGCTGGTCTGTCCTGGCTCGAATATCAAAGCTTTCCTGTAGCCTGTTCTACATTCAGGCTACACACACACACACACACACACACACACACACACACACACACACACACCTGCAGCAAGTTAGAAATGGTGTCATCGCTCAGAGTGAGGTTCTCTCTCTCTCTCTCTCTCTCTCTCTCTCTGTCTCTCTCAGCTTTCTCATGTTGACCCCCTCCAGGGTGAAACATCATGTGCGGCCCTTAGAGTATCTACACACACACACACACAAACAAAAACATATATCCATGTAGCATTACAAACAGTTGTGGTCATGGTACTTTTGTTCTTAAAGGAATAGTCATTCCAAACAATGTTTTAATGAACAGTAAGGGTTCAAACTAAATGGACCCAGTTAACTTCCATGTATATATATATATATAGAGAGAGAGAGAGAGAGAGAGAGAGAGAGAGAGAGAGAGAAATACTGAGACATTTTTCAAAATACATGTATACGTCCAAAGAACAAACAACTTCATGACAACTTTTATTTTTGGTGGAAGTCTCAATTTAATGGCATAATGGCTAATTCATACAAATTTGCACGACCTAACTCATATGAATGAGCAAAATAAAAATAAAAAATCATACTTATTTTATGAGGTGCCAAATTCATAGGAATTCTTGCAAAGGACCACCCCTAACCCGTCCTTAAACCTACCCCTCACACAAATTCTACTAGTGAGGCCATACAAATGTGTATTAGTGAATTAGCCACCTCATGAAATGCATACAAATTGATTGTGAGATAGCGTTGGATTGTTTAAAGTCTAAATCGGCACAAACATGAAATTACTTTCTTTTCTTTTTTTTTTTATTCAATTCAATTCAATTCAAGTTTATTTGTATATCACTTTTTACAATACAAATGGTTACAAAGCAACTTTACAGAAAATTATGTTTCTACAATATTTAGTAGTAGCTAGTAGTTTGTGCACGTTTGACAGGATTTTAGAAAAAAGAAAAAATTATAATAATAATACAAGACATAGTCAGCTAGAAGATTAACTATCAATATTATTAATTAATAGTTATTATATGATGCAGTCACACATGTAGCAATATTTGTTAGTTCTGTTTGTTGATTCAGGGTTAGCATCATCTGGGATCCTCGGAGGGTCAGCATCATCTCTTCTCAGGTGTTCTGGATCCAGACTGGAGCTTGTGTAAATCCTAGTTACCACGGGATGTAAATCCCGTGGCAAAACATAGAAACAAAATACAGACATCATTAGCATAGCTGGTGATCCAACAAATTAGTTTAACCCAAGCTAATGAATAAAAATGCACATTTGATCAGATGCAACTACACTCACAATTTAAAAGATACATTATTCGTATGCTTGGCGAAAGAGATGTGTTTTTAATCTAGATTTAAACAGAGAGAGTGTGTCTGAACCCCGAACATTATCAGGAAGGCTATTCCAGAGTTTGGGTGCCAAATGTGAGAAAGCTCTACCTCCTTTAGTGGACTTCGCTATCCTAGGAACGACCAAAAGTCCACCTTAGGGTGCGTGATGGGTTGTAACGTGGTAGAAGGCTAGTTAGGTACGCAGGAGCTAAACCATTTAGGGCCTTATAGGTAAGTAATGATAATTTGTAACTGATACGGAACTTAATAGGTAGCCAGTGCAGAGACTATAAAATTGGGGTAATATGATCATATTTTCTTGACCTCGTAAGGACTATAGCTGCTGCATTTTGGACTACCTGTAGCTTGTTTATTGACGAAGCAGGACAACCACCTAGAAGTGCATTACAATAGTCCAGTCTAGAGGTCATGAATGCATGAACTAGCTTTTCTGCAACAGAAACAGATAACATGTTTCGTAGCTTGGCAATGTTTCTAAGATGGAAGAATGCAGTTTTTGTAACATTGGAAATATGATTTTCAAAAGACAAATTGCTGTCTAATATAACACCCAGATTTCTGACTGTAGAGGAAGTAAAAGTACATCCGTCTAGTTGCAGATTGTAATCTACAAGATTCTGTGTAGTGTTTTTTGGTCCAATAATTAATATCTCTGTCTTATCCGAATTTAATAGGAGAAAATTATTGGTCATCCAATCTTTTACATTTTTAACACACTCTGTTAGCTTAGATAATTGGGAAGTTTTTTTGTCTCTTTGGTTGAATGAGACTCTGATACCATACTCCAAACAGTGCTGATACATCGTGGCATTGATTTACAATGCACTGAATGATGAGTGAATGTTTCTGTGTTAGTATACTGTATGAATGTGTAAACCCACTATATACTCCGCAGTTACAGTTTTTCTCAGTCGCTTTGGTACATTTCTCGAATCATCCTTGAGATTTGCAAAACAGTAAGTGCATTTCTCAAAACAGCTCGTACAAATAGCAAAACACCATGGATTACCTGCAAAAGCCAGTCTCTTGCTCAAAATACTTAGTTCATCTCTCAAAAATAAATATCTCCGTCAATGAACATGTCAGTGCCATCAGAATGACAAGCCCTTGTGTCATAGTTTATGGATAAGACAGTCAAATAAGACGGTAAGACTATTGCACAGAATACTATGTCATAACATTTCGAGCAACATGACATTAGCAACTGATAATGTAGGAAACTGCAGATAAATGTGCGTAATCATTTGCATGAATGTACAAAAGCAATCGCAACTTGTTCAAAAGAATGAGAATCTGGTTTTATGATGTGTATAAATGACTAGATGATGTGGAGGTTGTACAAGTAGTTTTGAGAATTTCATTTCTGAATTGAGAAATGCACCAAAGTGACTGAGAAAAACTGTAAACGTGTAGGCCTTCACATGACATGTGCAGCAGTTTGGAATTCAGCATCCTCTTGTAGTGCAAGAGATCAGAGCAAATTCTGCTAAATAAACAGCTCCGCTTCAACAAACCGGCCCGCACCGTGCGAAAGAGTGAGCGAGTGAGAGACAGAAAGGGAAAGTGAGGCACATTCACAGACACATCAACACACTGACCCTGCACAGAGCTGACAGCACTGCTGACGAAGACACATTAACTCTCTCACACACACACACAGGCACTGTGACATGTTGGACATGAGCAGTGAATGAGCAGATGTGATCTTATACAGATCACTGGGGCTGTTTCTTCCTGCTGTGTTGTAAGGTGGTCTGCATGTTACAGATCCACGACCATTGCATTGAGTTATCTGCAACAAAAGAAAAAGAAAAAGAGAGATTATCAAATAAAAATAATTTTGGCATATGACCAGATAGATAGATAGATAGATAGATAGATAGATAGATAGATAGATAGATAGATAGATAGATAGATAGATAGATAGATAGATAGTGTGTGACTGTGTGTGTGTGTGTGTGTGTGTGTGCGTGTGTGCCTTTTTCAGGTGTCTAACCCTGTAACCTTGCATTGATAACAGCGGCATATCTTTGCATTCATGCTTGTAACACATCAGTCCTAAGATAATTCAGATATCAGTCTTGAGGCAGTCTTTGGCTTAACCTATCCAGTGCACCAAAGAAAGAATATGATGAACAGCTAAGAAAAAAACAAAAAACTTAATGCCAATTTATTTTCTAAATATTATTTTTATTTTGTAACATTTATTTATTTATTTATGTATTACTTTTAAACATTTTTTCACATTTATTACTATATATAGAGAGAGGTAATACTCTTGTGAGGAAAGTGAGATAGAAGGGATACAAATAGAGACAGAGAGTGAGAGAGGTTGCGCCAGGACTTGTTTACTGAAATCGCTGAATTAGTTATAAACACATTAATCTGGTTGAGCAGGATGGTGACATGCCAGAGAGAGAGAGAGAGATTTCCACATATTAACCAAAGAGGAGAAGAGGAGAGGAGAGGAGAGGAGAGGAGAGGAGAGGAGAGGAGAGGAGAGGAGAGGAGAGGAGAGGAGAGGAGAGGAGAGGAGAGGAGAGGAGAGGAGAGGAGAGGAGAGGAGAGGAGAGGAGAGGAGAGGAGGTCCAATCTAAAGCATCGGCATTCCCTCTATATGTGTCTGTCCTCCTCTCAGGAGACAGACAGTGATGCAGACAGTGAGGGGCCCAGTCTGGAGATGGGAACTTATTTTAGGCTGTGTGTTCCTACTGCCTAGTCAGATCCTGTGTGTGTGTGTGTGTGTGTGTGTGTGCTTGATGTAAATATTGGGCATCTTTTCTGCAGCAGCTAGTCTAAGGTCAGAAAGTAGCAGCGGACAGATAATGCTCGAATGGTGATGCGTCATGACATGTGACCCTTACTGCATGACTCAGACTCAGACGGGGAAACAGAAAGAGACACAGAGTCTCTCCTGCATCATTTCCTCATCTGTGGTTCCCAATGCTGAGCTGTATCCTGTCTGACACACACATACACACAGTCTTCCAAACTACTGAAACAACTGAAATCACTTAGTAGGAGTGAAACCATATACTGTCAATACTTACGACAAGCTGGTAATAAGTCAATAAATTCTATCTTGCCTGTTCATGTCACTGCATATGTGACTGAATGATACATAAGTGTATTTGGGTGAAAGAGTGAATGTACAATATGTGTGCACAGTAGCTGGAAAGAGATTTAGATTCAGAGAGTCACATCAGAGTCTCTGAATGTGAACAGATTCCATCGTCCTGTCAAAACATCCAAAAATACAAGACCATAAATTAGTGTAAAGTCTGAGACAGATGACAGCATGGTGTGGTCTCTCTCTCTCTCTCAACTCTCTTTCCAGTGGAGGTATATTTAGATGCTTTATTCTTATTGACCTTTACTTCATTATAGAGTAATGCTCATGAAAACATGCTGATTAATGTTAATTGTCACTTGCACTCCACTCATCCACTGCACTGGTCATCTCCTTCTTCGCCATTTCTATGGCAGCCAGTCAGATTTTAGATTACTCAGGTCAGAAGATCAAGGTGTTAAATGATTATCAAAAACATAAAAATTATGCAGATAATGGTGCGTTATTTCCTGATATATTAATTCAATACTGAACTCTCTGATGTTCTCATGACTATGAGTCTTGTGCTTTATCAGCATTAGTTTTAAAAGCTGTGCTGATGGGTTCATATTCCCACAGTGACAGAGTTTTTTTTTTTTTTTTTTTTCTGTACAGAACTATAAAACTTCAGCATTATAACTTTCAACATCAGCGGCTTCATATTGTCATACAATATAACAGAACAAGAACCAGATGGAATCTTTGAGCTGATTTTGTAAGAAAAATCTGTAAAATCTTTAGAATGACATATTTTCCCTCCTATAGAAAGGGTTCAAATAATGTTACTTTTAAATATTGTTAATTAAAAGTTCTTAATAATTAAACAGTTTTTGTTACAATTATTTTAATATCAATTAAACAGAGTAAAAAACGACATTCAGGGGGGGGGGGGCACAACGTTGAAACATTTTGTACCTTATTTATTCTTAAATGGTGCACACTGTATTAGTAACTTAAAGGTATATTAGTACTTATTCAAAGGGTTCCAAACCAGTGACAGTTTTGTACCTTTTTTTTTTCATATGTCCATAACATACACTTCATATACATACACTTTCACACAAGCTTAGATCAGAATTTACAACAATTTTCAGGAAATACAGAGACGTAAAGAATTAAAAGAACTTAAACAGATAGAAGAGGTTTTGTAATCAGGTAAGTGTTTCCCAGAGCCCCTTTCTAAAATAGACAGCGGTGGACTTCTGAGCAAGCCGGCAGGACGACACTCACAGTGTCCTCATTCCTGAAACAGTGCCAAACCTGACGACACTGAAGAGTTAAGACCTGTCACACAAACACAGGTACCGAAATAAACTGTGAGCTCATTCTCTCAGGTGTTCCTGTACCCCGTGGTCACCTTGAGTGTGTGTTCTGTTTATTATAGAGCAGTCAGAAAGAGAGGGACGCACACACACACACACACACAGTATGATTGTGAACTGACCTCATACATGGAGTTATGGCATTCTGCATGCAGCCAAACCTCAAATGTTCAGTATCACAGTAATGTGCTTGTTAATTTGTATTGCTCTAATTTACACACATACCGCTCGCAGAATATGCAAATTGTCAATATTAGATTTTTTTTGTACACCCCCTGCATTATAATGCATTATGTTGCTTGCTTTTGAACATCAGTAAATGTTTTCACCTTTTGAAATAGTTGAGTATGAGTCCCTCAGCTGACCCCAGTGTGAAAAGATGGAGCTCAAAATCATACAGTCACTGCTGGAAAGGAGTCAAATATGCAAAGGATGCTGGAAAAATCCTTTATCAGGTGTACTCAACCAGAAATCAGTTGATCAGACATATTGAATTATTTTATTTGAGTATAGTCCCTCAGTTTGAAAGATCCCAAGAGGCCTTGTTCTGTCCAATAATATGAAGTAAATTGCTTTAGTAAGAATGTATCTATAACTCAAATGACATGTTTCTGGATTGAAAATTACTGGAACATGCTGGCAAATTCCTCTTTTTTAACCATAGAATCACCATCTGAACTGACATGTTCTCCTCCACATTTAGTGGATAGGCCTCTCTGTTTCACAGACTATAAGCCATGGCAGCTTTAGATGGACAAAAGCGTCTAAGGGGCTAAAGTTTAAGTACAAAGGAAAATTTCAGGACAAGAAGATTAGCCTAATTTAGGATTTACAGCTAAACATTATAATTGTTCATTTAATCCCTGGTGGAAAGTGCAGTTAACTCTAATAGTTTCAATTCCAACAGGGATTTGGGCCTATTTCTGCATCAGTTCACCACTTTCAAGTGCTCAGTGAAAGAATTGCAGTCTTGGGTGTTACAGATGCCTCATCTGGAGCTTTAGCTGCTACTGTTGGCACAGTGTATTTGCTTTATTTTGTGTGCTTAAATTATAGGAGCAGTGCAGCTGCAGCCATTTAAATTTAGGATGCATACAACAGGTAAAACAGACTATTATGGTATTAGATCTTCTGCACATTGCATTAGGGAGTCAGTGTGATGTTTTGAAACTGGAATCTGTTTATACACAGCAGCACTCGTGCAAGCTCTAGAGCCTTATCTGTAAACACGAGCTTGTGTATTCAGACACGCGCATCTCTCCAGACGATAAATGACTCGGAACTGCGGCTGCAATCATGCTGCATGCTGGTGTGCATTAAAATATGTGATTGTAATAAGTGTTTTATTTTTAGATAGACTACAGCGATAATAATAGGGGGTTTCAACGATTAAAAAAAAATACATTTTAGAATTGGGTTGTCTCATAATACCCCCATCCCCCCTTGCCCATTTTTTTCCTTTTTTTTTCTTCTTCCCGTGTTTGTGAAATTGTGAGCGTGAACTCCACAGTAGTGTGTAAATGAGGATGCTGCTTGTCGTTCAACAGGTGAAAGGAATGTCTCCGCTGACCAGGGAACGGCGCGTATCCCGCGCGAGCTCAAGCTTCCCCTGGGCTCCGGTCTCTGAGAGCTCTGCCCAATAAGAGTGGAGAGACGGCGGGCTGTCAACATTCCTATCGCCCCTCTCACTCTCCCCCCGTCGCCCACCCCTTCGGTCTGCAGTTCGCACAGTTCATCGCCCCGGTTTATCTCGTGCAGTCTGCTATCAGCGCTCGCAGACTCCAATGGAAAAACGGAGAGGCGCGTGTTTCACGCTGACTGAATGCAAAACGTGGAGAGAAAAAGTGGAAAAGTTGGCACTCTTTCTGATCAAATTGCATCTCACCGAGACTTCATCTGTTCTCAAGAAGAGGTAAAAAAGAAAAGAAAGCGCTCTCTGAACCTGCCGTCTGGCTTGGATTATTTCTGCTGCGGTTGCCAGATCTCGGGGAATACTTTTATATGGCACACGCTAATATCCGGGCAGATACATGATATCCGTCCGTGCATCGTCCGCACGGAGCTCTACATTTGTCCAGCTATCAGCAATCCCAACTCCAGCAGGTCCCCGCATAGCTACCTAAACGGTCTTTACAACGGTTAACTACAATACTCAGCCGTGTTTTCTTATCACCGCCGGAGGACACGCTCAACTATGTTTGCCTGCGGTAAAGTTCTCGGGTCGCCCCGGATTCTCAACAGGTCCACTGCTGCTCCCGGAGGGTCAGGATTAAGACATACAAACAGAAAAGGCGCAGGCTCATCCTACGGTCCCCGTGCGTCCTCGCGGTTGTGTTGCGCGCTGCTGTTCCTCCTGCTCATCCTCACACCGCGCGTGGACTCCTCTTGGTGGTGAGTAGCGTCCAGCATCCCGCGCGCCGCCGGTGGCGCACATACGCGCGCAGAAGCCGGGCGTTTTTTTCTGCTCACGGTGACTGAGCTGCTGTCATTTGGGAGACTGAGCATTTGCAGATGTTTATTATTATGTACAATTATTTTAGTTTTTATGTAGTTCAGTGTTGGATAACAGCGGTTTGCGTTTAAGTGAGGTATGTAGTTTGTATTGTACTTTTTCTCCTAAAACACATGGAGGAGAGGTTAATGAAAACCAGAGGTTTAAAACCTTGGAGCAATAATATCTGCGTTTTAATGGTACTTTTAAAGTGTAGGGCTGGTTTCAGGGTGTTTGACATTTAAAGTAATTTCTGTCAGCGAAATATGTTGATGTTCGTCTCGCGCAGCAATGTCCCCCGCCCTAGCAGTTGGCCAATTTAAACATAAATACGTTTCAAAGAAAACTCTTTTTTAAATAATTTACTTATCATACATTAATAAGTGATGAACAAAAAATAGACTACTGAAATCTTGTCCCTGCGAATCCTGGCGGAAAGCGCGCGCCGCGGGCATCTGTTGCTATGGTTATCCTCTCAGGCGAACGCGACCTCTGTTTGCGAGCGTCTGTTTAGCGCGGGCTGAAAAAACTTGAAGTCTAACTTTTGTGGTTAATAAAACACTTTTTTTTGTTTGTTTGTTAAAACGCCGTTGAAATGAGAATACATAGTTTTGAGACCCCCAACCTTATGTTTTTATTTCCTTTGGGAGGTTCATACCTTAATGAACATACGCGTCGCGCTTGTTGGAGGAACGCAGCTTCACCGCTATCCCCACCAAGATATTGGCATGTAAAACGCAATTATTAGAAACACACAAATCGCGCGCTTCTGCCCCTCAGAAAGTCTCCTGAGGGATGGGGTTTTCCCCAGAGCTTGTGCTTATGTATAGTAACAGGTCCTGCACATCATTATATCAGAGTTATGTGACGGGTTTTCATGGTGTGCTTGAGGTGTCTGCCAGCCAATAACAGTGGATTAAATGAAATAACTGCAATATGTGTCAGGCCTCCGCGCGCGCACGCACACACACACACACACACGCACACACTTGGCTGGTGACTACAGTACAATGAGCCTCAACAATCATGTAGAAACCAACCACATGCCCATTGTTCACATATAAATGTAGTTGTTGAGTGGTTGGTTTTATGTAGGCCTATATATGTGCATGTGGTTGTGGGCATGATTAAGAAGAAAAAGTTGTGATGTTTTGCTTTTTATACCAAGTATAAAACATCCATTTGCTATAGCGATCTCTGTTAAATTTCATATTCATTATTGGACCCTAAACAACTGTATCAGGGGTTACAGTACTTACTAACAGCTCAGAAATCAGTTACATGTTAAGTTTGATGTACAAGAATCTGAGAAAGAAAGAATCCGGAGAAAAAAAATCCTTTGTCACTATTGTGGTGTAATAAGTCAGGCTGACATTCCCAATGTGAGGCACTCACCAGAGCCAGAGAAAAAGGGACCTTTCGCTCCTCTTTCTCTCTCTCTCTGATCTGTTCATCCATCACTTTAAGCAGACAGAGCAGGAATCCTCTTAAGCTACTGGGAGGCCTGTTAGCGTCACAAACTAGTGAACTTATTTCACAGATCTATCTATCTATCTATCTATCTATCTATCTATCTATCTATCTATCTATCTATCTATCTATCTATCTATCTATCTATCTATCTATCTGTCTGTCTGTCTGTCTGTCTGTCTGTCTGTCTGTCTGTCTGTCTGTCTGTCTGTCTGTCTGTCTGTCTATCTATCTATCTATCTATCTATCTATCTATATATCTGTCTGTCTGTCTGTCCGTCTATCTATCTATCTATCTATGACCTTCAAAGTCATAAACAAGTTCAACCTGTTTTGACAAACTTTGCCTTTCTATCATATGAATTTGTTTAATGTCTGAATTAATTTCTAAATAGTGCACGAGCTAGTTTTGTAATGGTCCAACCATACTGCAATCTGCATACATATAGATTGCAACAATATGACTTGTACATTTCAGTAATTCACAAATCATCCATCTAGAACAGCAGACCCCTGGAAACTTTACGACTCTGATTCAGATGAAAAGTATGAAAGATATAATACAATATGCTAATATTGATTTTGTTCTTGCATCAAAAGGGGCTGAGAATTGTTTTTCTAACTTTCTTTTCCTGTCTAAAGGAGAAAATGCGATTAGGCCAATATAAAAAAAAAGACAAAGATGGGGTGATCCAAAGAGATGGAGAGAAATAGGGAGGAGAGGAGTTTTTATCCACTGTTTGGGTAATAGAAGCTACAAATTACTACAGTCGTACATTCTTTACCCAGTGAAGCCTAACTGTACATACACAGACACGCAGTGTAAATGAGAGCAGATTTTACTGTGTTTTTACAGCATGTGGTTGTGGTCCTGTGGATAATGATTTACTGCTTCTGGTAAAGCCAACCTGCAAACCACCACAGTGTGTGCGACCAGCCTGGTGTGTGTGTGTGTGTGTGTGTGTGTGTGTGTGTGTGTGTGTGTGTGTGTGTGTGTGTGTGTGTGTGTGTGTGTGTGTGTGTGTGTGTGTGTGTGAGTAAGTGTTTCCAAACTCTATCGAACATAAAGCTCAGAGAGCGATAAAGCACTATAATCACAGTCAAATGAGGCAGCAGAATGGGAGGAACACAGTCATAATAAAAATGTTGATCAGCATTCACAAACAGTTTTTTCAAAAGGTAAAACCTTCATTTCTCATTAGAAATGCTGATTTTAGCAGAATAAAATATTTATTTAGAACTGAGTCCTTTTAATCTGACATGAGTGAGTGTGTGTTTGTGAGATGACTGAGATTAAAAAAAAAAAAAAAATCAAATAGTGTTGGATGGAAACAATCAGAATGGGAATAAAAGGTATACAGAAATAGAACACATCAGAATTAATTAAATTTCCTTCTGTTCTGATTAGCTGAATGGATTAAATAGAATCAAATATTAAATCATAGCAAACGATAGCGGAGCCAATATATATTATATAATATAAAACTAAAGTTTTGACCTCAGAATGCAAGGTTATCTAGGGCACTAAAACATATTCCAAATCTGTTGATGTTGCACTTTTTTATGCAATTGCCTTCAAATAAATCATAAATAATGGTTGGTTTGTGAATGTCTGTTTATGACAAATGTCAGTTTGCCAAACTTCCCTCTGAAATTCCGCTAATGAGTGGTACAATTCTGGGAATGATCAGACTCAATCATCAGATTCTTTGGCATCAGACAATGCGTAATCACTGAATGTTTACCGATTCAGCACTTTTGTAATGACATTTGCTCGCAGAGTACCAACTGCTGTGATTGATTGAAGCAATTCAGGTTTTAAGCGTCTGTATTTGTGTCTGTGTTTCAGGTACATTGGAGCCCTTGGTGCCCGTGTGATCTGCGACAACATTCCCGGACTCGTGAATAAACAGAGGCAGTTGTGTCAGAAGTATCCAGACATCATGCAATCGATTGGAGGCGGAGCTAAAGAGTGGATTCGAGAGTGCCAGCATCAATTCCGGCATCACCGCTGGAACTGCAGTGCCCTGGACAGAGACCATACCGTTTTTGGGAGAGTCATACAGCGCAGTGAGTGCTGGAAATGTGACAGTGTGTGTTTTGGAGGCAATAGCAGTCAAAGGAATAATTATGATTTTTTAAAAATATTTTTGGAAAAAGTGTTTTATGCTCAGAACAGCTTTGATTTATTTGTTAAAAAAATACAGAAAAAACAGCAATATTGCGAAATATTATTACAAATTAAAATAACTCCAGTCTTCAATGTCAAATAATCCTTGAGAAATCATTTTAATATACCGGTTTAGTGCTCAGCTTTTATTGGTGCTCAGTTATTTTTATTCTTATTATTAACAGTGTTTATGTATTTATATTTTTGCTGATTGTTAGGCTTTGTGAAAACCATAATACTATTTTTCAGGATCCTTTGATAAACAGAAAGTTCAATGAACAGCATATATTTGAGATTATTATAATTTAATATTTATAATATTTTGTAGCATTATAAATGTCTTTACTGACACTTTTGGTCAATTTAATTTGTCCTTGCTGAAAAAAAGTATTATATTATTTAATATACCCCAAAATTTTAAACAGTAATATATGATGTTTTCTACAAAAATATTAAGCAGCAAAAATATAAAAAAAATGATGATAATAAGAAATCTTTTTAAAACTAAAAACAAAAACAAAAATCTACATATTAGAATGTTTTTTGAGGAATCATGTGAAGCTGAAGACTGGAGTAATAACAGCTGAAAATTCAGTTTTGCCATCATGACAATAAATCACTTTCAATAAATCACAATCATTTTTATTATTTTATCTTTTTATATATTATTATTATATTTATCATATTATTGTAATATAATAATCATGTATAACACAATATTACTCTTTTAACTGTGTTTTGGATAGAAATAAAGACTTTCACAAAACCATAAAAAAATATATTTTTAAATATTTGCTTACAATTTTCGTCCAGTGTATGTGTGCATGTGTGTGTGCATTCCCCCAGTCAGAAACACATATTACATACAGAAAATACCTAGATCATTATACTATAATGTCACCACAGTATATCAGTATGGATTAGAATAGAATAATGATATTTTAAACAGTTATCCTCATTGCTGTTTATCACTGTGGTATATTAATGAAAGAACTCACAATCACACAAATCCCTGGCCAGGTGTGATAAACAGACAAAACCCCACAGGATCATTTAAATCAGTCTGAACCTGAAGTTTACTCAAGAAATCTGCACTGTAAATGTGCTTTCTGTTTGGCTTTCATACAGCGTTCCAAAGATCCCTGCGTGAAAATATCACCTCTCCAGAATTCTCTATGCCTCTTTACCACATAAACAGGCATCGTGGATGTAAATGTTTGGAGAGATGATTCTGGCAGCCAGACAGACTCTCGCAGCACTGTGCGTATTCAGTTTATGAAATGGAATTAGAATTGGAGCGGTTGCCAAGAGAGGATTCTCCTATAAACAGCAACTGTACTAATAAAAAAAATCTATTTTACTTCAGAGAATATCTATCTGTATGAATGATGGAGCGATTCAAACATAGATATCCTCCAGATGTCATTGCACTACATGAGCATGGATCATTGAAACACATTTTAGCTGCAACAGGAAACTGAAAACGACTTAAGAGTGGCGTGAGAAAGATAACAGTACGTGGAGATCTGGGCAGGGGATCTTAACATAAAAGTCTCCATTAAAACAATATTACAAACCTTTGGAAGTTATTTATATACACTGGAATATAGAACTTCTGTTTTTGTTGTTGTTGTTTTAATGCTAATGTACCCCACATTTAGCAGATATAGTTGTATTATGCATGTCTTCCATGTAATTAAAAAAATATTAGCTTAAAATAAAATCTAATAATGTGTCCTTTAATAATCTTTAATGCTGTATAATATTATTAATTTAATGTGATAATAAGTACACATTTTAATGCAATAGGAACATCTCACCCGCCACAAAAACGAAATGTAACTTTACAGTTCTAAAGCAAAAACAATACTGTGAAATACTTATTCTATTTTAAAATTATGTTCTACTTTAATTTATTATAAAGTAGGTTATTCCTGTGATTTCATGTTATAGTCAAGTTAATGCATCCTTTCAAATAGAAATAGGAGTGTTAGAATGTTTAATACAACTACATTCCATAATACAATAGTCAAGCACACATTTGGTTCAATCTGGATAATTCAGTCAGGCTAAAGAAATCAGTGTGAGTGACATAAGTCCAAACATGCTGGATGCTTAGAAATACCAGGTTCAGTTCACTATCAGACTGCTAGCCTTCAAACAATTTATCCTAGCAGAGAATGGCCCACCCTGGAGGGATTAGGCCTGTACTAATATTTAAACAAAACAATCACACTGAGGCCAGTCATGCCTCTAAGGGCAGGTCTCTAGCAGACAAATCAGAAGTGCTGTTTGAGATGATATTGAGAGCAAAGTGTGTAATAAAGTGTTTGTGAGTGTCTGATAAAGGACCTGCATGTGTTTGTTGTGGCTTCATGATTCTTGTCTTCACAGGCAGTCGTGAGGCGGCATTTGTATACGCAATCTCCTCAGCAGGAGTGGTTTTCGCCATTACCCGCGCCTGCAGTCAGGGGGAGCTAAAGACATGCAACTGTGACCCCCACAAGCGCGGCCGAGCCAGTGATGAACGAGGAGATTTTGACTGGGGTGGGTGCAGTGATAACATCAACTATGGGATCAAATTCGCCAAAGCCTTCGTAGATGCAAAAGAGCGAACTGTGAAAGACGCACGAGCACTCATGAACCTTCATAACAACCGCTGTGGGAGAATGGTAAGGTTATATACGTTTAAGATAATATAACTCTACCTGTGTGGTGGATAAACCTTATGAAATCTCCTATTGAATGAAACACACAGGTATTACAACTATTTTGATAATAATAATAATTCAATTTATTTATGGGCACCTTTCAAGACATTCAAGGACACTTTTCAAAAAAACTAATAAAATAAATGACAACAGCCAGTGCACAATAATACACAAAACAATATAAATAAGATTAAGCTAATAAAAAAAAGAAAAAAAAAAAACGTTTTAAGACACGATTTAAAAATTGAAAGTATTACATATATGAAGAGGAAAAGTATTCCAAAGACCCATAAAACCAAAAGCTCTACATCCCATAGTAGTCAAACATACAACTAATTTCACAGAACCAGAAGATCTGAGTGATCAGGTAGGTGAAATACACATGAAGAAGTTTGCGCAAATATGAAGGTGCCAGATTATGAAGAGCCTTATAAATGAAAAGTAAAACCTTAAATTTAATATGATGTTAACAGGAAGCCAATGTAGTTGCCTTAACACTGGAGAAATATGCTCAATCAATGGTGTTTGCGTAACTAATGCATGTACAAGAACAGCAGTGCTATTAGTAGAAAGGGATGATCGAAGACGATTTATATTTTGCAAATTATAAAATGCTGACTGAGAAATATTATTTACACTTGCCTCAGAAGAAAAAAGTACTGTCAAGGATGACACCCACACTTCTGAAAAGAAGGATAAATAACAGATTTTTCATTAGTCAGCATAAAGCTTTCACAATTTTGCAATTTTGATTTAGTATATATTAATACTATTTCAGTCTTCTAACTATTAACCATAAGAAAATTACATGTAAAATCCATGATATAATTTCAGATAAACAAAGCAAAAGACAAGAAGGTGGTAGAGTTGAATTAGGCTTTGAAGACATAAAGAGCTGGGTGTTGTCAGCATAACAAAGAAAATGTCCAAATTTATGGAAGATTTGTCTTAGTTGCAATAGATAATTAATAAACAAAAGTGGGCCTAAACCCGAGCCCTGAGGTGTACCACTAGTAATGTAAGAGATCTGTGATTTTAAACTTTTAATTTGAACAAGCTGAGTCTGACCCCCAAATGAGAGGATTACCAGTGATCCCAGTGGAAATCAACCTCTCCAACAAGATACTATGTGGAAAATAAATACTGACACATTGACGCTGTTCCTGTAAAATTCTGTTTACATTCTGCAGCAATTCTTGGCCACGTGGAATCTGTTTATATAATTACTACTAGAGATGTTGTTTTTTTTTGGTTTCTGTTTTATAGGCTGTAAAGCGGTTTATGAAGCTGGAGTGTAAATGCCACGGAGTCAGTGGGTCGTGTACTCTAAGAACTTGCTGGTTGGCAATGTCAGATTTCCGTAAAACAGGAGATTACCTTCGCAAGAAATACAACGGTGCCATCGAGGTCACCATGAACCAAGATGGGACAGGATTCACAGTAGCCAATAAAGACTTCAGGAAAGCCACAAAAAATGATCTGGTGTACTTCGAAAACTCACCGGATTATTGTGTCATGGACAAAGCTGCAGGTAAGAAAAAGAAAATGTACAAAAAACTTTTAATTAATTGTATTACTTTATTTTATTAGATTCATTATTCAAATTTATTAGAAATAATTATTTTATTTTTCATGTAATAATATGTAATATATTTTTATTTTTATTATTTATTCAGTTTGAATGATTTTTTTTTTTTTTTTTTTTTTTTTAAATTTGCTTCTGGTTATGGCTGTTCCACAAAGTATATATGCATTAATAAATGTTTTTCTTATATTTCTTAAAATCATGTAGTTTACTAAAACACAGACTCTGAATATTATGTTCAGGTTAAATAAATTGTCCAGTTGTTTAATAATTAGGGTTACAGAGTTTAGATTAAACTAAGCCTTAATGTTTTAAGAATATCAGTAGAGCAATAGCTTTCAAGCCATGTAACTCATTTAGTAATAATGCAGGTAGCACTAAACTATTCTGTGACTCATGTATTACTAATGACACAAATAGTTAACTCTGCTGCCCCTGACTCACTTAGTATTAACACAATTAATATCAAACTTGGGTTTCACATGGATTTCTCAGAATTAAGAGTTAGATCATACAAGACGTCAGAACGCATTACGTGCTCAGCCTATCTGATGAGTGAAAAGAATAAAGTATCAATTCCTTGGAATATCCTGTTTATTAGAAACTATAAAGTGTTTAACTTATCAAGACTAATAGGCTGAGTCACTTGTCACAGGCCTCAGAGGACCCTCATTTCACAAGATTCAGTCTAATGGTGGTAAGCCATGTTCATTTTTACATAAATCGAGAGTGTAGAGAAAGATAGGATTCAGTAGCTGAGGTAAATTGACTCTCACACCCGCCCTGCCCTGAACCCAAACAGAAACCTTAAGGGTAAAAAGGGCAACCGAGGCTTTGACAGGGTCAGAAAAGGTGGGATGGGATTTTTCTTGCTTTGTTAATCCTTAATGCTCTCACACACCTCTGCATGAATTATCTGTAATATCTGGATTATCCCATGTGCAGTTGGTCATTCTTAAGACATTCTTAAGACAGACCAGCAAACTAATAGTTTAGACAGCATGTGCCTTTTGGAAGCGTGTCATGTGACCTAGCTCATGCATCAATGTGATGGTTTGAGTGTGTGTTTGGGTCAGACAGACAGCTCACAGCTCAGTGATTTCAGAGGGTCAATGCGCTTACCCCCTGACCACCATCAGCACCACCACCCCAGTGGAATTTGCACCCCAAGGATACAACAGGCTCATTTTTCAAATCCTATTCTTTCAAAGCTGCCAGCACAGCTATCATTCTCTGGTTCTCATGGCCGCAGGGCATTCAGAGTTTTTTTTTTAAGAGAGAGACCATCACTGTCCACAGTGTGTTTACCCTTGCGAAACAACAACATACAGACCCACCAAACCACCAACCTGATTATGTATGGTCTTTCTTTCCTTGTTACTAAAAAAATAAAGATACTAACCTTTCAATGAACAGTTCTTAAAAGAAAAACAATTCTTAGTGGTAACAACATTTTAATACCTTTGGTTACACTTAATGTTAAAGTGTCCTTGTTACAGTGTAATTATAAATTTAAGGACTGGGTAGTATTAATTAACTAAATGTACTTACTATACGGTTAGAGATATGATTAGGCATTGTCTTATAGGGTTACTTACATGTAATTATGCATAATTAGTTGTTATTATAACAGTAAGTAGGCCTACATGTAATGTGTAACAAGGACACAGCAAAATACAGTGTTTTGTCACTGGGAAGAACCTTTTGTACAATGGAAGAATTCCATGAATGTTTAAGAAAGGTAAAAGGTGTGTGTTTCTTCATATGTATATCAAAGTTTATCTGTCGATTAAATTTGTAAAATGCTTTACCTGAAGCATGTATTTTATGGTAATTAACTGATCACAAGAAATATGCATTTACAAATTTGAATCTTTTTATTGATTTAATTCTTGTTAATAACCTTTCAATTGTGTTTTCTTGTAGTCAAAAAGATTGAAACCTGGTTATAAATACTAATATGCATAATAAAAACATACATGTGGAAATGTAAAACAGATACCCATACTTAATATATATATATATATATATATATATATATATATATATATATATATATATATATATATATATATATATATATATATATATATATATATATATATATATATTATATATATATATACAAATAAATTTCCCACTAAATATATCTCAGTAAAATTATATTAAAATTTTTAATGAATTTTATTTAATGCTTTAATAATTGGATGGTTGTTGTTAATACATTATAAAATATTTTATTGTAGGGGATACACAAAAAAATTAAATAAAATATGTCAAAACGTACTGTATTAATTTGAAGAATTTTTTACATGCATTTTGCATTAAAGGGATAAAGTCCCGGTAATGAGCTGTAATTTTTATTTTTATTTTACAGATTTATTTCGTACAGTCTATGTCAAGAGTCAACACTTGACGACCGATTACTAGCAAAACTAGTAATCATTTTCCTTCTTTGCATTCTAGGTTCATTGGGTACTGCTGGTCGGGTCTGTAACAGGACGTCCCGGGGGACCGACGGCTGCGAGGTCATGTGTTGTGGGCGGGGTTATGATACCACACGCATAAAACGCATCACCAAGTGCGAGTGTAAGTTTAAGTGGTGCTGTGCCGTCGAATGTAAAGACTGCGAGGAAGCCGTCGACATTCATACCTGCAAAGCGCCTAAACGTGCTGAATGGCTGGACCAGACCTGAGACACTCCCTCTTCCCCCCGTTCCTCAGGATTTTTTCCACGGCATTCTGGGATATGAAGTCCATCCCTTGCATTTTTTACCTTGCCCCCCAAATCCATTTTATTTGTTGCATGGCTTTATTTGAACTTATTTTGTGAAAGCACTACAACAGAAATCTACATTTCTCATGAGCGCCTTGCACACTTTGCCCAATATGGCAGATTTTTCTCTCTTTCTTTTTCTCTCTTTCTTTTTGTTTTGAATTGGTCAGAGGACGGTTAAGGTTTAAGATTCAAGAACAACCTGTGCTGTATCATGTTGTTGTATTTTTTTGTTTCGTTTTGATGTGAGAATTTTGTTCTGTGAGTGTTGTTTTGTGACAAAAGGTGTGCTGCTTTTAAAATAATATTTTAAACTGACTCTGAGCCTATCAGATATTATCATGGCTAATAGCTGAATATGTACATCACATGTTATTGAAAACACAACCGTGTGCTTAACATACATCACGTGCCCATACCGGACAGTATTTTACTATCAGTACTGAATATAACAGAATGAATGAGGCTGGTCAGAGGGGTTCAAGAGGACAAATGGATGACAGCTATGTGGGCTGCTCACTCCACATGGAGCCCTAACAGAGAGTTTCTCTGGAAGCTACAGAGGTAATATTAATAATATAAACGAGCATGCACTAAGGACATTAGCTAACAGTTGAGCGTTATTATTATAAAACTCATCATTGCCTGTGTAAACATGAAGAAAGGTGTTAACAGCTGTGAATGGTAGAGGTGTAAGCTCTCTTTAGCTCTCTTGTGCTGTGGTACTTGTTAACTGTGCAGAAGTTCATATAAAGACATTAAGTATGACATAAAGAGTCATTTTATTTTGCTTCTCTTCAACATGCTTTCCTGCCAGTTTGTTAAGCCAATTACCTTAGTCATGTGACTAATTGTTGTGGAACTTCAGGATGATGATGTCATGGCAGCACAAGTTCACTTTATTCTCTTTTCAAGTCTTCTAAAAGAATTGAGCACTGGTAAAATATCTACTTTACTATAGAGATATGTATCTCTACTGATCAACCGCTTGTGGCCAGGGAGATATTTAAGATATATGAAACTGTTTTCAACATGGATAATAATAAGAAATGCTTCTTGAGCACCACATCATTTTATCAGAAGGATTTCCGAGGGATCATGTCACACTAAAGAGAAGAAAAATGGCTGCTGTAAATTCAGCTCTGCCTCAATGGAGTAGTTCTAGTACTTCCGGAATGAAAATTCCCTGGTCATTTACTCACCCTGTCATCCATGATGTTCACATCTTTCTTTCTTCACTCATTAATATATATATATATATATATATATATATATATATATATATATATATATATATATATATATATATATATATATATATATATACAGTGGGGATCGAAAGTTTGGGCACCCCTTGCAGAATCTGTGAAAATATGAGTAATTTTCAAAAAATAAGAGAGATCATACTAAATGCATGTTATTTTTTATTTAGTACTGTCCTGAGTAAGATATTGTACATAAAAGATATTAACATTTAGTCCACAAGACAAAAAAAATTGCTGAAATTATTAAAATAACCCCACTCAAAAGTTTGGGAACCCTTGGTTCTTAATACTGTGTTCTGTTACCTGATGATCCTCGACTGTCTTTCTGTTTTGTGATGGTTGTGCATGAGTCCCTTGTTTGTTCTGAACAGTTAAACTGAGCAGCGTTCTTCAGAAAAATCTTTAAGGTCCTGCAGATTCTTCAGTTTTCCAGCATCTTTGCATATTTGAACCCTTTCCAGCAGTGACTGTATGATTTTGAGATACATCTTATCACACTGAGGACATTTGAGGGACTCAAACACAACTATTTAAAAAGATTCAAACATTCACTGATGCTCCAGAAGGAAACAAGATGCATTAAGAGCTGGGGGTGAAAACTTTTGTACACAATGAAGATGGCCAAATTTGTCTTATTTTGTGGAAATATAATTTTTTTCCATTTAGTTCTGCCCTTCGCAACAGAAGATACTTGTATGTTTCCCGGTACACAAATTAAGTACAATTTACCTTGATCTTCAAATTCCAAAAGTTTTCACCCCCAGCTGCTAAATGATTAATTATAAATGAGCAATTGTTTTGCTAGATAATACACTTATTCCTCGGGTAGGATCAAGCTGCATTGAAACTGCAATTTGGACCTTCAACCCACTGGCCACAATTGAAGTCTATTATATAGAGAAATCTTGGATTGTTTTCCCACAAAAAAAAACAAAAAAAACAAAGAACAAAATAACATAACAATCTTTTCAACTGAAGAAAGAAAGACATGAACATTGTGACATGGGGGTGAGTCCAATAATGAGCTGATTATTTTAATGACAGGGCAGAGGGAGCTTTAAACAGGCCTCCGTCACTGTGGGGCTTGTGACTGCTTGTGATTTTCAGCTTGTTTTCCACCATAGCAAGTCCTACAATCTTCTCTCCTTGATTAACTACAACACGTTTTTCCAGAAGAATTGCTTTTATTGGAAAAATGTTTTTACAATGGGCAATTTCATGATAACATTCAGTGAACAACTCTTGAGAACATTTCATGATTTATGGCATTTATCAAAAGAAATACACATTTTTTTTGACAATAAATCACTTTATTTTCTGTATAAAGCCTGTTATACAGCAGAAATGCTGCTTAACTGCATTCACATTTACCATCGTTGAGTGAATTGTCAGTAGTGAAATCCAGTCACTTCAATGGAAATCTACACAACTAGGAATTTCAGACGAAGGTAAAAGATTTTCCCATGCAGATTTCTCATTGTGTTCAAGACAGGCAAGTGAATTGACCAACCGAAACCTGCTACACTATCCACAACAAACATAAAACATTTTTATCAGCAATGTTTCACAAAATTTTGCTAATGTGACCATAATCTTTTTTAAAAGGTACATATTAACCTTTAATGTACCAAAATCCTCCTTTTTGGTACAAAGGTGTACTTTATGAAAAGGTACCAACTTTATTTCTAACAGCCTATAGGCTACCTTCAGTAAGTTTACTTGCATTTACATGCACTTTACTATCAAGATAATGTGAGTGTAGCTCAGCTTCATTCAGCATCTATACACGTCAGTCAGACTACAACTGGTCTCTACCCTGTGCACTTGCTGCAAAAGACAAAGGTAGTGCACAATGTCTATTTAATCATTCAAATATCCACTTATGCGTTGTGTCATGCACACTTGGTGACACAAAGGTGATGACTGTAGCTTGATGATAATAGCAAACGAAAACATATTGGTAAAAGTGAAAGTATTGTAATCTGTCAAACAATGTGTGTTTTGTAAGTATAGTATAATCTCATAGAGAAGCAGATGTGCACAATAAGGCTGTGGTACAGTTCTCACATTGACCTGAATGAGCTGTGGATCATTATTATTAATCGTTACAGTATGATAATTCAGGCCATTTTACAGTACCCTTAAACACACTTAATATGACCCTAGAGGATCAGGGTGCTGATAGAGAGATATAGAAACAGGGGGATAGAGAGAGATCAGTGTTGCCTACAGCCACATGTTACCAGCAAATAAATAGACAGCATGGTATCTGACAAATGCCACCGATCTGAGCCCTGAGTGGTCTGCTTGGGTCTGCCCTAATTCCACTGGCGGATGAGAAGGTGCATGACCCTGTTTAGGGTCCAGGTTTTATGCAGTGATTTATGAAACCTGGTTCAGAGAATCTGTGATACAGACAACTCTCAAGCCCATTTTGGATTTGCACCGACAGTTCTGAGAAGAGACCGAATAAAAGGTCAAATGATTAATCTCATACGGCGCTCTATTATTCACTTCATCCATCAGAATTTTTTTTTAGACGAAGAAGAACTCAGGATTTAATAAAATAAAGTAACATAGTGAGTCATGACAGATGGTTTTTATGTAAACGATAAACAAAAGGTTTCTGATGAGGTGAAATTTATCAGTTGGATGGATGTTGGTATGAAATATAATATTAGTGGACATTTGTCACATTTGGTGGACATGGCAACATAACTGTATATCAAACATCAATTACACTGTTGGTCAAAAGTTTGTGATCTGAAAGATTTTTTTAATGATTTTTATGATTTGTCACTAGGGGACATTTGTTGTCATTTTATCAAAAATAGTGCAACATTTCAAATGTTTTTTTTTTCTTTTTTCTTTTTTCCTCATACTTTATTTTAGAATTTTATATGGTATGATTATTTCATACCTCACTGACAGTACTCTCTCACAAATATATACAACATACTGTACATAAACTAATTGAAATATTTGCAGTTGAGCAAACTTCTATTGAAAAGACTATACAGGAAGACAGAAACCAAAAGCTCATTCCTGTACTCATACAAGAGGAATGGACGGAGATGAAGGGAATGGGAAAAGGGGGGAATGAAGAGAGGTGAGGAAAGAGAAGAGAAGAGAGGAGTGTTGGGTTTCTGAGTGGCCTGGCGGGCATTATTATCAGCAACCCTGATCTTAATCTGAGCAGAAAAGCAGCCTTCACAGAAACACACACACACACACACATACACATTCATCTTCATTATTTCTCCTGTCACCTTGTCCTGCTCCAGTGCATGCTGGGGTCTGAACGAGACCCAAAACTCAGGATGGTGAGAAAGATGCAAGCGCACATACACTTGCTCCCAGACTAAAAGATATCAGTATCACAGACCCCCCCACTATCAGTGACACCAACACACCATTTGTCCATCTGAGTGCCTGGATGTCATCAGATTTTACCTTAATGTCACTCAGTTCCTCTCTTCCTTTCTCCATACATCATTCTCTACATTATTCACCTCCTCAGACTGACATAAGGTGAAGCTCTTCATCAGGTCGGTAAGAATTCATGCTGCCATAGAACATAGAATAGGTAAAAAAATTAAGTATTATAGGTGATTACATATTGATATGATAGAAAAATCTATAGAAATTCACATGCAATATCATGGGAACATGCACATGCAATATCAATATCACAATATTGCAAATATACATACATCAATGCAAATATAGTTATGGAAAGACTAAGCCTGTCATGCGTTTTGGAGTTGTACTCAAACAAATAAAGCAAATGTAAAACGTAGATTTTGGAAACCATCGCTCATAAAATCACAATTACGTTCAGGGTTTCTGGGGCTTTTAGAATCACACATATGGTTTTGATTTATGCACAATTGATTCTTGACAGTCATTCCATATAATTCAAGCTGTTTGATCTGTGGTAATTGTAACTTTTTCTCTCTATTTACTGTAAGTGCATTTAAGGGAGAAGAGGGGCTGTTTAGTATGAGGGCTGCTTCATATCAAGTCATATTCCCAGAAACATTACATTAGCTTCCTTTAATGTAGTAGGAAAAGCGAGTAAAGTTGCCAGATCTGATGCATAAGTTCCTCTGCACATGTTTGGGGTTGTGAAATACAAAGTGTGGTTTTTCATATAATAGAGTGAAATAGAGAGGTATATGTAGGAGGAGCAGCGTTATGGTTTTACCTATGTTTATAAGATTGCAGACAGAGGAAGGCCAGAGGGAGTGACCACAAAACAGAACACAGAGTCCATTACAAATCCTCCTGAGTCAGCACTCAAGAATGCCTTCAACTGATCTGCCCTGTTACTCTCCGCTCTATCTATTCTGGCATACCCTGTGCTGTCTTTACATCTGTTCACCAAAAGCTTTGCACTCACTGACCATATGAGTTGTTGATGAGTCATTGTTGATGAAAGATATACTGCTGTTTTCAAGTATCATTTCTGCAGTTATTTATGTTGAATTTAATTACGTAAATGTATTTTTGTTTTTGTTTTTGTATTTCTATCATGACAACTCTCTATTTGTATTTCTATCATGACAAGGCTTGAGCGTGGTGATGGATATAACAATGTTAATGTATTTGGGCTCAACGGAATAGATTTTCTACACTGCTGCTGAATTGCTGAATTGCTGCTGGTGGTTATTGCTGTTGTTGTAAATTATTGCCACTGCTATACTGCAAGTACTTGAACTTGCTACTTCCTATACATACAATACTGTGCTGTGAGTATTAAAGACATACAACTGCTGCACCAATAGCATATTAACCTGTAGAAGATCTATGCAGGTGGAGCTGGGGAAGTTGGAGGGTTTCAGAGGAACTCTGAAAGTGCGCTGTGAATGGCTGTGCATGCAACATTAACCAATCAGCAGGTGCCATGTAGTTGAGCACTGTGAATATCATCATTTCCTGGAGCATCTACAATTAAATGAGATAACTTGGTATTAATGTGAAAATCTGTCTGAGACCATGAGGGCAAATAATTTTCAATTGTTTCATTATATTGATTATTAGTTTAACATTTTGATTTTAAGGTTGAATAAAAAAAAGAGTTTTTATTTGTTTGTTTTTAGTGTTTTATTTGTTTAAACTCAGTTAAATTTAGACTAGATGTATAGGATCCTTTTTTTTTTTTTTTTACAGGATTTAAACATACAGTGCGGGGAAAAACTCTTCAAATTGTTCCCAGACTTTGGTACTCCACAGTATCTGTGCAGTCACTTAAATGTGTGGTTTTGATATTTGTGTGCATATAATTAGTTTAATGGGGATATATTTCGGTTGTTCATAATAATAAGTCAATAGGTGATAAAACATTCTCTGTAGTGGCAATAGTGTAAGTGGAATAATCTTCCCTTTATATTTGGTTGACCCCACCATTTGAGATTTTTTAAACTCAGCTGAAAGCAGTTTGTCACCCTTGCATTTGAATTGAGGGAAAATTGAGTGGTTGAGACATTTGATCTGACTTTAATTGTGCTTTGAATATGCAGGTATTTTTAGAGTTTAAAACATTTGTAAGTGTATTGTAGTCTTGTGATTTTACTAATTGTGAAACACCTTATGTTGCTTTCAAGTTGGGTTATGATATTGTATATGATGTTATTATGATATATTGATTATCTCATTATATGTATGAGTGAGTACGGAGTCTGCTTGCTGGCTTGAGGGTCTCTGAGACAAATGCATGGGATTCCAGTCCTCTGAATGGTATGAGTGTGCAAGAGTGAGACAGAGAGCAGACAGATAGAGGGCTGGGGTATAATTCAGGTGCCCTTTGAAGTTGCTTAGTGACTATGAGTTTAAATGTACCGATGCTCTCTGAACACACTTCACAAAATTTGGTTCCAGTGATTTATGGGGTCAGGGTCAAAATATTCAAATACAGACACTCAAAAACCACCTTTCCTTTCCTTTTTACTTACTGTTACTCCAGTCATACTGGATCATTGAATCATTGTGTTGTAATGAGAGAGTCGCTTCGACTGGAAACCTGAACCAGTTGAACAGCAAACAGCCCCAATCAGATCAGTCCAATTCACAAATGCATCATTGGCTGTTATTTGCTAACTGAAACAAACCTTTGTCAAGCAAGACACCAATTTAACATGAAAACAAGACTGTGAGGAATAAAAAACCATTTTGTCAGCTGAACAATAAAATTAGTATGTTCCAAACATTATGAAACATTCTGAAATGAACATTCATTTTATGAATGGGTCATGATTTCCATTTAAAACGAAGAACTTTTTTAACGTGACCAAATGAATATAAACAATTTCTCTCAACAATTAGAGACAACCTCATCATCTCACAACAGGTTAAAGAAGTAGCCTAAATGCCGTGAAACGTCCATTCTTTATTTCTCAAAACCAATAGAATAGAATGAATCATTCAGTAGAATCAGAACCAGAATTGTTAAATTCCTACGTTTTTCATCGCATTACTCATAAACCAATGCGCATACAAAACACGTAGACATACGCACGCATACAAACACACACACACACACACACACACACTCTTGTATTGTAACAGCCGAGTTCTTCTCTTTTGCTCCTTGGTTTGTTTGACATTTTTCTCATCCTCATCTCAGAGCTGACATCATCGAACCCCCCTCACCCCCGATGAGAGTTGTCCACTGGCAAGGACACCCCATCCAAAATAAACAGGCATGCCAGGGACACCTTAATGGTGCTCTGTCTTACAGCGCTTCTCTTTTGCTCTTGAATCACATTTCTCAAAAATGTTTAAACTGTAGGCGTTTACTCAGCCATAAACAGACGCCTAATGTGTTTACATAGCCATATATTCTGCCCATCTACAGCTGTTAGAGAGAGATGGCATGTGAAAGGGAGAAAGAGACGGAGAGAGTGTGGCAGATGACTGGCGGAGATGTCAAGAGAATGAGATTAAAACACTTGTGCATCTCTGACACAGGTGTGGAGACCTGCCTTTATGTCTGTGCTTCCAATGTAAGAGTTTTCTTTAAATATTGAGAGCATAAGAGAGTGAGAGAAAACAGAGAGAGTGATGTTTGTGCATGTTTGAAAGTCTTAGTAAACATTTCAATAAACACATTCCCACTCAGCTAGAGCAAACAACACAGCACATCACATCACATCACATTACAGGGATATGCAACACCACCACAAATCGCTGTCAATAATCGTTCTCACTCTCTTTTTCTTGACACCCACAGAAAAGTTAATCATCTTTTTAATATCACAAATTTTTCAGGGAGAGCGAGAGATTTTTCAGAGATTCCCCAACATACCAAGGTCTGAAATAAAAGTCACAGTGTGAACCAAAATTTCCCATCAAATTCTTCTAAGACCAAGTCAACAATTGACTCATTTGTTTTTGTTCTTTAATTCCCTTCTAAGAGAAACATCTGAGGCAAAGTTGATATTGAAAATACCCGAGAACATAGTAAAGCCTCTTGAGCTATGAGAGAGCGAACTCTGTGCAATAAAGAGTCTAGCATTTTTGTTTCTTCCCTGAAATCATTCTCTCTTTGATTCATTCATTTGTTCCTTTTCCAGTGCTCTTTCAGAAAAAGATTTCATCCATTTTTTTAATTCCACTTTTTTAGCAACCAACACTTCCAGTATTTACAAGATACACCGCATAAGACAGAAACAAAGTGTGTGAAGGAGAACAGCACATTTACTCTTTGAAGACCAGTGTTGTTATTATTGATAAAAATAAAAATGTATATATATATTTTTTTTGTATTTTTTTTTTTTGGTAGTTAAGGTAAAGATTAAATACACACACACACAAACACACATTAAGGGGAAAAAAGCTAGAATTAAAAACAAAAATGTTGAAAATAGATTAAATAATAAGTATATTTATATAAGTAAATAATAAATTTAGGTTGAAATATAACTAACACACAAACTATTCATATTTCGATGCTGTTTATTTTTTATATGCATCTCATACAAACAAGTAAATCTTGTATTACTCATATTGATCTAGATACAAAGCAAACATTCTTTCCATTCAATTAATCCAATTTGTACGTTTTTGTGGCTCATCAGGGTCTCTGCTGTCTGATATTGTAAGTTTTTGTGTATTTTGTGCATATAAAAAGCCATAAAATGATCATAAAATGTCAGATGTCACTAATGGATGACTTTACCTTTCCAATAGTCCAAGTCGTTTACTCAAAACACCATCACCACCTACCATGCACACACACACACACACACACACACATAAACATCCCTGCACACACCTGAACATGCTGATAGTGCTCTTCCCTCTAAAACACCAGCAGCAAAAACAAACACTGCAGGGTGTTGTGATGCTTTACCGTCAAACAAACCTGACCTTCTGTCCCCCTCCTCTGTCTCTGTGTTGCTGTCTGGGTTTCGAGGAATGATAGCCCCTGCTTGAGGGATTTTTCACTGTCCTCACTGTGTGTGTGTTAGTGCTGAAGCCTCAGTTCAGTCGTAACCAGAATTCCTCTGTGGAGATGAATCTAGCAGTCCAGTCTAATTGGTTGTGACACAGCTCGACTAATAGTTATTCCCATCACATTTAAAGCCACAAAGTAATGTCAGCCATTCCACAAGAAGATCTTTTATAATCTGTGCTTGATCCGCTAAAGCGCAGAACACTTCATCTGGATAACTGAATGTCTCCATACACTGTTTGTCTCTGTGTTAAATAAAATAGAAAATAAAGCCTTCTGGCAAAGAAGGGGCATCTTGTTGGTGCAACTGGGACTATTAAGAGACAGAACTAGACAGAAAGAAGGATAGTGAGACAAAGAAATACTCTGCTTTACATCAACACAACTGAACAGGCTGAAAACATTTCAAACAAATAATACAATGCAAAAAATCCTGCAAAAATGATACTTTTAGTGAGGGATATGCTGAAACATATGAAAAATCAACCGATGCAAAATAAAATCTTAAAATCTTTTCTTTTCTTTTTTTTATTGTGAATGGTGTTTATATATATATATATTGGGCACACACACACACACAGTTTATAATTTTTTTTCTATGTGGTTGACCAGTGATGTTTAAAAGAGGAAACCTGTTTGAAAACAGTCATAATTTAGCTGATAATCACACAGAAAAATAGGCAGCAAAATCCACCGACTCTTCTGCTGTGAAATAACAAAAGCTTCTCAGTTACAGCACATGCGTGTGGTTTGGAGGAGGTCTGTGCGTGTTTGATTGGATCACAGAAGGGCTAATACCTCCACATATCCCTCCACATCAAAGCGAGAGGCCTTAACAACTGTCACATCACATCAGTGCCGTCCCAAGTATGTGTGTGAGGCAGAATTTATCAGGGCAAAGCAGGATCAAAGGGAGGTAAGGTTACCACACACACAGGTCGTGGGAACACACCTCGCTTCCTCACCGCACACACAGATTTTTTTTACTGAAGTTCAGTGAGAGGGAAGTACATACCAGAGACAAATGCAAGAAATATAAACCAATAGACACTAATGTTGGTTATGATCAAAGAGATGACACATTAGTGATGGATGACTTTCTCTCTCGCTTCTTTCGTCCCTCACTACCCTTATTTTGCTGTGTTGTGATGATAAGGCTTTCAAGAGCTCTCACACACACATTTGTTCCAGTTGTTGTTTTGCCGTGTTCAACTTATGAGACTATCCACAGCACACTATAGGCTATAAAAAACATTCCTCTCTGTGTCCTTTCGCTCTTTTTCTCTGTTGAGACATCATACGTCCGTGTTTGAAAACTGTTTGAAAGTTTGTGGAAAGAATTTGCAAGTCTGGACGTAATGTTTGCCTTTGCTTTGTTTAATTCTAAATAGTAGTTTGAAATATTGTATATTTAATAGGAATGGTGCTATAAGCAAGAAACCTAAAAGATCCAGGCTCTGACAGAAGATATGAGAGAAGAGGAGGGAAAGGGGGAAATTTAGGGGCCTAAAGGCTCCTCTGTGGTGCACTTCTCTCCAGGCAAGCGCATTAGTTCCAGGGCGTTAAAGTGAAGTTCGATGGCTCATCCTCTTCCTGAGATCCTCTTCCTTTCATAATGTCCTGCTTGCATTTATATGTAGATTGCTTTTATTTGACTCTTAAAGTCACTTACAAAATGTGCGTGCATTGTGCAGCTACTTCAGCAAATGGAAATGTTAATAGAAAATACCTCATTTTTTATTTAGCTCTCCTTGAATAAGTGAATTTTGAAGATCTGTGTCAGATTCTTGAGAATAAAACAGGCCCCAGATGTGAATGCTGTTGTCTTGGCTTGCAGCGATTTCACCTTTATGGTTTTAGATGCGAATGTGCTTCTCACAGATATTTGGCAGAGTAATCGCGCCCTCTACTGCTCAATAAAGTTTTACATATAAACATCCAACAGCAGATCAAATGTAAGAGAAATGCTGCTCTCTGTAGGACAGCAGAAGAATCACAGAAAGGATATGTCAATTATCTTGTTGAACATTTATTTTAAAGTAATTACTATTTTGGCTAACATTACCGGAGCCCTATTATAACATGTACCTATGGAACCATTTACAAATTTTACAAAACCTATTTTTTAGGGCATCCACTTTTATTTTTTTTCTTTATTGTTATTATTATCATTCAAATGCAGAAAGCATTTAGTTCGGTTTAAGTGGGTTATTAGGGTTAGGTTATGGTATCTATGTACCGTGGTGTGTGTGTGTGTGTGTGAGCTTGGATGGAAATTAAAACTGTATAGGCTACCTCAGATTTTAAAGAGCTCAGGAAATGTATATTTCAGACTGTAGATTTAGTGCATTTAGCATGACATACAGTTTTTTAGTATTATTATTTTGTTACTTTTTGGAAATAAATTTTTCACAAGAAACCTGTCGCCACCTCCTGGCATAAGAATGTAACTTACAGACAGGACCACTACTCGAATCATTGAATTAATCTTTTTATGAACTGATCCAAAAGATTCGAGTCATCGCTGTAAATCAAAATCCCCATTAGAAAGTGCACCTGGAAATCGTGGGATGGGGAGTATATCCTCTCCGCGAGCTTACTGTCAGAGGCGGGAGAGGAGAGCAGGAGCTGCGTGAGGCGGTGGCTCGCACTCCGTTTTGCCCTATTATGGTCACGAGCGTGACAGCGCGCGCTACCCAGCATGCGCCGCGGGGTGAGGCTCCGCCACAGCCAAGATGACCGACTTTGAGGAGCCGCTCTCAGACGAGGAGAAGGTAAAAATAAAACATTACATTAACTTTTACAAACCGCCCAAGTACACACGCTCGTACGTCTTTATATTGAAACCCTCCGCGTGCAGAAGGATAAATAACTGGTTCCCGGAAGGAGCGCAAGGTTGCCTAGCCGGTTAACTGTTAGCCGTGTGCTAATCTGTGAGGAAGTGAAATCGCAGCTTTGCACTCCCGTAAAACACAGAGACCTGGCTTTATAACAACGATACACCGAATAACAAGCAGTGTTTTAGTAGGAAACACGCAGTCCGTTAAAGCCGCAGTGGCCGTGTTGTTTTGAGTTGACGTGTTGTGAGCGTCAGCTGTTAGCAGATAACGTAACATTAGCTGTCAGAGTGAGCTCAGAAATAGATCACAGCAGATCCACCCATTCCGAACCGAGCCGAAGAACTTTAACGGGCCGTGCTCCGGTAGAATTACACATTTGTGGGACAGCAGATGCCAGCTCCGCCTGACACGACAGCTATCTGAGCCTCGGCCGGATGAAGTTACGATCGCAGGAGCGGTTGTGTTTGGAGGTGGAAGTCTGCAGTCTACGCTGGTTTAAAGAGATAGTTTAGTCAAATTGAGAATACTGTCGTCATTTACACACCCCAGTGTTGTTTCTGCAGTGAAGCAAAAATGAGATGTTAGGAAGAATGTTTGCGAAGTACTGTCTCGTTTATCGTTGGCTTTTAATTGCATCTTTCTATATTTTGAATCTGAAGCACAAGACTGTAATTAACATGGTCTGTCACTGACATTAGTCTCGAGCTTTATATGGAGCAGACGGGTGGATTCTGATTTATTTGTGCCGTTTCGTTCAGTCCCCGTCATCATCTGTCCCTTTTCTAAAAGCTGCATTCAACTGCCACGTATTTTCTTCCCCTTTAATTACATGTGAGCATTTTCTGCATACTGTCAGAGCTTTGCGTTACAGGCTCAGCTGACTTCCCCAGCCAGGCCACTGGAGATGCTCATTAGGCAGATTACCAGATGCTTCTCTTTATGTTAATCTCTTTCCTTTTCATATTTATTAAACTGGTTTTGTTGGACAAAAATATGAGCTTGACAGCTTCTTTTGGTGGGTTTAAATGACATTAGCTGTATGAAAATTAATGGTATCCAGTGTTGTTTTAAATGTATTTTTATTTTACAGTGAAATATTAAAACAGTGATATTGTATCTTATTTTAATTAATATAGTTTTTTTTTAAATAATAGTAGTTATTATATCCATCCATTTTCCACCACTGTGTACAGGGTCACAGTGGCAGCAGGCTGAGTAAGGAAACAAATGTCTTTTTCCCTGGTCACCTCCTCCATCTTATCCTGGGGTATCCCAAAGTGTTCCCAGGACATCCGAGAGATCTGATCCCTCCAGTCACTTATACTGTTATATAACAATCTTCATATATATTCACAAATATTTTGAATCTCAAATATTAACAATTTAAGAACTTAAAATAGTTTTGGGTAAAATACTTTTTTTTTTTTGGATGAACTGTCAGTTTAACAGAGCACGGCAGATCTGACGTGGAATAGTCCTGGTCTGATACATAAAGGTTGAGAGGATATTTGAGGACCGGAAATAAGCTGTTTGAGATGTTTTTGGATTTTTAGTAGTGTGGTGATGTGGTTTTAAAAGGTGCACACGTAACTTGTGTGTATTGTTGAGAACTCAGTGGTGTGTGTTCTTGAAGTGTTACAGGCCAGAGTCTGTGTAAATGGGGTAACTTGATCTCTAGAGTCACCTGCTGGAAACTGGCTGTGATTCAGTGGTGCTGGAGCCATAGTGTTTTAGTGAGGCAAATATGTGCCCACTCATAATTTATTATGTTATATCTGCAGGTCCGCATCGCAGCTAACTTTGTGACCCACGCTCCCCCTGGAGAATTCAATGAAGTGTTCAATGGTGAGTGTCATTTTTCATTAAGCTTTAAAGGGCACCTATTATGCCCCTTTTTACAAGGAGTAATATTGGTGTTGGGTGCTCCCAGAAGGTGTCTGTGCAGTTTCAGCCCAAAATACCCTGCAGAATATTTATTATAAGAGCTGGAAGATCTACATTTTTGGGTGTGTTTAAAAATAGAGCTGTTTTCGAGTGTATCGCTTTAAATGCAAATGCGATGCATATATTAATTTTTGTTTTGGACAAAGATGCAATAACATTTTTATTGTTACATATAATTCTATAATATATAATAAATGCTGTTCTTTTGAAATGGAAAAAAAGAATAACGATTTCTACAGAAATATTAAGCAGAAAAACTGTCTGATTTCTAAAGGATCGTGTAATACTAAAGACTGGATAAATGGCTGCTGAAAATTCAGCATTGCCTTGATAGGAATAAACTACATTTTAAAATGTTTTAAATGAGAAAACTTGCAGTGATATTTCATAGTATTGCAGATTTGACTATTTTTGATTAAATAAATTCAGCCTTGGTGAGCATAAGAACATATTTTTCTTTGAAAAAATGGAACTGGCCCCAAGCTTGTGTACAGTTTCTTGTTCTCACTCTACTATCTTTCTCTTACAAACTTGTGCTACTCACAAGAAGAGATTTGATTCTTTGCTCCTGCTTCACAAATGGATAGCTCTCTCGCAGTTTCATTGGCGGTGCCCCATTGCTGCTCATCAAAAACACCTGATTTCAATTTTATATTATATCAGACTTGTGTTTAGGTTTGTGACTGATTTTTTTTAATGATTGTGTGTTTTTTGTAGATGTGCGACTTCTCCTCAACAATGACAACCTTCTCCGGGAAGGGGCAGCACAGTAAGTTTACAGATCTTGTTTGTCACGTTATGTCTAGATGCATCTGTGTGTAGTTGAAAGTTTATTTCCTAAGAAGGATTCACGTTGCATTCTTCTGTTCTGTCTCACAGTGCCTTTGCTCAGTATAACATGGATCAGTTCACTCCTGTCAAACTGGATGGTAGTGAGGAGTCGGTAAGTTAACGTTTTGAAGTATCACAGATGTAGTAATATCAGTAGGTTTTGGAAATGTATACGTACGTTTAGTTCCTGTGCTGCCATGAGACTCTGTGTTAGTTTTGAACAGAGAGCACACTATTGACATTATTTATTCAAGCTGGTTGTAAACTGCTCTCTGGAGATCTTTGTGTGCTTTGTGAGTGATTAGGACAGGCATGAGCATTGGACTGTGAGTGCTTGCTGCTGCAGATCTGTGTTTGATTAGTTTTGTCTAAAGAGGAAGGGACTTCCTGTTCCTGCAGGTTCTGATCACTGAGCATGGAGATCTGGGTCAGGGACGGTACTTCGACCCACGGAAGCGGGTGTCATTCCGTTTCGATCACCTGCGAAAGGAAGCGAGCGATCCTCAGCCCTATGAGGGAGAGACTGCCCTCCGGTCCTGGAGGGACGCCTGTGATGAAGCGCTCAGTGCTTATGTTAAAGAGCACTATCCCACTGGAGTCTGCACGGTACTCAGTTTTCCTATGGGAAACTCAACAGAAGTTTCTCTTACTGTTAGCACTTGCTGCAGCCATTGTTTGTGAAGTCATGTGCACTGATGTTTGTGCCGCAGGTGTATGGGAAGACTGTTGACGGACAGCAAACAATTATTGCTTGTATTGAGGGTCATCAGTTCCAGCCCAAAAACTTTTGGTGAGCAATGTTCAGTGCTTTATCTCTTTATACCCAGCTCTCTGGAATACTTGTATAATGTTGCTAAACTATATAATTGACCCTTTGTCCCAGGCAACTGATTGCCAGAACTTTGCCATTTTCATGATAATTTAAATCAGCATTTCTGGCACATTTAGGTTTTAACACAACATTTGGAATTGATAAGATTTAAATGTAAAAAAAAAAAAGTGTAATTTAAAAATGTAAATGTTTTTTAAAAAGTCTCTTATGCTCTCCAAGGCTCCATTTAGTTTATCAAAATACAGTAATATTTTACATATTATAACTATTATTATTTACAATTTAATTACAAATATTATTAACTCTTTTCCATTTTAACATATTTTTACATGTAATTTGTTCCTGTGATGGCAAATCTGATTCTTTTTTATTAGAAAATTGTGTGTAATATAAATAACTTTATAGTCTTTACAACAAAAGTCTTTTAGTGCTGTTTTTTCCCCTCTAAATATATAACCACTGACCCTGAGTCTTTAAATGGTAGTGTATTTGTTAAATAGTAAGCCTTATGTACAGCCAGCTGTCATTTTTAAACTGATTTACTCTTGCCATGTTTTATTTTGAAGTTATTAGGTGACGGTATATCACTTATCAAGTTAGAGCTACATTTTTGACACATTCCTTAAATTGGTTAGTCTGAAATCTTTATGCTAGTCTCTGCAGTCTTCATTTGAATTGTCCAGTTCAATGTCTGGAGTCTGATTCTGTAGTAAGACTATATCTGATTGTACGCTGACTCTCTGATGATTGTCTCTCGTCAGGAATGGCCGGTGCAGGTCAGAGTGGAAGTTCACTGTTAGTCAGTCATCAGCTCAGGTGGTGGGAGTGTTGAAGATCCAGGTGAGAGCTGACAGATCAGCATAGAGTGGGCATGAGGGAAAAAACTGATTTGTAAAGTGTTACATAATTTGTTTTCCTACAGGTACATTATTATGAGGATGGTAATGTACAACTGGTGAGCCATAAAGAGGTGGAGGAATCCATTGTAGTGAATGTGAGTAAAAAAAATATATATATATATATTCACATAAACATTAACCAAAGCTAAGAGTTCAGTGAAGTGAATTCCAGCCCTTTTCTCTCTAGAATGAAACCCAGACTGCCAAGGAGTTTGTAAAAATCATTGAAAATGCTGAAAATGATTACCAGGTAGAAATTTGACATCTATGTAAATTTGAATTAAGATGAATATTCAATATTTCATATGATCGTGCATCCCTAATTTTGATGATCAGTATTCAGTAACATTTGTGCTGTTTAAATGTTTCCCTCCAGACGGCCATCAGTGAGAACTACCAGACAATGTCAGACACCACCTTCAAAGCTCTCCGCAGACAGCTGCCTGTGACTCGCACCAAGATCGACTGGAACAAGATCCTCAGCTACAAGATCGGCAAAGAGATGCAAAACGCTTAGAAACCTACCCGGTTCCTCTTCCTTCTGTTCAAGTGCGGAGCCGGCGCTCATAACATCTCACGGCGTTCGCTCAGCATGAAGAAGTCTCCCAAAAATGAAAAAAAAAATAAAAATAAAAAAAGTCAAAAACTTTTTCTGTTTAAAAGAGGATGTGATTCCATTCAGCCTTCTGCCATTAATAGACTTGGATGGGTCTCAGCTGTGGATGAGGTTCAAATGAGAACTTGGAGGAAATCGTGGATCTAAATTATCTGCAATAGTCGCTTGTCTCTCATTTACCTGCTCGCAAGTCCCTCAAAGAGTTTGTATTGTTTTGATTTTTGTCTTTTTTTGTGAACTGTGACAGCTGCAATGCTCGTGCAAACGGTTTTTGTGTTTCAAAACGGTGGATAAGTAATGCCTCACTCACTGTATCTCCAAACCCCAATCAGACGACACTCCCACCTTCCTCCTCCTCCGCCTACTGACAACCTGGAGAGATGAGATGTCCTGCTGTCCTGTTCTCAACTGTCCAGGCTGTAACAGGCAATGCATGAGGTCAGGCGAGGAGAGGAGGGGAATGGGCTCTGTGTCTGGGTTTGGAGTGGCCATCTGTCTTAACTGCTCCCACCGTATATTTGTCTGACTCACAGTATGCTAAACTAAAATTATTGAATAACCCAAAAAGACGGAATAAATAAATGTATGGATAACCCTCTTTGGTAGCAAATGCATCCAAATGAAGTCTTGATTGTTACATTATTACACCAGATGAATTTTCTTCACATGTAGAGGTTTAGACTGTCTGTTACAGGTACTTGTGATGCATTTAGGGTATCCACAGTCTGCAACAAATCCGCAACTCACAAAGTAAATCTGAGTCTCTCTCTTGTCCAGAGGAGCACTGAGGGCTCCATCAGTGTTGCGTTTGCATGTTTCTGCTACACTGCTTTCACGTTAACCTTGTTTGTCTTGACTGTTCCATCCATCAAAGATCCTCTGTGAAATACACCCATCCTGTAAGACTGGCATATTCTCTGTCTCATAACCTTTATTTTTTCAGATTTTAAATCATGCAAACATAATGTCTGTTCACAGTAAATGGCACCAAAATGACTAAATGGTTACTTCTGAGCCTTTATTGTGTAAACTGTTGTGTTTGTGCCTGATATCTATACAGATTTATTCCTAGTGATGTTTAAGGGTGAGGACTAGTCAAGATATCAAATGCATAGAGAAAAATAATAAAACAAACCAAAAAAACATTTATTAGCTAAGCGGATAAAATACAGTTGGTCATAAATTTATTCAACACCGCTAATGTAAAAATAATTAGGAAAATGCAACTAATTCAAACTATTTTCATACAAGTAGCAAAAAGTATGAAATAGAAATATACAAATTCCAAGTGTCAGTTCAGGTTTATTGATGCACAAAAAAACAAAGATTCCAGTAGTTAAAATCTAAACTGCTACTTAAGATTCAGTACAGTAGGAGAAACGGTGAGGTATTTAAAAACAGAAACATTAAATGACAGTAGAGCAGCTGAAACCTATGAAGCACAGGACAGATACATGCACCACATTTACTCATAAAAACCCAACATACTTCGTTCTCTCATAAGCGTATTCATGCCAGCAAGAGTTTTACTCAAATATAAAATCATGTCTATTTTTATACTAAAAAGTTAAAACATCAAAAGGCTTCAAGAAGGACACTGGTAAGAAAAATAAGTCCCGGGGTAAAGTAATCATTAAATGATGACGTTACTCGCTTGTGCTTTTACCATGGTTGGGAGTCATGTAAACTGGTGCTATAGGTTCTACCCCTAATATTTAATAAAAATTTAACATTTCAAGATAAGACTACAGTAAGTAGTAACAAAAAAATCAGTGATGGAATAATACATCCAGGCATGGTTATTAGACCCAGACTTACATTCGCAGAACATAACATTTTGACTCAATTGTTAATATTGTTAACTATCATGTCCCATGAGAAGAATTACATTTTTAATCTTCATTTAAAGAGAAGGTACTCTGGTTTGGCTGTTGTTTAATGCTTCCCAACCACCAGGTGGCAGCTTCCTGAGCAGTGCTTCAGATTGACACTAGAGGACAACGTAGTCATGGCGCAATACAGTAGGACAGAGGTTTTTCCATAACTGTTTCATATCAGTTCATATCTCCAGTAGTTAATTTCTAAATAGATTTTGGAAATCAACATCAACTGCACATCATATTATATTACTGCTTGTGAGAAAAGCAATACTTTACATTTACCATAAACATAATATAAATGTCAGTCATTCGCCAGACACAGATTAAGACAGTATTACCAGGCTAAAACTGACCGATTGGCTGAAGACTTGGTTAATCACTATTTGTTTAGAATAGTCTTTACTTTATATACTAAATTATTATTTTTTTTTCTGTGCAGGTCATCAGGAATTGACTAATAGTTACGTTTTAGGATAAATAAAAAATAATTTTGTAAAAATTAAAAACACAATAAAACATTAAAAGACAGGTTAAAATAATATTTCAATAGATTTGATCTTACAGGAGTAGTATTTAAGAGCTTGACTGTGTGTTCCTTTCAAACTTTTCATACAGTAAGGATGGGTTGGGCTCAGGCTAAGGTTTCTTCTGGGATACCGAAGGTTTTCAGTGAGGCATCACCTCTGTGTGCAGTTAAGCCGCCTGCACACTAGAAGATTTTAAGGCCGGTTTTCTAACCCATATGATTTGGGAGATCTGTTGATAGAAGATGGATCGAGATGGAATGATTATAAGGCTCAAACGATTAAAACCATCTTTGAGTTAAGATTTGAAAAATGTAGTGTGTGGCCAGCCTTACTCTTACTCGTGCTCCTGGACGACCACCTTTCAACAGAATTTAGACTATAGCCCCTTTCACACTGCGATTCCGGAAATGTGTCACGGGGTAATGTGTCCCGGCAATTGTTACCGGGTCGCTAGATTCTGCACATTCATTTTTTTTTTTTTTTTGTTGCAAACACTGATCTGCCTTCAAAACACCTGGTAAAAAAGTTGAGCGACAATGTGCGTCATCTCTACGACACACGGGTCAATCCCGGAATCTATCCCAGGACATGTTTGCATTCACACAGAAGGCAACCCAACAATGTTCCGGCAATTTTCCGGATCCATAACCTCAGTTACACAACCTCCCTTTTATCTTCAAGTAATCCTGAACAAGTTGGCTAGCTGGTTCAGGGTTGTTTGATTAAAGTTAGAGCAAAATTCTGCAGAAAGGTAGTTCTCCAGAAGAAGGATTGGCTGCCCTTTCAGACCAGTGGTTTTCAGTCCCACAGTATTGTATTATTCCACATTCTGGATGTCTTTCTTTACCACATTTGCTCATTTGTAAATGATCCAAGACCTGAACTGGTTCAGATAAGGAGACATCCAAAACGAGGTACTTAAATGGACTGTTCCCTGAGTTACCGTCTTCTGCCGTTATGTTCAGAGAAAGCACGTGCTTGCTGAACCTAAACAACTCTCATTACGTTGATTACGTTCTGGGATACACTCCAAAATGGCGGAAGATGGTAACTTGGGGAGAATAATTGCTGAATAAACTGTTATTATTGTTTTCTTTGCACACAAAAAATTGTCCTTGCTACGTTTCTGTGCATTGATCATGGTAATTTCATTGCTCTTTATGGAGGGTCAGCAAACTCTCAGATTCCATCAGAAATATCTTAATTTGTGTTCCAAAGATGAATGAATGTCTTTCAGGTTTGGAATGACATGAGGGTAAGAAATTAATAACAGAACTTTCATTTTTGGGTGAACTATCCCTTTAAGGACAAGAATTGACAAGTATTATTTGAACCCTTATTGTCATCTAAAAGAACCTTGAGGTTCCCAAGAGTGCTATAGATGCCATTGGATGGAATGGAGTGGAGAAGGCTAAGAACAGGTGTGAACTCCAGGCTGGTTAACTAGATGATGACATGACCAAGTCAAGCTCTTTTGCATCTTCCTGGCCACTGGTGAGACCACAGCTCCCAGAGAGCTCGGGGAAGTGGCTAGCCCTGCCAGAAGGAACAGGAGAGCCAGGAGACTGGTTGACCCCCTGCTTTTTAGGAGGAACAGGGGCTGGATTAATCTTTTCCGCCCTAGGAATAATTGGTGAGCGGATCCCTGGTGAAAGAACCCCTGGGCTCTTCCCTGTTGGCGAAGAGGCTGCGGCCAGGCTGCGGTAATCGGTGCCAAAGGGGGAGCTGTTGGACGGAGGGAGTTTACTTGTTGCTTGTTGGCTCGTGAACCGTGACAGCACCTGAGTGACAGTGTTGCGGGCAATCTGCTTTGCAGTACAATTGTCTGGAGTAGTAGGAGCAGCTGCAGTAGGAGACAAGTCTCGAGGTGAGTGGACAATAGATGCTCCATGATGCTGCTCTGCCTCAGCTTGCTGCTGAAACTTGTGGCGTGCTGCTTGGAATCGCTGGTTGATGCTGGCCTGGTAGGAGGATGGATAGGTCGGACTAGAGCAGCCTATAGAGGCCAGACGCTTGGTTAGTACTGGGGATGAGCAAGGAGATGAGCTAAGGGAGGACGAGGCAGGACTGCTGGGGGAGAGACACTGCAAGGCTCCACTTCCTCCAGGGAGCACTACCCAATTGTCTGCTGATCCCATTTCCTTGCACCTCTCGTCTGCTGGAGACTCTGGTTCTCTGGGAGTGTGGTGGCCATTTAGCTTGGGTTGCGGAGAGGATTTAGATGCAATGACTTTGCCATCAACTTCTTTTTGACTAAGAAGAGGCGTGATCCCTGTGGTTGCTTTCTGCACAGTTTTTACCTTTTCTTCATTGTCTTTTTCCAGTGCTGCCTTTTCTCTTTCTTTCATTTCATCCAACTCTTTTTTTAGGCTATTGAACTTCTCCAAAAGCTCCAGATATCGTTTTTCTTCCTTCAGTAGTTTCCCTCTCATCTGCTCGCGCTCTGTATCCAATTCAGCTAGCTTTCTCTCAGCTCTCGCCTCTATCTGCTGAGCATGAGCGTGTTCGCTCTCCAGCTCTCCCTTTAGGGTTTTGATGGTACTGCTCTCCTGTTCCAGCTGGCGGCTGAGCTCTGCAACACGCTGGCTCTCCTCCTCTGCCCGTGCTGTAGCCTTCTGACATTCTTTCGCCAGTGTCGAGGATAACTGTTGCTGCTGCGCTAAATCCTCCTCAGCTTGATTCGACAGGACTGACCGCTCGTGTTTTAAACGCTCGACTTGAGCCCTCTCAAACTCCAGCTGTGAAGAAGAAAAGCAAGAGATGTCACTTTAAAACTTCAAAGATATTATTAAACTCAGAGGGTTAGTAACACTACGTAGACAATATCAAAGATGCATCATACAACTGTTCTTGAAAATATCTTGTTTACTTGCTTGTTTCTGCCTCAAACAATACTTATCAATATATTTAAGACTTTAGGACCTTACAAGCATACAGAATGTGTGAGAGCTTTGGTCAAGCAACCAAAACAATAAGAGTGTGAGTGTGTGTGTGTGTTTGTGTGTGTGTAAGAGAAACTTAGGGCAGGGCAGGGAGGGCCTTTTACATAATACTGCAGTCTGTACTTTGACCTTAACATCACCTTATCCTAAACCCATAAAAAAAAACACAAAAACACCATGGAATGCGCGCACACACACACACAAAGGTGGACAGACTCTTATGCACCACAGTCCATAAAACAATGGAGACTTTCCTCTCTAGAAAAGACATCTGCGGCAACAGTTACACAACAAAGCCACACAAATTCTGCTGGCACAGGGTGCTGTGTTTGCTTTTATTTTGCAGTTTATGTTGTATTTATAATGCCACAGCTTGAGCATGTGTATATATTTTGGTGGCGTTGCTTGGTTACCTGTTGCTGAAGTCTGTCTCGTTCCTTCTCCAGCATGGCAGTGATGTCATCACCCGCAGCATTGTCTTGAGCACGCCGTCGTTTCTCTTCTTCTAAATCTGCTATTACCTACAGGCATACACACATTCAAACATCAGCTCAAGAAAGATGACTAATTATGACTACACCACCTAATAAACTGTGGCCATATATTATATTGTTTGAGTTAATAACGTTTGAGTCAAATTAAATCAGTCACATTAAGTTTCTTATGTTTATGAGCATAATTAATATAGAAGCAAAAAAATAAAGATTGTATGGTCAGAAGATCAAACATTGCTATTCAGAGATCTGAACCCTTTCAAAATATGACTCACCCAATGTACATAACAGAGAGAATAGTTGTTTAATTTTGGATTAATCTTTCATACAGTGTTGAAATAAATGAAATTAAATAAAACCTTTTTTCAAAGAACTGAATGAACCAGTTCCATAAGCATACATTTCAGTACATTCATTATTGAATGCAGTATTAGTTACTTTTTACTTAAAGTAATACGTTACGTTACTTTTGCATTACTTTCTAAATCTGGGCTGGGCTTGCTCTTTTGCTTTGAATATAAATTCACGTCTGTACAGTAGAACACAGAAGAAAGAAAGTTCAACGCTCTTCAGCAATAGAAAAAAAAGAAAGAAAAAGAAATGTTAGTTTATCTGGTGTAATTTTGCTTATTAGTATGGTTTATTTGGATCATCGAAGGTCAGCAGCAAATAGATTTTATAAAATGGGATTAAACACAAAGGATATTTGTATTATTTAACACATTTAATTATTGCAGCTTTAAGCCATATTCTGAGTTGCTTTTAACTATTTTTATTAATTTTGAGGAGTTTTTTTACGGTTAGTTTTTTTGAGTGAGATGAATTAATGTATGTTCACATTTATTCTAGAATTAAAGTAACTTCATACTCCTGATTTCACTCAACAAGGGGACAGGAGAGATTTCAATCAATAAATGAAAAAAAAAAAAAAAACTGACGTTGCTTATTTTCTTGTAAATTAAAAAGTAATGCGTTACATTACTAGTTACCTGAAAAAAGTAATCTGATTACATAACTCACATTACTTGTAATGTGCTACCCCCAGCACTGAATGGACCACAAAACCATAGCCAACAATGCATCGCATGGGTCAAAATTATGAATGTTTCTTTATTAAGTATTAAGTCAAGATTATGTTCCATGAAGATATTTTGTAAATTGCGTACTATAAATATATCAAAACGTAATATTTTTTTTAGTAATATGCATTTCTTAAAAGTTTATTTGGACAAATTTAAAGGCGATTTTTTTCAATACTTGAATTTTATTGCACCCTCAGATTCCATATTTTCAAATACTTGTATATTGGACAAATATTGTCCTATCCTAACAAACCATACATAAATGAAAAGCTTATTTATTTTTCAGATTATGTATAAATGTAAATTTAAAAAAAAGTACCCTTATTACTGGTTTTGTGGTCCAGGGTCACAAATAAAAGTACCGTACTTACATGGAGCTTTGATAGCAAAGCCATAGAAGAACCATTGTTGGGTCCTTAAAGAACCATTTTAGTGAACAATTCTTAAAATAACCATTTTCTTTGTGTTAAGAATATTTTCAAAATCTACACATCCTGTTTTCACTATAAAGAACCTTTTGTGGAATGGAAAGATTTCATGGCTTTTAAAGGTTGTTCATGGAACCACAGGGTGCCCATAAAGAACCTTTATTTTTAAAAGTACAGCCTTCACATAGGAGTCTAAATATACAGCCTAGGTAGGTAGCTCTGATCTGAGTCTTTGTCTCTCACCCGTCTGTGTCTCCTCTCTGCAGCAGCGAGCTGTTTCATCATTTTCTCCTTCATGTTGGTGCAGTGGGCCATCACTAGCTTCAACACTCCCAGCGGGTTCAGACACACGGGACTCTGCTCTCCATCATCCTGAGCCTGAGTCAGCTCGCTGTCTCTCAGCAGAGCTATGAAGGGGTCACGAAGGCTGTAATGTCCATATCGTTCTTGTACAAATGCATCTCTCTGTTGTGCCTAAAAAATAAGAGACTGGTTTCTGTTGTGATTACACAGCAAGTTCACAGAATGACTGATTAATACCTAACATTATGTTTGCATATGGCCATGTGTTTTTATGAGAGACATAAACAGAAAACGGGATTTCTAAACACATTGTGATGCAATTACAGATGGTCACTATCAGATCTATTTCCACAAGACATAATCACAGCCCTGACCCCCACCCTGACCCCTCCACTGCAGGCAGGTGTTAAACCTCCCCTGGGCTGAAGAAATGAAGAGGGGGGCTCACATCACAAAAGGCCCAGCTGTAGGGGGTGTTGTTCACTAGTCATTGTGCATGTGTGTACTTGTGTGAGGGCTGAAACGGGGGGCAGTGTGACTAATTTAGGAGGGATGGGGTGGTTTTACGAAACAGATCAGCAGATGGGAGACACAAGCACACTAAATTCAGGATTGAAATAGACATGTGGTTTATTTTCTGGTTGACACACATGCTGGAACCTGCTGTATTCCTCTGCCCTTATCATGCTATTCTTCCATCCGCTGCATTCTTCTGTTTCAAATCATAGCTAATTCCAAAAAAAAAAAAAAAAAAAAAAAAGGTAAAAAGTAAAAATACTAGTACCACTATTAGTCAACATTTAAATTTCATAGTATTGTGTGTAAAATTATTGTGGATATATATATATATATATATAGAGAGAGAGAGAGAGAGAGAGAGAGAGAGAGAGAGAGAGAGAGAGAGAGAGTGTGTGTGTTCTGGCATGAAACTCTAGATGTGCTGCAGAACCAGCAGCACCATTGCAGATCTATTCTATCAAGACCAAATACATTAATAATGTCATGTACATTACCATGCCAATCCCTTTCGAGAGCAGTCATGACAGAAAAAAAAAAAAATAATAATAATAATAATAATATATATATATATATATATATATATATATAGAGAGAGAGAGAGAGAGAGAGAGAGAGAGAGAGAGAGAGAGAAAGCTCTCAGATTTCATCAAAAATATCTTAATTTGTGTTCTGAAGATGAACTCTTGTCTTACAGGTTTGGAACAACGTGATTGAATTAATGATAGAATTTTCATTTTTAGGTGAAATATCACTTTAAGCTGATTAAATGATTAGTGAATTCCAGCATACATAATCAGAGATAAGTCTGTCATTTCACTGGAAGATCCAGTTGTCATTTTGATTAACAATTAACAATTAACAATTAACACACACACAAAGATATGCACAGATTAATTGACCCCAGTTAACAAGAAGTATAGAAAATAGACAGGGTGAATATTAATTCAATTCCAGCTTTTACTTTACCGGCTCATATGATGAAGGCAAAGGTCATCTAAATATAAAAATAGATGCAATGACAATTAAATGCACATTTACAAACTAATATGCCATATTGGTGAATTTGGATAAATAAAAGTGTCCAATATACAATATGATACTGTGAATTACAGGCGAAGAATCATGAACTCTAACGTATAGATGACGCATACACATTTGGAATTTTCATGAGCACGCCTTGTGTCCTCCTTAAACACACCAATGCAAACAAAAACATAGACTTTTATCTCCTTGATCACAAGTAATATTTAACCAACCAGACTTCAAGAGACCTCAGCTTCCGCCGTTTCCATGATTACTATCTGTGATCATTCAGTCTGAGACTCAAAATCTTTTAATAACACAGAATCACAGAGGGTGTGGTGTGTACTGGGCGTGAACATCGGCATATTGATCAGCACAATGCGGCAGATGTAAGCACAACAACCATTTAAATCCAGGCTGTTAACACTAATATACATTTTCTGTTGATCAGTCTCTCTGTATCAAGCAGAAATTAATATTGTATGTCTACAATGAAGCAGTGTGAGTGTGTTAAGTGTGTCTCAGACCACCAAGCTGGATAGTTTATTTGTTTAACTTCAGCTTTAAGCAGTGTTGCATACTACTCAACATCATTAAAGAAAATTACAGTCCATTTCCAGCCATAGAGGCTTTCATCTGTGGCCCTGCTGGCCTCTGAGTGACCTTATCCAGAGATCAGAGAGCGACACAACCGAGGGAAACAGATGAGACAGCGACAAGACAAACATCACTATTAGTACTGCTCATAGCCTCATACTATGGGTTATATATTTGATCTAATATAATAATAATTAAATTTTGGGCTGTAACTTAGCCGACACAATTTGTGCAAGAGACATAAATGATATGATCACTTTGGCAAAAGAGCAAAGAACCACCTGGAACACTTTTGCAAATGCAAAACACTGTCCAAACAACCAATATTTTGATATATACTGAAGTCCAAAAATTCAGGGTCATAAAGATTTTATTTTTAATGAAAGAAATCAACTTTTACCACTGGTAATAATAAGAGTGTTTCTTGATCACCAAATCTGTATATTAAATAAATATGTTTGCTAAATGAATAAATGAATACATCCAACGTAAATATATCAGAACAATTTCTGAAGGATCCTGTGACACTGGGATCCTGTGATTCAGTTTTCATCACAGGAATAAACTACATTTTAAATAATTGAAAATTACTATTTAAAATTGTAGTAGTAATACTTTATAATATCTGTTTTTACTGTATTTTGATCAAATAAATGCAGCCTTGGTGAGTAGGGCTGGGACAATACATTGACGCAAAATATGCGCATCGATTCGTCGACCTGTTTCATGAATATAAGAGATGGCCAGATCAACATTCTGTTCCAACGTTATATAACCAATCCACGGGTTTTTCTGCATTGATCTTTTTTTGGCGGCTGTCAAAGCCTTATTTGATTGGTGAGTGATGTAGATTAGAATGACTGCTGCGCCTGATAGGGCGCGTACGAGAGAGAGCCCCGGCTGCGCGCGCACTCACAGTTTTCAAACAACACGAGCGCTTCTTGTTCTCTCTCTCCCTTTTGCATTTTAATCAAAATCATTAACACGATATAAAAAGTGCGAAACACCAAAGTTTCATGCGCGCTCGTGCACTCACAGTCTTCAAACTACACGAGCGCTGTCTTGCTCGCTCTTCCTCGTGCATATTAACCAAAATCATTAGAAACAATAGAAAAAGGGCGGAACGCCAAAGTTTCACGTGGAGCATTCGGACATTTATTTTTCTCCTTAACAGGCTGCTGGCTCCCACTGTTTATTTAGTTTTTTTTGGAAAAGCACTCTCTGTATTAGCTTTAAAGCCCTCAAGTTTAAACTGGTTACTGTATTCTTTCAATTGCTCTAAAAAAGTATTTTGGGTGACCTTTTTTTATTGAATGCTAGACATCAAGTTGTTGTTATTTTCATCTGAAAGAAGAACTTTTTTTCAGTAAGCTAGGCCCTATGTGTTCAGTAAGCTTGTTTCAGTAAGCTATGTGTTTTCAAGGTTTCAAGGTTTTATTGAATGCTATCTCTATACAAGTGCAAAGTAATGCATTCTTAGTCAGTCTTTTATTTTGTCATTTTAAGAGCAATAAACATATATTGCAATGTTAAGGAATTAATGTTTTTTTTTCATTCAGATATGTAAATCAACATGTATAAATTGTTAGTAAATTAATGGGGAGAATATCGAAATCGAATCGGTCTGAAAAATTTAATCGTTAGATTAATCAATGCATCGAAAAAATAATCGCTAGATTAAGCGTTTAAAAAATAATCGTTTATCCCAGCCCTATTGGTGAGCATAAGAAACTTCTTACTGACACCAAACTTTTGAATGGAAATTTTTGAATGAATTTTATTTGACACATCTGAATTAAATATTTGACTTCTTAGTAATATAATAATATTTTCCGGTTGTAAACAAAGCTTTGTTGACTGTCTCTCTTCACATCCAGACCAGACACACACCCACACAAACAATAACAGGGACAGACAGCACTTACACAAACTAGCAAATGCCTTTCCCACCAGAAATCCAGCTACTATATTTAGCCCTGTCCGTGTAAATATGTTTAGTTTGAACATACTAATTTCTCTGCACTATTAAAGATTTCACAGTAAATTACTGGAACGGCTGCCATTCTTACAGTAACAGCCTAATAGCTCGGCAGTTAATTACAGTTCAGGACATCCTGTAATATATAATATATTACTTGAGTCAGCACAGTCATTTTATGTTGTACATTTGTAGGTGGACTGCAACAGAATTGCAACTCAGTAGCCAGTACTTCCTCAAAAGCGGACATACAACTTAAGTTTGCAAAAGAATTTATTGGTAGAAAAAAAGTAATGAGAATAGCAGGTTTCTGAACATAAGACATTCAGATTTAATGATTTAACTTACTATCTTAGCTCTAAATAATAACTATTTATATAATCCCTTTAAGTCCCACTGCTCATCCAAGGATAATAATTTGATTATTTACAAGCAGGGGCTTATGGGTATTCCGCACAGTGGGGTCTCAGTGCAGCATGATTCAGTTATTTTAGTTTTTTTGGTCATTTATTGACTAAATATATAATTTTACTTTGTGTATGTTGCTGTGAGATTAGTCATATATATTCAGGACAGAGCAGGACGCTCTTTGTGCTGTTGCTGTTTTTAATCAAGCTCTTGCTGATCTGAGGTGCTTACCATCAGAGAGAGAGTGGAATAAGAAGACTTCCTGGAAGGAAGTTCACACAGAAGGAATCCTACATCCCTCTAATCAACCCACAAACACACACTCCAGGCAGTTCAGAAGCTTTCTCTGTGAGTGAGTGTGTGTGTGGAAATGAGTCACATTTATAAGGTAAAACATGGGCTAGACATCCTCTCTACTAGGGACAAAACAAACAAACTGGCTTGTTTAGTCTGTTTGGACTGTGATTTTAACTGGGGAATTCCCTATTCATGAAATTCCCCTTTCAGAGACCTGTGAACAGACCTGATCGTCCTATATAAGGCTTAGATGATGAAACGGCGAGTGAGTGAGTCATACTAATGGCTGGTTTCCCGTTTTAACCACCAGCCCTCGGGATACTGGCTCCTCCATTACATCAGAAAGAGCCATGGGAAAATAACTCAGAAGGTGGAGCAAAAAGCGCTGCAGTTGATCTGGAGGCTTTCCAAAACATCTAACGTGACTGACACCGTTCTCCCAGCATGCACTGCTTCTCTACGCCTGGGATATACAGGAGATTCTGAAGTAACTGAAGTGTGCGCATACATACGTATACATACACACACACACAACGCAACATTCATGATCAAAGACTCAAGCCCAAGGGCCTCTCAAGGTTCCCTCTGTGACTAAAGCCTTTACTGCCCAGGAAGAAAGTCAAATGAAGCTTTTAAAGACACTGACAAAGACACACACACACACTTAATATCTTGCCAAGGGGCTGAGCAGTAAAAGAGGCACGCTTACACACTAAGGCGTTGTGCAGACAGGAGGCAATAATCTGATTTCATAAATCTGCCTGAAATCTGTAGACCGCAAACAACCACCAAAAAAATAAAAATAAAAAAAATAAAAAACATGTCAATGTGTTATTTGCAATCTGATAATACATTTTCACTATGTATTGAATAGTAAATGTGTCAATTTGTCAGTGGTTTTGGACAGGTAAATAAGGCAGATGCACCAGACACTGCTGACAATATCCTTCAAAGTAGTAGTGAATTTACACTATTGCTAAAAAAAAAAAAAAAGGAAAAAGACTGAGAGAAAGAAAAAACTATTTTTTTTTTCATCAAGAATGCTTACAATTAATCAAAAGTGGCAGCCAATCCTTTAACATTGTTACAAAAGATGTCTATTGTAATAAATGCTGTTCTTCGGATTGTTATCAAAAATCTTGCAAACAAAAACTTTTATATATAAAATTAAAATTCCCAAAAAAAAAAAAAAAGCAGCACACTTTTGTATCATATTAGAAATATATACTGTGGCATATTAAAAGGATTTCTGAAGGACACTGAAACCCAGCTTTGCCATTACAGGGATAAATTTGCGTAAATCGCTAACTTTGCAATTGTCTGACTAAACTGTTTCAGACAAAACTGTAAGCAGATCATTGGCAAAATGACCTTAAGATTGACTTTGGAAACCAAATCAGATTTGTGCCCAGTGTGAAAAAAGCCTATTCATGTATATTATATGTTGACTGAACAAATCACAGTAAAAAGTACAGATGTGTCTGTAAAAGAAACTATGTACTGTGAACACACTATAACCAAATGTAACTTTCACTCTCAGATCAATGTAGCTTCTCCGTGTTGTTTTCAATGTCCCACAAACTAATCTCATACTCAAGTGCAAAGAGTCAGCAGCTGATCAGCAGGTCACAGTGAGACACCAGCGCAGCTTTAGTGGCTGAACCCCTCGTCTCATGTTTCCATCATTTCCTACACACACCCCAGAGCTCATGTGAAGCTGCTGCACTCTGTTATTAACGGCATGTTAACTCTTTAACTACAGCATAAGACAGAATAATTACAGGCCTAATAAAACACACACACACACACACACACACACTATATATATCCAGAGGGAACACTGTGGGCTTCTGTTGTGTGTCAGTATGAGTACACGCAAAAATTAAGTTCATTTGTTCTAGTTTTGAGGAGTAAAGACTCAATTGAGCACAGCTGATTTAATTTGTGTGCTTATCAAAGCATAAAATGAAGTGGAAGAAGGAGAATTAAGTGAGTAATGATAAAGAAAGCTGTAGGGCTGGGTTCTGCACTAACACCGGTTTAAGAGTTAAGAAGTAACTTTTTTTCTAGATAACATTACATAAATGTTTTTTTAGTTAATATGTTATAAATAAAATATATTGATAATATTTTGAATAACTTTAAAGACATTCAACAGCTGAAAATGTTTAAAATGTTTAGGGTAAGGGGATAGAAAATATAGAATAGATAATATAAATCAAAAAAATTATATCTGTGGAATGCCCCCACAAAAATGTGTGTGTGTGTGCGTGTTTTACAGGAATAGCACTGCCTGCCATTGTTCTCCTGTCTGCCGCTTTCCTGAGTACCCCCGACACACTTCCTGTGGTTCCTGACCACTAGTCCACACCAAACACTGATCATATAATGCCTGTTACATAACACAAATCTATACACATACAGAACTGAGGAGTATGTGTAAAAATATAACATCTGAAATCTCACAACTGCTCAAAATTCACCTTTATTAAAGCTGAAATATGTCATTTTTTCAATGCAATGTTTTCTCCTATCCCAGCTTGTTGTTCTATGTTATTCTATGACAACTCGCTCTCAACTAGCCCCATGCAGCAACATTAATGAGTTTAGGGCGAGTTTAGAGTTTTTGGTTTGTAGGCAGGGTAATTGCAAAGGAAACTTGTTTGGCCACAAGCTTTGGCAACATGCTAAAACATGCTAAGCCAAGCTAGAAACAAGTTAAAACATGGTAACAATGTGCTCAAATGCGTTAGCAATACCTAATACAATGCAAAAATGTGCTATCAACATACTAGTTGCATGTATTGCAAGTCTTTTTTACTTGTTCTCTGTTGGTTTCTTATGAGTATACTAAAATCGAATGGGGTTTGAAGTTGTGTAATATTGCAAGAATTGCATGCATGAAGTTTTCAGATTTTTTTTCTTGCCAAACTTTACTTAATTCTTGACACAGTTCAGCTATACATGCAGGCATGTGTGTGCTTTTACCCTGAGTGTGTGTATGACTACATCTTGTGCTTCCAGTTCTCCTTCCAGAATGCTGAGCAGCATCAGAAGTTCAGCTTTACTGAGAGTCTCCACATTCATCCTGCTGCCCTGTAACAAACAAACAGATGAATTCAGTGTCTGGGCCCTGAAGCAAAACCGCTGATTTACAGGTCTGCCGATATAAGTCAATGTTTTAGCAGGTCATGTTCTGTATAACTGTACTGAGACCAATGTAACAGGATCATACCACACACACACAGACACAGATCAAATTCTCTGGCCTAGAAACGCAATAAAGTTCCACACATTTCACCAGTGAATCACTCTTGATCTGAAATGACATCGGTGTGAGTCTGGCATTCATGAACATTAAAACACATGCACAGCAGTGTTCGGCGTCTCTACATTGTGGTCTGGCTCTCCATCAGACCACATAAATGCAGGAAGCTATTAGCATATCAGCACAGAGGTCTCCAGTGAACGAGATCAACTGCTGTACTGTAACGGATTCCCTCAGTCTAGTCACTCACACACACACACACACACACACACACACACATTCAGTGACCAGTTTGAATGCTCTTGTGAATAATTTCTCTGTTTACTGCAAGTGACACAGACAGATCTGGATTCGGCTGCAGTGTAATGGATGGATTTCTTAACCATTAAGGTTTGGCTTGCTGTGTCTGGGTTCTTATTTCCATTTATATTGGAGTGTGTGTGAGCAGAAGGACAGAGGAAAACCTGCCAAACACCCAAACCCAATCTGTGTGACCACTGATTTCTAAAATATTTGTGCAAATTATGATCATTCAGTATAATTAGTCTACTCCCTTAACCCACAGCTGAACATCATCATCATCAACAATGCTCGATTGAATGACTAACGTTCTAAGGGTGTAGAATAATTTTCATAACTGCACAGTTAGTTTCAGGTTTAATGACCACATTGCAGCTGAATATTTTTCCACATTGTTTCCTGACAATATACTTAAATGTGTTGTGATAAACATATGTTAATGCAGTAACTGTGGAATAATTGATGAAGAACAGAAAATGAATGCACCTCTCAGGTGTAACATCCACTACATGTCACGCCCCTGGTCTCATTAGGGTGAGTTTTCCCTCCATGTGTTCCATGTCCCATGTTAATTGTTTCATTCTTTGCACCTGTGTTGTCCCAATCAACCTGCCTTTATAAGCCGTGTCCTTTCAGTTCAGTGTTGTTGGGTCAACCAGTTAAGTACGTGTGGCTTCCTCCTGTTCTCCATGTTTGGATTTACCCCGTGTTGGATTAATAAAGACTATTTCCATTATCCTCGGTTCCGTGTTCCTTCCAGCAGCATACATAGTGTGACACTTCATGTTGTGGCTTTATTACCATTTATATTCAGAATCATTACCAGTTATTCCTTACACAAAGTACCATTCAAAAGTTTGGGCTCTTTAAGATTTTTTTTAATGTTTACGTGTATCCAAGGCTGAATTTATTTGATAAAAAATACAGCAAAAGCAGTGATATTGAGAAATGTTAATACAATTTAAAGTAACCGCTTAAATTATTAATATTTTAGAATGCAATTTATTCCTGTTATGGCAAAAGTTTAATTTTCAGCATCATTACTCCAGTCTTGAGTTTCACATGATCCTTCAGAAAGTATGCTGATTTGATGCTCAAGAAAAAAATTCTTATTATTATTGACGTTGAAAAAAGTTATGCTGCTTAATATTTTTGTGGAAACCATGATCTTTTTTTCAGAATTATTTGATGAATAGAAATTACAAAAGAACAGCATTTATTTAAAAAAAAAAAAAAAAAAAAAAATATATATATATATATATATATATATATATATATATATATATTGTGACGAGTCAGCTGCCTCCTCCCTGATTGTCACCGGCACCCCCGTCCTAAATCGCCGCCCTTCACCAGGCTCCCGACTGGAGTGGGTGTGTGAGAGGAGGGGCGCTGGACGAGTCAGGGCTGGCGGCGTGTGATGGGGCACACCTGAAGGAAGTGGAGCCTCATTACCGCCGCTGTTTAAAAGCCCAACGCGCCTCTCCTCAGGAGACCGGTCTCTTCCCCGTGCATGCACACTGGTGTCCTCGTGGGTCCAGGAAGGGTGCGTTGAGGGACTCCCGCGCCACCAAGACGTGAGCTGCCGGACCCGCGATCCGGATGGGAACCGCACCCGTATACACGGCCGACGGGCCAGGATGCCGGGCCGTTCATCCCCTACCAGCGCCGCGGCCAACGAGAGAGACGCGGCCGCTAGGAGAAGCCGCCGCCCCTCGCGCCCCGGACCAAGGAGGGGAGCGCGTGCGGCCGCCGGACTCCGCCCCTTGCCTGGACCCTTCCTTGATGAACACTGCCCGACCTACACAAATCCCGCAGCACAACGAGGACACCAGATCCCCTGTTATTTTGGACACTTTCCCCCTTTGGCCACTTTTATCCCCTTTGTTTTATGATTTCTGTTAATAAAAGCCTCTCCGAGGCCTGACGCCACGCCCACTGTGTCTGTCTTGTGCTCCCCCCGTGACACTGGTGGAGAATGCGGGCAGGCGGAGCCTAGACAGCGCAGTTGGGAAACGTCTGGTGACGTCACCCCCTCTCGCTTGCAAACGTTCGTGAGAACCCAGACTGGGACGGAGGAAAACTGGGGACAGCCTCCCAGCCACACAAGGGGTAAGTGACTTTTCCATTGTCATTTTACCCTGTGGTTGGTTGAGGCTGTCACTAAAACCCGGTTTCTCTGTCCCTGTTCTGGTGCGCTGCGAGAGGGAGGACCGCCCGGAGAGGAAGCCCCGCCCACTCCGACCGTTTGGAGCCTGGTTGAGGATGGTAGCACTCCCGTGTGGGTGGCGCCCTGGGGACGGGGATGTCGCTTGGGAGGGGGAATGTGACGAGTCAGCTGCCTCCTCCCTGATTGTCACCGGCACCCCGTCCTAAATCGCCGCCCTTCACCAGGCTCCCGACTGGAGTGGGTGTGTGAGAGGAGGGGCGCTGGACGAGTCAGGGCTGGCGGCGTGTGATGGGGCACACCTGAAGGAAGTGGAGCCTCATTACCGCCGCTGTTTAAAAGCCCAACGCGCCTCTCCTCAGGAGACCGGTCTCTTCCCCGTGCATGCACACTGGTGTCCTCGTGGGTCCAGGAAGGGTGCGTTGAGGGACTCCCGCGCCACCAAGACGTGAGCTGCCGGACCCGCGATCCGGATGGGAACCGCACCCGTATACACGGCCGACGGGCCAGGATGCCGGGCCGTTCATCCCCTACCAGCGCCGCGGCCAACGAGAGAGACGCGGCCGCTAGGAGAAGCCGCCGCCCCTCGCGCCCCGGACCAAGGAGGGGAGCGCGTGCGGCCGCCGGACTCCGCCCCTTGCCTGGACCCTTCCTTGATGAACACTGCCCGACCTACACAAATCCCGCAGCACAACGAGGACACCAGATCCCCTGTTATTTTGGACACTTTCCCCCTTTGGCCACTTTTATCCCCTTTGTTTTATGATTTCTGTTAATAAAAGCCTCTCCGAGGCCTGACGCCACGCCCACTGTGTCTGTCTTGTGCTCCCCCCGTGACAATATATATATATATATATATATATATATATATATATATATATATATATATATATATAAATATATATCTTTATAACATGATTAAAATTGCCTTTATTGTCACTTGATCAATTGCAGATTTTTTTCTTAAAATAAAACCTTACTGGCCCCAAACTTTTAAATGGCAGTTTATATAAAATAATGTAGAATATGATATGTTAGGAGGGACTGCTTACTAATGTGCACAAATCATACATCTTATTTTTATCACATAGCTTTAAAACCTTTCACAATAATTTTTCAATCAATCCCAGAATCAAAACTAATTAGATGTGTCTTTCTTAGGTATTTTTCCCCTAAGACAATTTAATCAGATCACTTCCACATATTATTCAATTTGGTTACATGTCAGTGTGTTACTAGGATGACAAGTGTTCTATTTTTTTCCTTCTATTGAATAGAAAGTTGCACAGCTTGACCAGACTTAAAGGGGGGGTGAAATGCTCGTTTTCACTCAATATCCTGTTAATCTTGAGTACCTATAGAGTAGTACTGCATCCTTCATAACTCCAAAAAGTGTTTAGTTTTATTATATTCATAAGAGAAAGATAGTCTGTACCGATTTTTCCCGGAAAAACACGAGCGTCTAGAGGCGTGACGTGTGGGCGGAGCTAAAGAATCACGAGCGCGAGTAGGATTTTGTGTTGAGCGAGGCTGAAATTTAACAAGAGCAGCATCAGCAAAGGCGTCTCTATGTGGTATGTACTGAAACTGTATATATTTGCTTAGCGGTTTTGGAAGATGACTAAGTTCCACTTTGTCGTCTTTTTTTTTTTTTTTTTTTTTAAGCTGTACATGTGGAAAGTGCAGTTTGATGACAACATCGCATGTTGTTTACTTGATGTGCTTACACGCCGATAGCTAAGTTAATAACAGAGATATTTGAAGCAGTTTTACTCACCGCCTGCGGTTCCAACACACGATCGTGACCCTTTTTCGTTGGGATTGCATTATCCTTAAGAAATAAACGATATGCAAATCCAGCGTCAACCTGGGCCTTGTTTGTAAAACAAGCATCTTCGAAATGCAGGGAACAAACACAAACACTTGCACAACTCCGTTGATGCTCTGTAAAAATAAACTCCATCCACTGGTCCCTTAATGCTGTTTCTCTTTTGGTAATCTGTGCAGGGTTGTCTTGCCCTGGCTACCAAAAACACACTCCTTTTGTGACATTTCGCGACGCTCTCGCTCTGATCAGTGAATGTCTCTGCTCTCAGTGCTCTGCTATACTGGAGCGCGCGCTCTTCCGTCAGACGCGCCCTTAGCACCCATTTAAGGAAATTCCGCTCCATCTAACGTCACACAGAGCCATACTCGAAAAAAACTTTCCGAAACTTGTGACAAACCGGAAGGAGTATTTTTGGAACAGAAATACTCCTTCAAACGTACAACTTAATTTTTGAAACTTTGTCCATGTTTAGCACGGGAATCCAACTCTTTAACAGTGTAAAAAAACTCAGTATGCATGAAATAGCATTTCACCCCCCCTTTAATATAATCTCAGGTCAATGATGTCATCCAGACATTAATATCCCACAGTGGATGGGGGCTGTTAATAGAGCCAGAGTATGTGTGTCTGTGTGTGTTAAAACTGGAATTCACTTTTATAACTCACGCAGTATTACCACTGGAGTTTGTGTGTATGTGTCTGATTTGATAGGCTATACACCTAATATTTTTCATTAAACCATGGATCCAGAAACTGTTATTTGCTTAGTTAAGAGTTGCATGTTGGGTTTTATGACATCATTGACTGACGCTTTTATAAATTGCTCTGGTATTAATGGTGTGACCACAAGTGACCACATCGCATGCAAACAAACACTTACTCAGACAGAGACACAAACGGCCTAAAACATATTTTCTTTTCATTTTGTGTGTATAGGGTCGGTAAACCCATTATTTACGTCCACTAAATCTATATAGGAAACAGACAGCATTATTATTCCCGTAAGAATCTTCATCATGCAGCATCCGGTAAAAACACTATCCGTGCAGATCACGAGTGCATCCTTCCTGCCTTCATTTCCTCTCAAGAGGACCTATAAAAGCCACACGCACTTATATTGTTTGTGTGAGAGTTGGACAAACACAGGTATGACAAGTGGAAATGAAACACTGCAGCTGACAACCTTCCAACATCAGAATCTGCTCAGGTTCTATCACCATTTGGATTAGGAAATACTGTCTGTGATCATTTTATGTTTTATTCAAAATGCCAAATCACTGGCTGTCCCTTCAGTTGGACTTCTGTTTGGTTTATTAAACACAATTACACATCAGGTCATTGGAACCAGAGTCCTCTTGCATGCTTAACAAAACCTGTAGCAACAGACTAACATTTTTTGGTTCACAGCGTGATGGTTTCGTCTGGCCAGAGGAGAACTGGCCCCCCCGACTGAACCTGGTTTCTCCCAAGGTTTCTTTCTCCATTTCTGTCACTGATGGAGTTTTGGTTCCTTGCCACTGTTGCCTTTGGTTTGCTTAGTTGGGGATGCTTAATTTCTGGCAAAAATTGTCAGCTTTATTGCAGAGCCACTATCTGAACTGAGCTGGCCGATGGATGTTTAATCTCAACTAGCCAGGATATGTCATATTAAAGCTATATGTGAGGTGAAGAGTGATATTTATTACTTTATACTTTATTCTCAAGAACAAGATGGGAATGATTCATAAACTAATCATCTTGACCAGTTATGTAAACTACGGATTCACTGGAAATATATGACTTTAAAGTATGGACCATTTTCATGTGATTTTACATTATCAGTGCTTGAAAATGTATAAATGCACGGAGAAAAGAAGACTATCTCCCATCTTTAAACTTCCTCCTTTTGTGTTCCACAGAAGATAAAAAAAAAAATCATACAGTTTTGGAATGACATGACAACGAGTAAATAATAACTGCCTTTACAGCATCTTATGCTTCTGTAAGAACAGACCTTTTCTCTTCTCTCATCTCACTGAAAACTCACTAAACCTCAGACTTAACCCACAGCTGCTGAGGGCAATCCTTAAAAGAAACATCAGACCACAGCATAATGTCAGCTTGCTTTATGAATCATTAGCAGTAATGAGAGAGCGGCACATGTGTCAGATTGGTGTGTGGTTCACGGCACCGCTCTGATGCCGTAACCCCACATTAAACCTGTACAAGCCCAATAAAACCATTATCTGGCAACAAACACAATCTTCACACAGCCACAGAGAGTGTGAGAGCGGGAAAAAGAGAAACACTATATGGATTACACAGACCGAAAGGAATTCCAGGAATTCCCACCCCCCACACACACACATTAATCAAATATTAACAGAAAGAGACTCCAGACGAGACTGTAATGCATACTAATTCATCTTGACTATATTAACAGCTGATCCAGCATCTGCTTCTCCCTGTCACTGACACATCTTATTAACACAGCTATAAAAAAATTCGAGATTCTGAAGCAGGATTCAGATCATAGAAAACAACAACAACAAAAATGTCACAATGCAGAATGATTTCAGCTATTGTATAACACTTGCATAAAAGCAAAATGCAGTGATTTGGCACATTATAGTTAACCCAGCTCAAACGAGGTCAACATACTGTATCCTAAACTCTAAACTCAAGATGGACTGAAGCGCTGTGTTTTTTAATGAGCATAGCTTCCTCATTGCTGCAGATTTGCGGTTCTGAAGTAAATTTGTATAGAGCGGGCATCAAACAAACCACCCAGTGGTTACTAAAGTGACAAACCATGACTTCAGACTACTGCTGTCATTGACATTATTGCTAAAAAATGTTTGTTGCTCTAAGCACTGATTTATTTACAGCTACTGAAGAGCAAAATCTTCAGTCTTTGACGTTATATGGGCCACATTCTCAAACTGAAGGAAAACCGGCCATTAACTGGATACATTAGACCTGAAGGAAAATCTGCAAAATAAAGCAAGCTCTTCTTTGGTGCAATCACGTCCTGACCCGAGAGAATGTCTTCAACCCAGCTCTCAATTGACTGATTCTGACATGCCAGTCAAAACAGAGCATTTCACCGCATACAGGCTAGACAACATTTTTGCTCTTCAACCACTGACAAACACTCACATGTCTGCTCTTTAAAAATCACTGCTTGTTTGATTCAAATAAACACATCAACTGAGCGATTACATTCAGATTAACATTTTAACAAATGTGTCCAAATCTCAGGCAAACGTATCTGAAAGCAAATCCATTACGAGAAGAAAAAAAAGTGTTCGCAGATTCTTAAACACTGGCACAAAGAATGCTACAAAACAAAAATAGGATAAAGTTAAAGATCAAGGATAAACGCTATCACAAAAACAATGTGTCAAATATTTTTTACCTATATGAGCTAGTTAAAATCATAATAGGTGAAAATGGGAAGAGGGTGAGGACTGGTACTTTGTGCAGATATTATGTACTGTATGTGCATTGTGCAAGTTTATACATTTATTTTTTTCATAAATATCTGGTGTTGACTAAAACTACACACACAGATATAAGCCTTATAAGACATATTTAATAAACTAGCCTAAAGTACACAGTAAGTACATTTTCATTAGTAATAGTTCTTTAAGATATACACATTTAAGTTCATGTTAATTTAATACATGTTAAATTCTACCTATTCTGATTATCCAAGTGAAAGTGTTGCTGTTTTAGGAACTAATAATGGCAGGTGAAGATCTGTCCCATGTTTTAAGAATCAGTTCATGGTTAATCTTTTATAAGCTGTGTGATTAGCAATAAGAGCCATAAATCCAAGTCCTGCTTAGCAAAAAAAGCACTTCTGTGGATATCAGGTTTCCTGTTGGACACAAAGCTTTCCTTTCAGTGTTTAAAAAAAAAAATCACTCTGAACATTTGCTGCTAAACAGGCAAATCAGTGCACTTCTCAAATATGTGAAGAACCAACTATCAGATGTCTGACATCAGCCCGTACAAACAGATACAGGGACAAAAGACTGTTTGTAACACTGTGTTACATAGCATTTAGTGAACATAAAATAAAGCTCATACAACTAATTATTTAGTTGTATCTAAATCCATAAAAACAAGTCTAGTGATGCTGCATTAAGTGCACGAGTATGAAAGAATACTGTGTGGCTAAGAAATCAGTGTTTATCATATTTAAAACCGATGTGCACATGTCATAATATAGCGAGATAATGTACTGGAAATCTATCCTGGGATCTCATGAGATTCACTCTTCCACTCCAGCACACTCTCCCGTTCACATTCACGCCCTCTATCATTTTCAAAAAAGAAAATTCCATGAAATATTAATTGGAGTACCTTCATATGTGTTTTTACTCGCTCATCAGTCCTCGCGGTCAGAATTATCCCAGTTCACGGAGTTATTTCTCACTTTCGCTGCTGCTGGTCGTGCTACTGTCCCGGCCGAAAATATGGACCACTGCCACTGACAGATCGTTCAGCCAATAGGCGGAGAGCTCTAGCCAGAATGATCCGTTCGGATTGGATGTTATAATGTAAGGGGAGGGGCTAAGTAAGCGTCGGTTCAGTGTCTTTGTCTACGGTTGTTTGTTTTACATGCAGTTTATTGTAGTGATTTGAGTACATTACTGTTCAAATGCCAGGGTCTCTTTAAGGGTACATTTTATTTTTTATCAATAACTATGGACACATTACTCGTTTTTGAGGTAAATGTTTTTCAGACATTCATGAAATATTAATGGCACGATTTTATACGTCTAAAATGTAAAACATCCTTACTTTTTATAAAAACAAAATATTGATGATATTTTCAAGCATAAAAACATATATGCATTTCTCAGACCCAATACGTATTACTCTTTAATGCAACCGGATGTGTTTCTAAATACTGTCTAGCTATTAGTCTAGCTGTCTAGCTATTAGTAATGAGTCATGGCAAAGGTGAGCTAAAGCTAATAAATGCGCCTTTATTTGAATTTCAGTGAGTGTTAATAAGCTCCTCCTAACCTCATCTATGGCGCCCCCTCATGGATACAAACAGGGAAAGACATCAAATGACTGTTTGGAAAGAGTGACTGGCAGGATATTAATTTCACCCCAGGAATATTCAAGTACTATTCACAAAACAGCTAGTTACTAGTCTCGACTTGCACAAGCATGAGGTCATCAATGCAGCAGGCATATGGAAAATGAAAAATCTTACATTCAGCAGAAGAAAGTTTCCCATTACATTGATTTTGTCATGAATAAAGGTGATCTGAACCCTGATGTGTAAGTTGTGGCATTACTTTTGCCTTAAATGGCTTGCCTATCCACATCCTTCTGATCCCGATATAAACTGTATAAAATCATTTTTGAGAATGAAACATTTTCATTATATGATTTCTTCTGATAAAATACATCATGGAATATAATTGTATATGGGTATAACAGAGAAATCATAGATACGGTTAGCTTCAGCATGACAATTAATGAGAAAATAATACAACACTTTTACTTATACAATATTATTAATCACCACTGATTGTTTGTAATAGCTTCTGTCTGCGATACAATGTGGATTTTAGTCAAATGATGAGACAGAAATATATTGTAAGTAACATTTTAAGAATTTTGTGGGGAAGATATATGCAACTTATGTGGGGCGTGAAAGAAAAGTAATGTAACTAGTAATGCAGAAAGTAATAAGTTATAATATTACTGTTGAAAGGAGTAACTATTAATGAGTTTATAATACATTTTCTGGAGTAACTATAGGACTTTATAGTACTACAGCACTGGTCTTTCCAATGGCATGCACTGTATTAAGGTCTTAAAGTAACTTTCACAACTCAACAACTGTTTTATGGAGTTTTGAAAGACATTTCTTTGGCTGAATAATCAGTGAAATCCATTTAACGGACTTTCTATCACAACCTCATTTTCATTCCTGTCAAGAAATTAAGTATTGTGCTACCCTGACTAGGTCTAAAGTTGTTGTTGTTGTTTTAAACTTTGTGAGTTTGTATTGAGATTGATCGCTGTTTTGGCTTTTTGTTTGACCTGAATGAGTGCTTGTCTGGCTGGTGTGGTCACCGCACTATTCTTCTCATGCATGAAATTGTTTTGAATCGCGGTTCAATTGAGACGCGGTGAAATGGATAAAAAGATGCATTTATGTATGCAAATGAGATGTGTTTATGTGCGTAATTCCCCACTGCACCCTGGCCTCTGTATGTGTGTAATGAAATCATCATTCAATGCTTTTCTATAAGCTATTTGGATGCTGTTGAATGTCATAATGGTTTTAGGTCATCTGTAATGAGAATATTTGCAAAGCACTTCCCTCAATAATAGAATAATGCATATGTGTGCTGCTGTATGTTCATATATGTGTCTTTTCACTCATTTTACTCCCATTTGTCTTTAAAGCTGCCTGTGTTCTGTTACTGCTGTTTGGTTTGTTTTTCATTTCCCTCTGAGATAGAGATGTGTGTGTGAGAGAGAGAAAGACAGAGAGATATTCAATAAAACAAATGAGTTGTCCTTCTGGTCGTGATCTCAGTTTGAAAAGAAATAAAACCAGACAGGAGACACTGCTGCTGCCAGTATCGACTAACCAGGCCATTTGTCTGTCATCCTCAGAGCTTTTACACTAATAGATTCCACTCAGGATCTTTAGCCCTTTGTTTTCACTCTCACTGTGTCTCTGTCTCTCTTTCTCTCTATGTGAAGCAGTTTTTCCCCTCTTTCTTTCTCCCATATCACTTGGCTGTCATGACATCTCTATTCCACACCAGCTGAAGCCACACACACAATTACACAGATATGATGAATAGCACAGCCACCGTGCAACTCATAATAAATCATTATCATCACTGACATTTTCATCAAAACTGAAATTTTCATTTGAATAAATTACATTTATATACATTTTTTTTTAAATTATACATCATCATAATAATTATAGTAAATGGAAATCCTGTTTCTTTATTACACAAATTTAACTCATTAACAAATGTAATTCATTTAGAATCATTTTATTGAAAATGTAATTCATATTTATTCAAATGTAAATAATGCAATCACTGTGGAGGTTAATGTTTGCATATTTTCCATATCCTGTTTTATCAAAATTATCAAAAGATGAATAAAATTGTTTGATCTTTTAGGTAAAACTCTTCAATCTCTTTTTGATAGTAGTTTAATTAATGGAAATGTTCCTGCTTGTTTCAAACATGCAGCAGTGCAGCCACTTTTTAAGAAACCAAATTTGGACTATACTGTTTTAAGTAATTACTGACCTACAGTATATCAAAACTACCTTTCTCATCAAAAATTGTAGAGAAGGTTGTTCTGTCTCAGCTTACATCATATTTAGATATGAATGCTGTTTTAGATATGTCCCAGTCAGGTTTTAGTGTGAAAAAAAGTGAAAGTTGTGACATTTGCCAAGTATGGTTACCCATGCTCAGAATTGGTGCACTGCATTTAACCCATCCAAGTGAACACACACAGCAGTGAGGAGTGAACACACACCCGGAGCAGTGGGCAGCTATAGATCCAGCACCCAGGGAGCAACTGGGGGTTCAGTGCCTTGCTCAAGGGCACTTAAGTCATGGGTATTGAGGGTGAAGAGAGTGCTGTTCATTCACTCCCTCCACCTACAACTCCTGCCAGCACTGAGACTCGAACCTGTGACCTTCGGATTACAAGTCTGACTCTCTAACCATTAGGCCACAGCTGCCCTGTTTTAGGTCTCTTCATAGTAACAGAATCCACCATTGTTAAGGTTTTTAGTGACATTCTATTGGCAGTTGATTCAGGAAAGGTAGTTATTCTTATTTTACTTGATCTCACGGCTGCTTTTGATACTGTTGATCGTGGTAATTTATTGCAGTGTTTAGAAGATTTAGGTGTTTAAGGGTAATGCTCTAGAATGGTTTAAATCATATTTAAAAGATAATCATATTTGAAAGATTAAAAGATCTTTCTCGTTCTGTCTTGGAGATCTGTGTTCTACATCAGCTAAATTACATAGTGGTGTGCCACAGGGGTCTATACTTGGGCCTATTTTATTTTCATTATATATGGGCCCTTTGAGCACAACCTTTCATAAATATAACATTATACACAGATGACACTCAGTTATATATCCCAATAGTTCCAAATGTTTCTCAATCCTTTGATGGACTTGTTCAGTGTTTAGGTGAGATAAGAGCCTGGTAGGCAGGCAATTTTCTTTCATCTGAACACTAATAAGACTGAGTGTGCTGTTTTTGGACCTTCTTCTGCTTCCAGGGAAATTATAAGTAGGTTTGCCACTATAAAAATTAGTGTTTCAGATTATGTTAAGTATTTGGGTGTTATGATGGATTCAGTGATAGTTTTAGATAAGCAGGTTACTAGTGTTGTGAGGGCTGCCTTCTATCAACTCATAATTATCTCTAAACTGAAAATATTTCTCTCTTTTAAGGATCTGGAGACTATTATTCATGCCTTTGTGTCATCACACATTGATTACTGTAATTCTGTTCATATGGTATTCATATACTGCTGGATTACTCCAGTTTTGTTTTCTTTACACTGGTTGCCTGTAGAAATTAGAATTGAATTCAAGGTATTGCTGATGTTTTTTAAAGCATTGCTCCAAAATATAATTTGGACTTATTGATTCCTTATCAAAGTTCTAGAAACTTGAGATCTTCAAATCAGATGATTCTTCATGTTCCCAAAACGAGATTAAAATCGAAGGTCTTTCGCCGGTGCTGCTTTAAAATTGATTAGATGGAGGAGGTTTTTACATTTTAGCATTACATCTTGTTTCTGTGACTGTATGTAATGTTGCTGGAAAGCATTTGGTCAATGGCAAATGTTTTAAATGTGCTATTGAAATAAAATTTGTATTGATCAAATACAGACTTTGACATACTTTATTTTCATCCTGCTCATTTTCTTGCCATTGTGTAAATAGTAATAATTGAAAATAAGACAAAACAATATTGCAAAAGTAAACTTTATCAAAGGTCATAGAATAGCAAAAAATCTAAACAAAAAGGTAGTTTTTCTTTTTGTAACTTGTTGACAGCAAATGTCATTTTTACCAACCAGGGTTTGAATGGGAATATTAAAAGTGTAATTTTTAGACTGTGAAATATCTAATTAATGGATATTTTAATTTTATTTTAAGTAATATACTATGGGGTATACAAATAATTTAAAACAATCATCCTGTAATTGCAAACAAAATTAATTCATAATGCAATAATCTTTATAATTTATTATTAATATATTTAATTATTGAATACATTGACACTGCCAGTTTCTGTTTGAATGGGGGGAGGGGAAGGGGCAAAAAACAAAGGCAGCAGAAGTACCAGAAACATGGGATGCCTTTAAATATCACCTTGGACAAAAAGTTGAGAACCACTTGTTTAGTGCCTCCGCTGAGAATGTTTGTAAAGGTCTAGAAATAATTTATTTCTATTACAACAGAAGCATATTCATTTTTGAACAGTTACAGAGTCCAAGAGTGGCTTATAGGATCCTCGGTTACACACTCGACACTCGAACAAGAAAAACATCCCTTGTTGCATCATCCTAGTGCTAAACTAAGAGGGCCAAACCTCAGTCTGAAACACACCCTAAACATAAGAACATGATGCTTGAAATTACAGACTGAACCACATCCTACTGAACGATCCATACTTGACATTGTATAATCTTTGTATAACTGTGTTATCAGATATCAAAATATAATTTCTCTCATTATTATTTGTGGATTGACTTTAAATAATACACTTCTAAGCAAAGACAAAGGTTGGTACACACACACAAATAAACATTGTAATCAGTCATATAGTGTTGCAGACTGAAGTGGACACATTGTGCAGGTGTGTGCGTCTGTGTGCGTGTGTGTGTGTGCGTCTTTAAAGCTCCATCAGTGCCACTTGATATCCTTTGGATAGACTGATGATGAATGTTACCTTTCTACAGTGTCTGTTTCAGTGGAGGTGAGTCACGATGTGCGTGTGAGAGAGATGTGTGTAGGTTTGATTTCCCTTTGATTCACACTTTGCAGCATGAAGTGAAAACAGAAGCTCACAAGCATTTCATACACACATCCAGACTGACACACTCACTCTAAACACATGCAGGTACTTGCTACTGCTGCATCCCAATTTAAACACCGTCTATCCTAAGTCATGCATCCCAAATCATAGTGCAATGAGAACAAGCTATTATAGTGTCTTTAAAAAATATGCATTTGTGTGTTTTTGCAGCTGATATTGATCACACTGCTCACTTACATTGAAGGAAAGGATGAAGAACATTGGCTCTGAAAAGGATCTGTCTATATCCCAGTATATTTTTTCTGAAGCCAAATGATTTGTGTGAAGAACACACTGAAATGCATGTTCTTCGGTGAAAATTAATCGTCTTAAACATTGCTTGACAAACATGACCACTATTTAATTGTATGGAAATCATGCAAGCCTTAAATACAGTAAACACTACTTCATAGGAAGACACACGGGTGAATAAAGTTCACACTTGTATATGATATGAGAATAGTACGGACTGAAGGAGTAGGCCTATGTGTTATTTAAAAAAATATATAGAGTAGACTGGGAACAGTTGGAATACTTTTTGCTTTTTCCGTTACCACACCAAAACACACCATTTTCAGGGACTGAGAATAAGTGATTTTTCATATGACATTTCCTTTACTTGTCTACTAAAATATGAATAATTATTATTACATACATAAGTAGGTCATATCTGCCACAATTAGCTTATTAACACAATAATTTTTTTTTTTTTTTAACCTGACATGGGTAGAGTTGGAACAGTACCCGAGAACAGTTGAGACACCCATCCGTAATGCTGTAAAGCTGTATAACCAATTCATTACAAATGTGAAATACCTCTTAAAAATGAAAATTCAACAGTTTTTGTTTCCTTTTTTTTATTATTATTTTAAAAAAAAAAGTATTATTGCATTTTTAACATAACATAACATAACATAAAATAACATAAAGCAGTACAATGAAAATGCATTAACTAATTCCATTAACAAAGCCCTAGTGGATGTTAGAATGTTAGAATTAGTTATGTTTTCCATTTTATTGATTATCTGTTTAGTTAAAAGTAGTTAATTTGTAAAACATTGTACAGTAATGGCAAACAGTGATACAATATTTAATTTCAGTTCATCATTTTAATAGTAACTGTTGAAAGGCTGCATAACAGTAAAAAAAATAAAATAAAAAAAATAATATATATATATATATATATATATATATATATATATATATATATATATATATATATATATATTGCAAACAGCAATAATAAAACAGACCAAATGCACACAATTACCTAATAAACATAATAACAATAAAAAATTATAAATAAAACATAATAAAAATAGCCTAATAAACCAAAAACAAAAAAACAGTCATTCAGTCACCAATGCTATGTGCACTCTTGGAGTCACCTCTGTCACTTACAATGATGGCAAATGTAGTTTGGGCCTCTGTAACTGCAGATCTAAGAAAGGGTGTATCAACTGTACTCATTTACCAGCTGGCATATTTTACAACATGCCCCAATATCCTTATGTCCTTCATGTTAGAAAATATGTCAATAAGAAGTAGACAGTTTAAAAATATCACAAACAGCAGTCATATAAGGATGAGAAACCATTCGATGTGGAAGGGACGTGGTGAAGTGAAAAACTCACCTTAGAAAAAAAAAGTCTCTCCGATATTTCGGACTGGAGAAGCGCACGTACCTCAGATTTCCCACGATCGAAGAGGCCACTAATACGCATGTGCGAAGCAAATATCACAGCCCAGACGTGTTGTGCACGCAAGTTAAGGTGTTTCAAATGTATCCCTGTACCAACTGTACCCAATTCTATTTTCAGAATTTTTTGTTTTTGTTTTCAAACCTAGTCTGTGGGGAACAACGCCCCCAGTATGCATGGCTTAATTCCTATAGTTACTGAACATCATTACCCTAGCCTCATGAATATGGAAATTGATGTATAGCGTTGTAAAGCAGGCATAGTTCCTCAAACGTCGCTTTCAGCGTTGACCAGCAGAGGGCAGCACATAACTGCCAGTTATGACAACTTTGAACCTGTTTGATGGATCAAGAGACCATTTACTGCATCTTTGGAATCCAATTTAGCAAGCATTACAAAATACTTCATGTAGGCTATGTTAGTATTGTAGGAACTAAACTAGAACTGAACTAGAATAAACCAGAACTGTATCCTCTCTTATTCATTCAAAATGAAGCTTTGCTTTCTATAGTGTGAAAGATCACCAGCCAGTATTTACAAAAAACAAAAACATTCAGAAAGTAAGTCTTGTTTCACAAAACAAAAACAAAAATCTGCAGCCAGTGAGTCTTTAGTCTTTAACCAGTAAAACAAAAAGATCTCCTATCAGTGAGAATCAAAATGTAATGATGCCAATGTAGTGGAGCTCATTCTGTCTCAGTTCAGTCCTGCTTTTCTGCCTCATACTTTCATAAGTGCATAGAGTAATACCAGTGGGAGTGAGGGCATGAGAGCAAGCCTAGGAAATGGTGTGCTATATAACATGTCATTTGTATGTCCTTTAAATTGGACAAGGTGCTCTACTTGTTCATTGAGGCACTGAATGTCTTGTATTGGGCCCAAGACAGTTGCGAGGAGTGCGTGCAGTTTCTTCAGCTCAGTGTTGGCTCTATTCCCTGTACCCAGGCAGCATGTGCTTGTGTGAGTAATTTAGTCATATTTAATTTAATCCCTGGTGTCTTGGCATAGAGATCAGTGTAGTAATGGTGAAATGTGTGTCAGAGTTAAACCTTCTCTAAAGCCCAGAAATAGATACAAGCTCAAGAACCCACTGAAGGGAGAAGAACCTACCAATAATGTTTGACTGAGGTTCTTCCAGCCTGCTGAGCTGAGAGTTCAGCAGAACTCAGCAAAGTGAGCAAACCATTCCACCCCAGAGTGCTTTGCTGATGCTCAGCTGTCTCCGGGTGAGTCCACCGCTGGCTTCAGCAGAAGTAGTGGGCCGAGCAATGCAGAGTCAGAGACGGTCAGAGCACCAGATAGCACACCAATGCACCAACTGTCTTTCAGTCAGTTTCTAATTAAAAAACAAAAAAACTAAATTTATATTTGTGTGTGTATCTATCTATCTATCTATCTATCTATCTATCTATCTATCTATCTATCTATCTATCTATCTATCTATCTATCTATCTATCTATCTATATATATATATATATATATATTATCACTCATAAATGCAACACTGTGAAATATTATTACAATTAAAAATTGAATACAAAGTGCTCAGTATATCCTAAAGACAGTCATGCTCCTTTATATTTTTGTCAACACCATGTATCCCCCCCCCCCCCCCCCCGGGTCTCTTTAATAAACAGAAAGTTGAAGAGAACAACATTTTTCTTTCAAAACAGAAATCATTTGTTACATAATATGTATTAACTGTTGATTTATAATGCATTCACAGTCACTATATGTTTAAAATATTTATATTTTTATTTTCACATGCTGTTTAGTCAAATCTCTGGTTATGAAGGGCTAGTTATGTAGGAGGAAATACTAATGTGAAATGGAAAAGGCAGTGGGTTTCTACTGACCAAGTAACAGCCTTTGAAATTTAGCTCATTATTATTATGTATATTGACAAAAGAACTCACCTTCAATCATAATGTCATGGCTAAACTGCAACAGTGGCCCATTAAGACCTATTCCACTCTTTAATGGGGACAAGTATCAGCATAATTTCTTTCTAACACACACACACACACACACACACACACAGTCACGATGAGGACATCCCATAGGCGTAATGGTTTTTAAACTGTACAAACTGTATATTCTATCCTACACCTAACCCTAACCCTCACAGGAAACTTTGTGCATTTTTACTTTCTCAAAAAACTCATTCTTTATGATTTATAAGCGTTTTGAAAAATGGGGACATGGGTTATGTCCTCATTAGTCACCCTCTCCTTGTAATACCTGTGTCATACCCATGTCATTATACAAAGTTTGGTCCTGATATGTCACAAAAACAAGAGCACACACACACACACATAGAGAGAGAGAGAGAGAGAGAGAGAGAGAGAGACTGATAAAATGCCAAAGTTATTGAGAAAATAGCCCACAGGGATTAAGTTTACAACAGAACAATTGTTGCACTCACACCATCTCAGCAACAGTCTGTCATGGTCCATACATTGTCTCATGTTCCTTTATTTTTAATGCATTAATGACACGTTTCAGCTCTGAATGCATCTGTAACAATGCAAAAAGAAGATTTATCTTCAGTTCCTATACTAGGATCATGACTGCACTGTGAAAAAGAACACAATCTAATTTCCATAATTAGTGTTCTTGAATTCTTGAATAGTGTTACTTTTATTCATTTATGGATAGCCAGAGGTGCTTTTCTCCCAGATGTCAGTTGCTGAGGAGAATGAAGCAGTATTCTGCAGGACAAATAAAAACCTTATTTCTCTTTAATGCTTTGCTTCAAAAAGGAACACGAACACATTCTAAAAGATGTGCATTCAACTTGGCATTCAAAGTTTTTTTTTGGGGGGGGGGGGGGGGCTTTGATGATTTTACTACAAACTATTTGATGCAGGAATCGAGAGATTTATCCTACATGAAGTATGTGACTAGAGCTTTGACATAAACATTTGTGCCTGTGAAATCAAAAGCTCAGAAATATTCAGAATTCTCTGAAAGTAAAGTACATCAAAGTGCATAGTCTGACAATGACTGCAGGGCATTATTAAAGCTTTTATTTCTCAACAATAATTTAAGCTTTCTATAACTGTGCATGGCACTGTGATTACCATCTTGAAAAACGGTTACATAATATTGCAGGATGAAGGAGATGCATTACAACAACGCAAGAATTCAAGGATATTATTAACATTCAAGTCAACTGAAATCAGAATGGGCCCTATTTACTTTCTTAATGCATGTTCCAGATCTCATTGTGGACGATTAATAGGTGCATGTTACTCCAAATAAGAACAAATGTAATATTTTATCAAAATGAAATACCGTTACCTCTGAAATGACTTTCTATTTTGGCGGATGTCATGAATGCCTCTTACCATTTCAACATCTTGCAACACCCTTTTCACAATCCAACCCAGTCTTGTCCTACAATTTTTTTTTTTATGATATATCCTATTGCACTCAGAAATATGTTGAATTGCATATATCAATGGACTGGTTTATTATACATGTTGGACTGCTATATTATTTTATTGTTTAGATCAATATCATTGGGTTAAATCTATAGGTACACTTTAAAATAAGTTAAATAATAACATAAGTAAAGAATATAATTAATTAATTCAAAAGTTAAACAAAAACTGAGCAGCAATTATTCATCTTAATGTAATAAATTAACATTAACATGTATAAATGCATGAATATTTTCAATGTATTATTATTAATATTATTATTTTATCATTTAATCTTATTCTGCTAATGTTATTATTTATTGTAATCAAATACGTACATCTTTGTGAGCTTAGGAGACTTCTTTTAAAAACATTTAAAAAATAAATAAGATACAACCTAAGAGCTATCGGATCTACAAATGTTGACCAGTTTTAATGGCTCCAGGCCTCTGGGTAACTAATGACCTTGAATATGTTAGATGGCAGACTGGGTCTCTCCTGGGCTGAGCCTTTCTCTCATTGCTGAAGCTCTCCTGTTCACTTATTCACAAATCAAGAGAGAAAAATCATAAAATATTAATCAGTCCAAGCACTTCCAGAACCATTGTGCTCATCTCCACCATATTTCATATGGGATAGAAGACCAATGAGATTTTACAGCAATTACCATGCACTATATGTTAAGTGCCATATTCAAAGCATTTAAGCAGAGAAAACAGAGGAAGGAGAGGCGAGAGTAACCCTTTGTCTAATTTTTTGGTGCTCTCTCTGGGGTAGAAATAGTTCTTGAATTTGAAAGGGTGTCCTCTATGGACAGTGGCGTGAGGCGGCATGAGAGAGAGAGCACATTTTTTCCTAGGGACATCCTTTCCATTCATTCATCCAGTAGAGAGAGGAAGAATGTGACAGTCTAATCTGTCAGGTGTGAATGAAGGGCAGATCTTCGCTGCTGGTCCTGAATCGGATTTGCTAGATTGCTAAAAAGCTTCATAAACCAGTTGTGGGTGAGTATGAGTGTGTCTACACCCCTGTGAGTTTAAGACATAATGACTGCTGAGGCCCTGAGCTGCTCCAATGCTGTCAGAAAGAATGAGGACCTGTGTGTGGGGTGCATGCTGGAGCTCATTGACAGAGCTGGCATCTGATTGGTCAAGGCCAGATCTCATAGGTGAAGGACATGCAATGTTAATATCATGCTGAGAAATTACTGACAAACATCGTTTTTAATGGGGTTTTTGATTTTGTTAGTGACATTGGTGGTAAGATGAAAATTTTGAATTTTGAATTATTTCCAACAAAAATTATTGCCATTTTATTCTGATTAAAAACTGACTGAAATTTCATTTAACTTCTGTTTCGGCTGCATGGTTTAGAGATAGAAGAAGACTATTATTAAAGGAATATTTTATCCAACAGTGAACAATTGCTGAAAATTAACACCCTCAATCCATCTAAGATGTAGATGAGTTTGTTTCTTCATCAGAACAGATCTTTTTTTTTTTAGCATTATATCAGTTGCTTACCAATGGATCCTCTGCAGTGAATGGGTGCCGTCAGAATGAAAGTCTAAACAGCACATAAAAACATCACAATAATCCACAAGTAATCAACATGACTACATTGAAGTGGAAAGCTGTGTGTTTGTAATAAATAGATCATTAAGTCGTTTTTAACTTCAAATGGTTGCTTCCAGCTAAAATATAAGTCATACATGCATAATATTTCTTTCTCTATTGAAAGAATTGAATCAGGAGAGAAATATGCACAGATCAGGTACTGTTTAAAGGTTTTGAAAAAAACTATAACTATTGGTAAATTTTGATGTTAGAGAACAATAAGAGGTGGACTTTTTAATTAGTGGAAGCATTATTTTGGATTTTGGCAAGAAGTGATGGTTTTAGGCTAAATAAAGCTATGTTTTCAGCTACATTTCATTTTTGGGTGAACTATACCATAAAAAAAGGATCTTGTCAGAAGAAAGTAAGTTATCATACTTAAACATCTCTAATATGGAATGCTGTAAACATTCAAATAAGTGCACTTTGTAGCTGATTACACCAGAAAAAGAATGGTTTCAGCTGAAAGGAATCTCAGAACTGCTCCTTAGGCTTTACATGATGAGAGCTGATCTATGAGAATGGTGAAATGTTCTGACATGATCTTGTTTTCAGGCGATAGTTGTTTTTAATTGAGAATCAATAGAGCAGAGGGTGGAAAATTAGAGGCAAACCCTCAGGGAAACATGATTACTCATAAAACCTCTGACATAAAATATCAGCGTGAACTCAGTAAGCCCAGTAAGTGATAAAAGTGACATTCAAAACCAGTGTGCTTCAAATCTTTTGTCATGTAAATGATCATACTAAACAAAGCATCTGCCATAGTCTGTCATGTCAGCAAACACCCGTTTAGACTTGACTTTTACATTTACATGTTATTCAAAGACAACTGCAAGAACAAGAAAAACAAGAAAGCACTGCAAGAAAGTATGTACAGTATATCAGGACATTTCCTTTAACTCATGTAAACTCGTATAAAATATATAGGGGAATTTCCTTCATAATAACAGTACACTAGTTCCTATTTTTGCAATAATTTTTAGAGGGTAATGGGCAAAATTTTCAGTAACTATGTAAAGATAGTTCACCCAATAATGAAAATTTGATCATCACTTACTCTCCCTCATTTCACTCCAAACATGATTTAATTTATTTATAGCATAATAGAAGATATACTAAAGGGAATGTTGGTAACCAAACAGTTTTATCATGGACAGGTTACCATAGACAACAACAACAACAACAAATTCTCAAAATAACTTCTTTTGTGTTCCACAGATAAAAGAAAGTCATACAAGTCACTTCCATTTTGAAGCATTTTGTACAACAAAAATCAATGGGCTCCAAAAAAGTAAAGAAATCCACCACCACCAACAAAAAAATACAAAAACTATTCAACAAAACAAACACGAAGACATTTTTCGTATTGTTTGGATTCAGAAAACTTCAGAAGACAAAACACACACACACAAAATTCATGTAGTAGTTTATTAAAGAGAATGGGCAAACAAGCAGAGATGAGAAAACAGCATCAGGTATGTCAAGGGTTATCCAAAATCAGCAACAGTAACAAGCAGAGGTCAGGGCAGGCAGCAGAGAATCACAGTCGGTATAAACAATCCAAAGCCAAACACGGAAGAAACAAACACTAGGAAAACGCTTGGAAATACCAGACAAAACTAAACAAGACTTCTCAAAGACTGAGAGTGATTGTGCTGCTTAAATGTGTGTGTGTGTGTGTGTGTAATTAGATGCAGGTGTGTATGTGTGCAATCAGTCCTAGGAATGAGGCAGGATGGGAAATGGAGTTCGAAAAAGGGGAAGGAAACAAAAATGTTGGAGTTTATGGGCACTCCAGCTAATGATTGTGAAAGTAGCACTCCTACCATAATAGAGACCCTGTTAAGCCCAGTATGGTTCTTCAGTGGTTCCTTGGGTTGGTTAAGGTACTATATGTGACCCTGGATCACAAAACTAGTCTCAAGTCAATGGGGTATATTTGTAGCAACAGCCAAAAAAAAAAAAAAAAAAAAAAAAAAAACACTGTATGGGACAAAATAATCGATTTTTCTTTTATGCAAAAAAATCATGTAAAGATTAAGTTCCAGGAAGATATTTTGTAAATTTCCCACTGTAAATATATCAAAACTTAATTTTTGAATCGTAACATGCATTGCTAAGAACTTTAAACTTTAAAGGTGATTTGATCAGTACGTATTTAGATTTTTTTGCACCCACAGATTCTAGATTTTCAAATAGTTGTGTCTCGACCAAATATTATCTGATCCTAATAAACCATACATCAATGGAAAGATAATGTGGTGTGAACCGTTTTCCCCGAATTGGGAAATATTCCAGGGCCCACACCCTTTTTGCCTACAGAAAAGCATAAAAGTGATTTGAAATTACTTTTGTAACTGTAGTAAAATAATTGCCAATTTCATTGCCAACATATGAAAGTGGAGTAACACATCTAAATCTAAAATGAATGGGGTTCCTCTGGTTCTACACAGTTTTAGTGCTATTTAACACCTTTTTTAGAGTGCAGCAATACACTTTTTATATGAACCATTTTTATTTTATTTTATTTTTTATTTTTTATCTACAACTGTTATTTGTGATTCTGCTGTTCAGATGAGGCTGGAAAAGTTTCTAGACCTGGATATGTGAACATCCGTGTCAAGAGTAGCTATATTTTACAAGAAAATATTATTTCAGTCTTTCGACAACATTTCATATTTAATTCAATGTGTCTGTTGCTTTTCCTTTGAAATTTGTCAAATTTGCTAGAAATGTTTTTGTGAAAATTGTTTTCATCCTTCACAAAACTACCTGCAACTGAAGGATACTGAGAGCCAGAAAGACTGCCTCAAGGCAAATAAGTTCTAAAGGTACAAGTAACCTTGAGGCAGGCCTTAATGCAAGTTTTACAGAAGGTTAAGTTCTATAATAGGATTTGTACGGCTTTCTACAGATGCCACTCCGAATCTCCAAAGCTCTTCCTTTGAGAACTGTAGAGGAGAAACCCATATTGCCTGATAATCAGATCCTCCAGCACTGCATATTAGCACGCCCATTCAAACACCCGGTGTCCTTTCATAGAGGAGACACGGGTCAATCATCTGCAGAGAGAATGAGAGTTTAATGGCATTTGTCTTCAGTGCTGCTAGATAAACAGAATGAGTGGAGTATCTTGTAAATGCCAAACTCAACCACAACAGCTGCAGAAACACACAGACTGCACGACTGTTTATGTGTCACTTGAGCCAGAGGAGACAGGTCCTCACTTGGCTTTTAACACAGTTTGCGCTGGCTTATTTAAATTAGTCATTTTTGTGTACCCTTAGTGCACCAACTAACACAGCCTTGAAGTGTTTGTGTGTGTGTGTGTGTGTGTGTGTGTGTGTGTGCATGTGTTCATTTCAATCACAGAAGAAAACAGTGTCTGATGTGCCACTCTTGGAGTTTTTACCCCCCAAGCGTGGCATCTCGAACTGGCCAAGTGTGCAACAGCAGGTGTTTGTCTGCAACACAGAAAAAAAAAAAAGATTCATTACATTCCAAATAGCCATTATGACCTAGATAATGAACTTCTTGACACATAGAATGACCTACATAATGGCATGGTCTATCTCCGATGGAATGGATGGAAGGTAACACACACATCTAGATGCAGACACACATCATTGAATAGGAGTGTATATAAGTAGACAGTGAGAGAACCATCCATGTTAGACACACACAGGCCCACATGCGTAATCCCAGTGTGACCTGTCGCATCGTTGAGGGCAGGAATACTGGATTTGACAGGGATGAATTATTAATGAGGGAGGAATCCCTGAGGAATGTAAGCAGTGGGGAGGGGAAAGGGGAGGGGCTGCTCATTATTAATTCATTTACTCCATAAACTCTAGTTCTCACCTCAGCATGTGTAACTGAAACACATAAATAAGCACCGGGAGGAGCATGATTACTTTGTGGAGTATATTTACCTCAGTTCAGGAAACGTTAAACCTTTGTACTTTCTCTGTGAGATGACAGAGCTAAAAGAAACACACGTTATATGAAGATTAAATACAAGATATAGAACAAAATAATAATAATAATAATATTGCCCAATAATTCCATCTGTAATTCATTTATCAGTGTGGAGTAGGGAAAGGGACAGATAAAGGGAAATGAAGACAGAGAGAGATTTGTGTCTGTTTGGAATGCTGGAACATGTGTGAGGTTCATTAATATTCATGAACATGTGTTGGTCCCAATGGTTCTGTCAGAGTTCTATTTTTAAACAGCTTCTCTCTCTCTCTTTCCATCTATCTAGGTTTTGTTTTATGTCTGATTATAATGTGTGATATTTTTCTTTTCTGTAGTACAATTTATTTCAGTAAAGTTGCCTATATTGAAATAGTCTGGACTGGAATTCAAAATCTAGTGTGAACCTTTCTATATCAAGTGTCTTGCTGGATATAAGGATCATCAGGTTTTGCACAAAATTGTGCTTCATGCAGCTTCAGTGATGCTTTCAATCCAAAAACGAAGACATGAAATTCCACATTTTATTACAAAATAAATCTTTCATAACATGTCTGTCAGACACTTCTATCCAGTTCAGTGTGTCTGTCTGTCTATCGATCTATGCCTACGTCCTACATTAGGGTTCCTTAATAGACGGCCCGCTAGAGAAAATTTTTTGGCCCGCACTTATTTCAAACAATGTGGCATGAAAATTCAAACGCAACGTCAGCTGCAACATTATATATTCATTTCTATATATAGGGTCAGTGGCCCATGGCTTGGTATCATTGGCAGAATTCGGCCCTCAGCGAAAACTAATTGAAAAAGCCCTGTCCTAAATCATCCACTAGAACGCCGCTCTCCTGAATGCGCAAACAACAGTTAGCAGAAGATATGATTATGGTTTAAATAAATAAATATGGATCTTTTTCTCACACAAATACATCAATTAACTTCAGAAGGCCTTTATTTACCCCCGGAGCTGTGTTGGGTACTTTTTATGATGGATGGATGCACTTTATTGTACTTCAAAATCCCAACGCCCATTCACTGCTATCATAAAGCTTGGAAAAGCCAGGACATTTATTAATATAACTCCAAGAAAAAAGTCATATACACCTACTTTAGCATGGCTTGAGTTAAGTAAATCATTTGGGTAATTTTCATTTTTGGGTAAACTATCAATATAAGTTTTATCATGCCTATAAACTGACCACTTGGTCCCGAACAAAAGCAGATGTTTATACTTACTGAATGTTTATTTGTGATGTTTATATTTAACCACACAGTAGCCACTGACTTCAAAAAACACTATATAAATCAGAAGCTACCAGCAACTGTTTGGTTACCAACATTCCTTAAAAAAATTTGTTTAATGATTTGGAACAGTATGAAGACGAGTAAACGATGACAGAAGTTTTATTTTTGGACAAAACCATCCCTTTAAAGCCACTTGATACCCATCTGCTCTCAAAGCAAAGTCTGCACGCACATAAACACATTGAGCAACTTACAAATAAAGAAGTATGCTGCTATTCTTGCTAAAACAGCATGGGGGTATATCTGTGCTGTGGGAATTGGTGTGAAACCCTCCGGATCTGTAAACTCTGTTCGGTGAGAAGGAAAATCTCTGACATCTTTTGAAATGTTCAGTTGATGCTTCCTTCTTTTCTCCTCTTGAAATTATATAAAAAAAAAGAAAATAGACAAAATTCAGTTTAAATATTCATATTAAAAAAATCAGTGGCTTCTTTGTCAAAGATAAACAAACACTGTCATTAGTCTCTAAACACAATGTTACAGTGACTAGACAATGGGTTTACAAACCATTTACTCTGGTGTATTTAATTTAGTTTCTATATGATGTGTGCTCTGTTCTATGTACAACATATTCTAAAGTCCAATGGTAGGACACATGATGTATATTAGTGACTCATTTCCTGTGAAGGATTAATAAAGAATATATCTATATGAAAACTTGTATTCTCTCAGCGAATTAATCTCAGTACTTTGTGGAAAGTATTTTGAGGATCTTGGCAGAGCACAGTGGTGTTAAGGGGGGTGTCATTATACGTCTAATAATGTAACTGTGGCACCATCACAGCCAAGTTTACATTACTGAGCTATTCATCTATTAACAGAAGAATGCTCAGGGAACTGGAGCTAAAATTTGTGTCATGTATTTTGCTATTAAATGAATACTTGTATTCCTCAATAATACAATACTGAGCCCTGCTCAGCCATATGGAACATTTTGTGTTAAATTTTGGTAAACAAAAAATCACATGGGTTTTGAAAAAATCATGATAGTGAGTAAATGTTGACAGAATTTACATTTTTGGATGAGCAAACCCTTTGGGAAACTACAGAAATGAGATGATAATGGCACCAGAGTGAAACGTTCTAAATGAGTTAATAACGGACCAGAGTGACAGATGAAACTCAACAGAGTGATGTTTTCTTCTGAGAGCGTGCTGGTCTGCCTGCACACTTCATTCTGTAATGACTAGAAGGCTTTTAATGGTCATTAAGAGGCACTGTAAAATAAAGTTGTTACATTCTGAATATGTTCCGGAACTCATATTTGTTCCCTTGTTCTATAGCACCACTACTAAATCAATAAATAAGTAGGAGAAAGAGAGAAAGAGCGTGTGACAGAGGTAATTATTTCTAAAGGGCTTTCAAAAGCTCTGGCTGATTGTCATAATCCCCCTTAAAGCCTTAAAGCACCAAAGAGACACTGCTTCTGATATAAAAGAGAGAAAGACAGAGACAATTAGAGGGAGAGAAAAAACATTAATAATTGTATTTATTGACTCTTCATCACTGATGCTAATGAGAGTTTGAAACTTTATTTAGCTCCATCTTTTTCACTTCTCTGCTCTTGCTTCGAACATCTCTGAGCTGATTCAATTACCATAAATATAATATATGCAACATACATAATCATAACAGGTATATGCACAAGCATGTTGGAGAAATCGGCTACAACCTTGCTGTGAATGATTATGTGCCATTTTCGCCCCAGACAGGTTAGGTTAGTGACTTTCTCGTCAGATTGAGAGAGGCTGGCTTTAACTGGGTCACTGGAAGTTTACTCTGATGTAGGAGAAGGTGGTGTATAATTGTCTCGTATACAAAATAAACTAGTATTTGCTCATGTGGAGGGAGCATTAGCATTTCCACACAATCCCTGTTGAAATAGTTATTAATAAACTATATTTTAGCGAATGGCTCCATTTAGTTGGCTATTTTTATCCGTACTCACCAAAATGAGACAAAATATGACAGAGAAATGTATCAAAAGAGAAATGTTACAATAAATTGGGTGTCATGGGAAAATCCAACACCTTTTTCTACCACGAGGCTAAGCAGTGTATATTTATTTCCATGGGCGTATTTACAGGAAAAAGTATATTCCAGAGCAGTGCTGCATTGCATGAGAGTAGCAAAGGCGTAGCTAGAAATACAATTTTGATGAGTCTATTTGAAAATAAATAGAAAACATATATATTTGCAATATAGGCTTTTATTCAGCAACTGCAGAAACACAAACACTCTCTATTAACTATATTAATGATGCACAAAAATTAGCAAGCAAATAGTTACCAACAGATGTTGATATGCTGTATCTGCAGGCTTTACACTCTTTCTTTAACAAACAGCACTTATAGATCCTATGCGTTTATACGTATTTGACACAAGCCAGATCCCAAGGCCTGGTATGCAGCTACAACAACTTAAACATGGTAATTTAGTGAGAGCTGTGGACTTTGAGTTTCTGGACTCTTTCACAGGTTCACAAATGGATCATATCATGCCAAAATACACATAAACAACACTGCTGTGAAAACTTGAACAGCCTTAGCTGTTGAAGAAACCGGTTGAGATAAAAACATACTGTATCTAAACCAAACTCACTCTGTAAATTCACCAAACCGAGCTGTCATCCCGCTGTAAATGACACTGAAAAAGAGGTTTCTCTCACTCACTGACATGCTTCAGTGACAACTGTATGCTCAAGGCTGTCATAATGATTAACAAATATTTAAAAAGAGAGAAAGACAATGAGGTGCAAGACAAATAACTTAGGGAGAGATAGGGACCGAAAGATGTAATCTTGAGCTTGCCTATTACATTACGTTTCACTAAACTCACTTTCCTCCAATCTATAAAGGAAAGACTCAGTTCACACAATGAGTGACAGAATGTAAAGAGATTGTTGTTGGAAGCGAGAGCGCGACGTTCGTGTGAAGAAATCTCTGTAGCATTGGAGTGGTTCAGATCTTAGTATTCCATCACACACTAAGCAGCACTCTAAATGAATGTATTAGCGTAGATCTAATAATATACTCCTGCGTTTGCATATTTTATGTTTTACTCAGAGATTTCTCCAACCTGATTTACTAGCTCATTTCACTAATACATTTTCATGTCACAATATACCTTTGGAAACTGGCTCCATTTCCTTTCAGGATTAAGACTCATGTTTTATTCAGACCTGATACGTACGTTATGATTTGATCTTGATTTATTATTGATGATGCGAGGAGAAGCGACGTCCAGGAGAAATATTCATCCAAAGTGTTCATCCTGATAGAGGTCATTTGTGGAGCACTGTAAATACACTTCATCGGTCTTTTAAAGCACAAGGAGAATGAAAGAAGGAGGACACGTCAAATTCAAAGATATCTGTCTTTAATAACAGACTCATTTTTAACGGTATGTTTGCAAACTTGTTTTACTCACTATATATATATATATATATATATATATATATATATATTCAATGACTCCCTCAGAAACTCCCTCAGTCAATTGTTCCTGAATGATTATGTGTTTTTGAACAAATCAGCTGAATGAATGATTCACTGATTGCAGTTACTTGTTGCTACTTACAATCAATGTAACTTCTAGAAAGAATCACAGGAAAATCTAAATAGCAGGCTATACACAGACTGAGAAGTGGACACTGAACACGATGGAAATCCTGCGCAACTTCTTGAAGCATTTTTAGTTTCTCTTGCATGAGCACCGCATTTTGAGAAACTGTCAAGTAAAAAAAAAAAAAAAACTTTAACAACTATGCAAACACAAGCAGTGAAAAGTACTGTTGGACTGTATATATCAGTGTTCTTGGAATACTGCTCAGCCAAGAGATTTCAAAGACCGGAAATGTTGTAAGGTGTTGTATAACATAATTGATCATATTCACTGTGTGCATACTTCATACATCTGCAAAAACTGTAAACATCATTTTCATAGGTACGGAAGAAAATATGTGCCACATAAGGGTCATCATGGTGATACACATATACTTCAGGACTAAAGATCATAAAGAGCAGCAGTCAAGCATTGCGGGCAGTTGGAGAACTGAATGAGATGTAATTTAAAATGAATGAAGGTGTTTAGAGAGGGAGGTTACAGCTCGGGCCAGAAGAGTTACAGCTCGAAACAGATCCAGCGTTCGGTTGTTTATGGGCCTCTCTCCCCTCCAAGCTAGCATTAAATATTCACACCAGTAACTCGCAATTCCACGAATCTCTCTAAGAAAAACGGACTGTAGAAAGGGGCAGAGTGAAATACAGTCGTAGAAAGACACAAAGTATATGTCTTAGGAGTGTAAATGAGGAGGAGAGAGAAGTATGTGTCAAGTTCATTCCTTTACAATAAATAAATACCCATAAACTTACAGTGAATTATTATCAACCAGGAGCCAGTGATGCATAGTATATTCACTGCCACAAACTATAATGTATGACAGTCAGTTATTATACATTTGCATGCAGAATAGCAGCTCTATCATGCAACCCTGCTCGGAGCCACAACGCTACATCAGGAAAGCTGAATCTGCAAAATGTCTCCGAACTCACAGTGTGACAGGTTTAAAGACGTGTATTGCAGTGGTTCTCAAATTTTTTTGTCATGCCCTTCTTTGAACCTAGAGACACTTTTGTGCTTTCCCCTCCAACCACGACCACCATAATCTGACTGATCAGTATAGCTGCCAAATTTTTGCATAATGAGGAATCATGAAAAATAATTCTTCCTTTTGCAGATACTTTTGGTTCATAAAAATGAGGGAGAATAAGCAATTTAAGATAAAGGAGCCAAGAATAACAGTGAAGTTCCGCTGTGAAAAATTGCACTTTTAACATGCATACACTTTTCCTGTTACCTGTCAAATAATAGTTTAATTATAATGAAAGTGAAAATTCTTTTCTCTCTTGAAAACATGCAGTGTTAAAAAAGGCATACAAACATTTAATTGTCGGAAACAGCTTTTAAAAATCTAAATAATTTATTAATATATACACATAAAACCTAAACTGCTTTTCAATTGCATTTTTAAGAGATTAGTTTAATGAAAACGACTATTTATTCAGCCTCAGGTATTTTAAAACCCAAAGCCATATAAAACATGTTTATTATCTGTGGAACACATAGGGAAATGGATTAAGGATGAGAGAAGATTATTGTAACTAACAGTCTTCAAAAAGCAGAAACATATCCTAAAAGTGGTGGATGGGAGTCATGCACTACATTTCAAGTCATATGACATCTGTGTGTGAGGAAAATGTTTAAAAAGAAGTCATTATTCCTCTTCACAATTCAAATTTGGTACATGAATAATACGTATAAGTGTTTCTTTGTTTAAATAGACAGTTAAGTAAGTAGATAGCAAATTAAGTGATTCTGGTGTATATATTGTCAACATGACAGATCTAAGTAGGGATTAGGTTAAATATAAAAAATTGCATTAAACTCTACCCTTGGGGACAAAACCACTCAAGGTTGCAAGGAACCGGCCATCTCCACTCCAACTAGGGTTGGTTCATAAGTTATATATAGGACGTCTCCTAGGGCCCTAACATCCCGGGGGGCTTGGTGAGGTGGCCCGTAATAAATGGGAACATAATAACTTCAAATGTGAAGATGCTTCTTATTCACTTTACAGCAGCATGATGCGGCACCGATAAAATTACATTTAGGTCTTGCTTCATTCAACAAATGTGTCAGATCTAATTTCATTACATCGCAACACACCGAATCCTTTCAATGTAGGTGAACACTTCCACCAAACGTGGACATGCAAACATGCATCAGCCTCAACACATTGACATGCACAAACCACAAGAACAATGATAAACTAGAAGAAAACATATTAAGTAAAAGATAAGCGCTAAATAATCACCACAAGATAAATAAAGCGACAGCAAATACAACAACCGTAGCATACAGAAAAGCAAACAGTACAACAATAAACAGTAATTTGCATAATTTATTCATACAGTGCACTGCAGTGATGCATCTATCACCACGGACATGTTCATCAAAACACTCAAGTTCAACAGAAAATAAACTATGAAAATGCTTACTAGTTGATAACACATTCATATGACATTGTCAAGAATAAAAGCAAGAAATACTTTCAAAAAGATGAATTCAGTTTCGATGACATGATATTAAGAAAGACATTTAGCAGTTCATTTGTCACACTGCAGGAAAAAACAGTGCTACAAATAAGTTAAAAAGTTACGTCACCTAATATATATATATATATATGTGTGTGTGTGTGTGTGTGTGTGTGTGTATAACCTGTTTATTTTATTAGCTCTTTCTCAGAACAAAAACAAATCACTCATCATCTCACACATTTTTATATTACATTCTATATTACTGATTGAGGCCATTGCCATGATCTCACTTGGGCCCCATTAACCCTGGATCCCACACAGTCCTCTTCTCAGTAGAAGGTTGCGATTCTGTGATTTTGTTTGTAACAGATGTGGGATGTCTGACAGTCAGCTGTATGAATAAGAATTAACTAATCGATACATTTTAAAGGAGAATTCCCACACATTTCGGATGTTTCATTTTCTCCAGTGAGAAACTTTCAACTCTCAAAAAGTTTCTTCATTTTAAACAACAGACAGCATCCAGACCCAGAATCATATTACCCATGTGAATTGGATTGTGATCGGCTCTCTCATCCAGATTTGGAGGATTTTGACCACATTCCATTCTATTGTGTTTTTGTTATCCACATACAGTAGGCAATATATTCTGGTATATTTTACACTTCTAATCCCCATTGCATCTTTTAGTGTGGTAATGTTTTTAAGGAAATGCAACAAACTAGTTTTATACTGATCCTGAGCCAACCTTATAACCAGAATTCAATCAGTTCTAACTATAGCTCACCATTCTATGCTTACACAACCATTATATACAGTTTGTTTATTGTCAAAAGCATTTTTAATCATTTTTTTCTCATTGCTAATCCATCAGGGATTAGTAGTTTATATGAAAGTGACTAATGGATCAAGCTCACAATACTAATATAGATTAAAACACAGAACAGATCCAGCCGAGGTGAGTTTATGCTCGTCTGCCAGGCAGGGTGATATTACACTGAGTCACATCTAAGCCCTGTGTTCAGTTGCTAATCTGTAATTAGCATCTGAAAGAGCGGAGTGCTGGAAATGAGGGTTATTAATATTCCATAACTCATATCTCCTGTTTTTGTGTTTTAATTCTAGTCTGGTGAAGAGTGACAGCGGCTACGATCAGACTGATTCAGGGCTATTGCTAAGGGATGAATATGCGTGATGGATGAGTTTATGCTACAGACCTTAATGAAGGCAATATATAAATGTAGCTCTGTGAGTTAAGGCATCTCTTAACTAGTCCTCTGCTTCAAAGGTGCAGTATACTAAAGTTGCTAACTGTGCTGTCAGCCGCTGATGTTCTTTGTAAATGTTTTATAATGATCATGCTTAGATGTTAGACTGTTGACTAGAGAAATGGAAAACCCTCAGAATCCAAGAAATTAATCTTCTAATGGTAACAAAAAAGTTATCTTGAGCAGTTCTGTAGAATGACTGAGAATGATTTAATAGCATTTTCTTATCTTTTTTTCTGAGAGAGAGAGAGAGAGAGAGCCTTTCCTTTCCTTTCCTTTCCTTTCCTTTCCTTTCCTTTCCTTTCCTTTCCTTTCCTTTCCTTTCCTTTCCTTTCCTTTCCATTCTATTGATTATATAAGCAATGACCGTAGTTCAGCACCCATCCACACTGCAAGCGATCTTTGATTATAATGGAACCTTTCAATTGACTCTTGCAGCACACAGTGAGCTTGAGCTCAACTGCAGTATCACGTAATTGCGTGAAATTGTGTAGTGGACTCCACTTTGCACACTGGCATTAGTTACAGACAGCATTATAGTGGGAACGCTCTCATTTATCACGCATCACCACTGGCAGAGCTGCTGTACGTTGTAGCTTGAATCTTAAAGCGATAGAAACCTTTTAACACTCTTCTGCTTCTCAGATGAAACCAGATCTGTGGGTGACACAACTTTTCCAAGCAACTCTCTCTCTCGACAAGAGGCCCATCAGAGAGGTAAAAGACGTGGGCATCAGACGAAGCGAGGCAGAGGATATGGAACGACTGTACTGTAAATGAGCCCAACATGATTACAGTAAATGGCATACAAGAGTGTTTTACATTACAGAGATGGAACATTATGTGAATATAGAACTGGATCAATGTAGGAATGGAAACACTGTATAATGAACATTTTCCCCTCTTCTCTTCTCTTCTCTTCTCTTCTCTTCTCTTCTCTTCTCTTCTCTTCTCTTCTCTTCTCTTCTCTTCTCATTTTTGATTCTAAAGATTTTGATTCTGCTTGGGGGAATGTTAATTAAGAAAAGGATGAATTTCTTCATTTTAATTAAGAAAATAATGACTTCGCTTTAATTGTGTTGCCTGTCTTCTTAAAGTAGTTCTGAGGCCCAGCACGACTGGAAATCTTATTAGAGTTTGTCCTTACCCTTCTTTGATCCAAAAGAAGATTAAGGGAGATTTAGTCTTTTGAGAGATGTCTCTTTTTTTATGGTTTTGAAGAACTAGAAATATTTCAGGTTTGTCTTTAGTCTCTTGCTTTCAGATGTCTTCTGTAACCTTTCAGCGGAAATGACAAGTGTGTTTTATTTCTAGGAACAAAACTTTTTTATTTTAAGTATGCACGTTTTTTACTGACAATATCTAGGTCGTCGGCAATGAAATGTGGAATATGAATAGTCTTAGAAAGAGTCCAAATGAATTGAGCATGTAAAATCATTGTCATTCAGTGTAAACCATGATCTGTGCGAACAGAGCAGTCACGTCTGAAATAAACCACCCGGGAAAACACACTTCACTTCCTGAGCTAAAAGTAAATGAGAACCGAGTTCTGCTGTGATTTAATTATGGATGTTTTTGTTCATTAGGAATGAGCTTTAAGAGAGGTTGTCCACAATAATGAACTGCTGCACTGGGATCCAAAAAGCCATTTGGAAAGCTGTTTGCCTCCTATAAAACAGTTCACTTTCCTTCATTACATTCTTTTCTCACTGGCCACATTTTTTTTTTTTTTAGATTACTTCAGGATAATATTGATTAATCAAAAAATCTTGCATATAATCTCACGTAATTATATCACTCTGTCTTCAGCAGCTCCAAGAGCTCTTCATCTTCACCCTCTTATCTTCACCTCTCTTTTCACACCCTCTTCTCTCTCCAGCCCTCCTCTTCTCACCTCTCTTGATACAACTGGGAGCCCAAAAGCGTTTTATCAAGTTCCTCCATGAACCTTTTTTTGCATAACTCAGTGACAGAGTTGTGTGCTGTACATACTAAAAAGGGATGAAGTTCAAAAGACATCACTGTGAAACTGACTTTTCGATTAGGAATAAATTAGCAGGACTCCTCCCTCCTTTTACTCCCCAGAATAAACTAAAGATAAAGAGAGTATCTTAGCAAGTGGAAGCTGTGATAACAAAAGACACATTGTGTCTTCAAAGGGAAAAGGGAATGGCAGAACAGACCATTTATTTCTAGGCGTGAGACCTAGCGGTGATCATTTTGGTTGTGGCGTAATGATTTAGCTGCTACCTCTGGCCACGAAATTGGGTTCATATTACCAGGTGCTGGTGACAAGAATTTATAGTAGTGTCGATGAGGCACAATTGGCACCAGGTGCGCCGTATCCCACAATTCCAGCAGTGCTCCATCAGTAAAAACAATGGATATGGGTTAGCAACAATATTTTCTGGTTAAGCTTTTATTCTGAAGTTTGGAATATTTTTGTATACTGTAATCATTATATTCCAAATAAACAATGAGCATTCAGTGACTTTCTATCTCTTTCTTTTTCTAATATGTTTTATTTGGACATGAACAGATATACAGTAAACAATCATTTCTATATCATTTATAGTGGATATTCTGAATAAGGTATAATCATGTGACCCAATACTGTGAAGAGTAAACATATTCATATTTCTAGACACTTGAATACATTTTCTTATTCTGCATATTGTCTTGTTTTCCAGTATATCTAGCACTCTAAAATCAAGAAAAATTATGAGATATTAACTTTTTTTTTTTTTTTTTTTTTTTAAATGAACCAAAACTAAGTGAGTTTTTGCTTAAAACAATGTGGTGAAAAATAATTGTGTTTTCTATTTGATTATTTTTGTAACCCGTTTGGTAGTTATTATAGTTAACTAAAACTTATTAAAAAAAATACTTTTATCATTTTAGTTTAACTTAAGGTAATAAAAAACAAAAATAAAAAACATTAAATTCATTAAAATGGACAACATATGATAAAAATGTATATATATAAAAACGTATAATATCTTAATGATACCAAAAAGTAGTATATTGGCCTAATCAAATTATATTAAACAAAATATTAAACAAAATTACATTTACATAATAAAAATATGACCAAATTCTGATTAATATCAGACTATTGCTTTGCATGTATACTTAGTCAGTGATTAAGAGGAGGATGCTTAACTGTGATTGTCACTTTAAACCTTGTTTTTCTTTTTTTCATCCACTTTAAATCATCTCCCCTTCTGAGCAGAGGGCCCTCGGATCACTCAGTGTCTTCCCCAGAATGATAAATTATTTATATGATTAACTCTGACAGATTATGTCTTTTCATTCTGACATTGATGCCTCAGTGTCTCAATCCATCAAATGATCGTACAGCTGCTGAGAGTCGCAGCAGTCATCCAGACTGATTGTTCTCATCTCATTCTGCTCAGACACTGCATTAAACCCATGTTTTCTTCCTGCTCAGAGGAACAAGCTGAAATTAAGGCATCAGGATGATGTCCATCAGGTCTCATCTAGAGGTCTCAAAATCACCTGTGGGTTGATGATCGGCAGGAAGAAGAAACAAGGCCCAATTACGAAATCTTATGTGATCTCATTGAAATGCTTTAAACATTTGTATGGCAGTATGTAACCATAGAAATGAGTGGGAAGTGCCATAAATGAATGATTGACTGTCATGAAATGACTCCCCTTGTAAAAAGACCTTCTTTTTTCATAGTAAAGTCCAAATATAGCTCCCTCCACAATGAAAATGTCTTGCAGCCAGGCTGTCATATTAAGTGATGAGCAGTTTATTCAGTGTATTGAGCTTATTGCCTCAACTGACTTCCATTTAAACAAAACAGCCTCTGGTTAGCCTGTTAGTCATTGCACCTTTTTAAGCTAACCTTGAAGACTTTCCCTGGGGAAGGAGCTTTGCCTATCGCAGATACTTGTAGCATTGATTTAATGGAGAAAAGATCAATGCTTATTGAACAAGACGCTCTAAACATGTCATTTTGGGTCCCGCCAGATGCAGTTCTTCACCGGGAGTCTATAAAATCAGCATGAGCACTATTTGCTTTAGAAAAAGTGTCTGACTCTTTATTGGACTTGGGGATTTCAATCACTGCATTTTGTCTCCATGATGCTGTAATTGTCAACTAAATATATAATTTGTATGTATTTTTATCATGAATTCAAATAAAATAAATGTTAAAGGCACAGTCACCCAAAAGGCACAGTCACCTGTGCATATTTCTCTTCTGATTCAGATAAGACTTTGGGAAGAAACGTAGATAGAAGACTCATATTTTACCTGGAACCAATGTTAGGAAGTTAAAACTCTTCATGATGAATTTGTTTATCATGGCTGTGTGAACAATCTTTCTGACGGCACCCATTCACTGCAGAGGATCCATTGGTGAGCAAGTGATGTAATGCTAAATTTCCCAAATATTTTAAACTTTCATTTAAATGATCCTTAAACTGAAATACAAAAAAAAAAAAAAAATTAAACTTACTGTACTCTATTTCAGGTAGTAAACATAGCAACATTTCTAAGATTAAGTAATGAATAGTTCAACCATGAAACTCTTCTTGCTTTCTAATTAGTTCCTTCAGCTGAATATTTTCAGTCAATCAGATTCACATATTCATAACCAGTTACCTATAACCATGATGTATTAGGTGAATGCTATGTCTGCACACCATGCATTTCCACTGCCTCCCCAAAATCAATTGTCTAGATCTGTTATGGGACATGTTCCTCAATCTAGCAGCAGCAGCATGTTTCTTTTTAATTTTATGATTTGATCATCTAGCAGAAGCAAGTTTACTTGTTCTGCAGCAGCAGCAGCAGCATAGCAGATCTAGTCTACCAAGATCAAACCTATGCACATTCTATTTACAATCTATCCTGAGTGTTGTCATAACTGATCCAGAATTACTCAAATTAAAATAACAATGATAAAAGGTTAGTAGATATAAAAAAGAAAAATAAATTAACAATCTACAAAAATAACAAAATTACTCAAACTTAAGAAAATTAAAATGATAATGGAAAATTCAAAACATAAATAAATACTACAAAATTGAAAAAAAAAAATGATTTTCAAAAAAGCTAACTTTATTTTATTCTAGATTAATTTCACACAAACTGAAATATTTCAAGAGTTTTTTTTTATTATTATTCTGATGGTTATGACTTACAGCTTGGGAAAATTAAAAATTCAGTATATCAAAAAATTTGAATATTTTCTCAAAGATCAATCAAAAAAAGATTTACAAAACAGATTTGTTCAATATTTCCAAAGCAGGTTTAATTATGCACTCAATACTTGGTTGGGGATCCTTTTGTATGAATTACTGCTTCAATGCGTTGTGGCATGGTGGTGATCAGCCTGTGTCACTGGTGAAGTGTTATTGAAGTCCAGGCTGCTTTGATAGTGGCTTTCAGCTCCCCCGCCTTCAGTATTGGCTGCATTGACTTTGGACTTGATAAAACACAGTGGACCAACACCAGCAGATGTAACGGCACCAAAAATCAACATTGACTTGGGAAAACTTCACACTGGACTTTGGATTCTATGCCTCTCCAGTCTTCCTCCTTACTCCAGACTTTGATTTACAATGAACAGTCCAGTTCTTTTTCTTCTTACCCCAGGTGAAATGCTTCTGACATGTTTTCTGGTTCAGGAGTGGCTTGGTTCTAGGAATGTGACAGCAGCTGTCAAGTCAGTAGTCTTTCCCATAATTGTGGTTGCCAGCTCTAAACTAGCCCAATTGGTACCCAGTATTTATACTTAAAATTAATCAAGCTAATCAAGCTCAAAATGAAATATTAAAATTTTTGGAAATACTGATTTTTTTATTTTCCTAAGCAGTAAGTGGTAACCATCAGAATAAAACAAAAAAAAAACTCTTAAAATATTTCAGTTTGTGTACATTTTTTTTAAATTAAATTACAAAAGATAAAGACCTTTCCATGATATTCACATTTTTTAGATGCACCTGTACAGTCAAACAAACAAACAAACAAACCAAAAATCTTTAGTTGCCAATGCACCTTTTTACATCACATGACAAAATTAGACATTAATATCTAAATTGGTTTTATCTAATTGTGTACTTAAATTTAACAGCTGTCAGCTATTCAACCTAATTAATTTGAGAGACAGTCTAACAGAAGGATGGCATTATCAAGATGACATTAACAAGAGTTTAACTCTTTCTTCTTATCATATTTTCTTATTTTCTTATCATATATTATTTTCTAAACTATAGTGAATAAACTGTGATGAGGTGAGAAATGTTGAAGGTGTCTGAATAAATGTTGGTTTGACTGTAAATTATTGACTGTTAAAAAGTTAATACTCAAGCGTATGCAATGTGCTAGGAGATAGATACACAATTAAAGCCCACTGTAAAACACTTAATATTTTGGTTGCTGCGTATCATCTTTTTTACTTATACAAAAATACAACTCTGAGTTTGTTCAGTTATTTTCACTGTTAAGTATGAGTTTGAAAAACTGTTTTTTTTTGTTTGTTTTTTTTTCCGGAGCAACACTGCAGACACAAAAATGAAAATAGATCAATGCACAGTGATATCTGTGCTTCCCCAATCTTGAAAAGCACAGCCAGTCCTGATCTATAGCAGCCTGCGGTCTGAGCTCTGCTTACAGTCTAGTTATTGCACAGCTAACAGAACGGACTCATAATGACTGCAGGGCACTGTGCCAGTTACTGAGTTTTGACAGATTGAGTTTCATCCTGTCCTTATATATCTCTCTGTCTTTGTCTCTCTCTTTCTCTATCTCTCTCAGTATACAATAACCTGAGGGTCTTGCCTAGCTGACGTCTGTATTACCTCGGTGGGGTCTGGAAAAAAAAAAAAGAGTCTGTTCATGTGAATGTGAAGCATCATATTACCGCCAAAGAGAATTACAGACGTGGAAACTGATACGGAGGATGAATGGTGCCACATTCATTCAGTGTTCATTTATTCATTTATTGAATTCATTAATCTGATCACAGATCAGTTGTGCACCTTCAATCAGCGCTGCAGGAAACCAGAGAAATGTCTGGACCTGAATCACTGACCTGAAACATTACATGGATCCTACACAAAGACAAAGACAAAGTTTTCCCGACCCTGATGTAATGAATGACTACGATTACTCTACTGTCTCTTTTTTCAATTTCATTTTATCCCCTACACCCTCACAGTGCCCCTTCCCCCTCCCCACACACTCTCTCTGATTGGGTAGCTCTTAAATATTTAATAATTGTTGATGGAAACTGGCATCACTGAATCTGTTTTCCTGTAATGGTTGAATTGCTCTGGACAAATTACACAAGAGAAACTCTGGCAGCTATCAGCACATCTCCCCGCTTCAGAATGTGAGCTCCAGAATCAGAGTTTTCCAACATTGCTTATTTAAATAGTGAAAATGTGACAGTTTTGAAATGGTTCTGACAGATCAGAGGTGAGTAAGGGGCCATTTACACAGAAAAACAGCTAGACCAGCACAGTCTTATATATAATTGTGACACACCACAAGAGATGTCTACCTGGCGCCTACAGCATGTTTTCATCGACTAACTATTTAAAAAACAGCGTATATGAATACTAGACAACATAAGTGTCCCTAAAGATGGTTTTAGCACCCACATTCATATCAAAAAGCCCATTCAGCAGAAATTGATTACACATTAGCAGGACCTTAGGGCATAATTTAGGCTAAATTGATGATGCCTTCAGCTAACAATCAGGGTTCGATCTTTCAATCCATTACACAGCATTTCACAGACTTTCACCAAAAATCTGAATCAAAATGCAAAAAGGAAAAGTCTGTAGATTCTTTCTACATCTGCACATTCACTTGCAGAGCTTTCTCTGCAGAACATTTCCTTATGGACTACACTGCAGAGAGGACTAGGAACAAAAAAGGAATATTCTAAAAGTTTATTTTCAATTTCTGGATGTTCTCTGCATGATTTTTAGATGTGGCCAGACACACATAAGTTTCATAAAATCACTGTATTATTGATATAACTTAGATCTCAAAACTTTTATATAATTCATGCTTGATATTTTAAGCTTGACACTGATTGTGTGGGCAGATACAAACAAAATCCAACAGAACGAATTACAGACAGAGAAACACTTAAATGGAGAATGACGGATTGCACATTTATTTAATAAGCCAAATTTGGTTACCGCCATCCTGGAGAAAACCACAGTGACACAACTGTAAAACTGTGGCCTGAGTAGATTCAATTTATAGTGAGCTAATACACGCACACCAGCTGTGAGCTCAAATTGTATCAGTAGCAATAAACCCAATCGTATGCATCCCGTTTAATGTCAAAGAACCCCTTCACTTCAGGCTGCCTCTGACTCTCCATAAATCTGAGCATGTGTGAATTCAGAGAGATGGTAATTTCTGTAATTTCAAAGTTGTGTGTGGTAAGAGGTTGCGACCTTTAACAAATGGAATTAGCATAAAAGTCTGTGTGAGTGAGGCCTCTTATCCCAGGTCAGATACAGGGGACATGTGCTGCAGTGGCAGTGGACTACATTATCTGTTTGCTGCCAGAGCATTTATTCAAAAGGCATTTCATAGTATTGAACAGAGTGGTAGCTGTAAATCAACGTGGCCTCAAATTCAAAAATGGTCAATCCAAGGCCAGAATTTGCATGCTAATGAAAATGGCAGAAAAGAGACCATTGACAATTTTGATCTGGCAACATTTTTTGGGGAATTATATATATATATATATATATATATATATATATATATATATATATATATATATAAATGTCATCTGAGTGACAGCAATATTTTCTCCGATTTTTGGTACAGTAGGCCTAATCCTCAAAATTGCTAAAAACTGTAACAATATTTCATATCACTGCAACACTTATTTCATCATGGCCACATGTACACTCATACACTTCAGAACGGGTCTTTTCTTGGTGCTTATAAAATATGAATGTGGTCTAGAGTCAAATAACTTCAGGTCTTTCTACTCAATTTAACCCTGCAGGTGATTTAATACTCCAACCTCTGAGCTGGTTGTCGGCATTTTTTTTTTTTTTTTTAAATAAACATTTTATACTAAAAGCATCAAATATGGGTTGAAGTAATTTTAAGTAACAATAAATATCAACCAGCAAATGAAGACACATCATTTAGTATTAAATGAGAGTGTACAAATGTAATAAACACAATTATAGTCAAAACACAAAACAGAGAAGGCCAAGTTCTGGCCCTACATTACATCCTGGTTGATCTTGGAACAAAATTCCAATCAACCAATCAAAATTGAGATATCATTTTTCAGGAAATGTCAGTTTCAGGTTTACATCCAAGGTTAGGTGCTTCTACACCCTTGTTAATCAGCTTTCATTTCCCTCTGATTTTAGGAATAAATTGTGGGTAAATATAGTTCAACTAAATATGTTGATCCAGAAACATGTCTTACTTGGCAAAATCCCGGCAACCACATTACCTATACCTACAAATTAGCTACTACACCCTACCTGGACACTGCCTCTACATGCAGTGCCTGGTCTAGGAACCTTTCCCAGATGCCCTATACTAGTGATGCGCGGGTCGGGGGTTTTTCCAACCCGCGGGTCCCGCTTTTATTAAATTATTTGGCCGGCCCCAGCCCGCCCCGCAAATAAAGTACAATTTCTTGACCCGCCACGACCCACCCCGCGCATCGGGGACATCACGGAAGTTACGTTGCTACTTAGACCTTCGTATCGTAACCTTATCAATATACTGTAGGCTATAGGTAATTGCACTATGATGGTTCGTTCATGAGCAAATCTTTCAGGTGAACGAATCGTTAGTAAAAGACTAATTTCTCGTTCATGTGAGCATGTGACTTGTTGAATGTAGGGAACGAATACGATCTTATCGTAGGTGAAAGAGTTGAATGAACTGATACATCTCGTTCGTGAATGAAATGAATGAGAGCATACAGGGTCAGTCGGCCAAGCATGTAAATCTCGATCAGCAATCAGCAGATACAAAGCGCAGTTATTGGTGCACATACTCTTGTTTTCATGTTTTGAATACAGAACATAACTCCAAGTTTAATCCCTGATAAAACCTTGTGCTTTGTTAATCTGAACAATTTATTTATTTATTCATTTATTTATCATGCAAACAATTTAATAAAGCCAAATCAGTTTTTGTCCCAAGTAAATGTTCGTTGACTTAAGACATAACACAAAAGACACTCTTTTTCGCCAACTGCTGGCGTATTTTTGTAATATTAAGAAATGGTTACTGAACGAATCAGTGAATGAATCATTTTGGTGAACGAACTGAAAATCAACGAATCTCTTGAAGGAATCAAAATTTGCACCACTAAATTCCATGCAACATAAATGGATTTTTAAACATTTTGTTTTTATGATCCATCTTCACTAACCAATAAAAATGCGACATGAAATAAATGTGACATGGCACTAAAACATAAAACTGCTAACCACAAGCTCTTATCCCTTCCTCTTTTGCCGCTTCCACTTTTTTCAGCACACATAAAAAATACAACCGTTTAAGTGTGATTTATCATGCTTGTTTTGTTTACAACTAGTGCATGCTGGTGACATATTATTATTTTATAGTAATGTGTGTTATAGCGTACGAGTCAACACATTTCATAGACAATTTTATTATATCCATGTTGCACAGTGTTACATGCAGTGATCTTATGGGATTGCTAAAATTGTGCAGTGTGTTTCAGGCTTTACCTGGTCCGACCCTAAATGCCAAACCTGGAAGCGCTACATGAAGGGTCATCAGACTCGCTCCTGGAGAGCTGTTGTCCTACAGAGTTTAGCTCTAGCCCTAATTAAACACACCTGAACCTACTAATAAAGGTGTTACTAAGCATACTTGAAACATCCAGGCAGATGTGTTGAGGCAAGTTGGAGATAAACTCTGCAGTACACCAGCCCCCCAGGATCAAGTTTGGTGACCCCTGTCCTACACAATCCAGGCACTGCACCTACACACCATAACTGGACCAGACACCACCCCTACATGCCTCACCTGGTCCAGGAACTGCCCTGCATGCTTTTGGAACCACCTGTTCACTGACAATGAACCTCTTCTAATAGTAAATGCCTAAATCATCGACAAAACATTATGAGTGTTAAACAGAATGTTTGGGTAAACAGACATACTGTATAACGTATAACATCATAAGGTCCACAAATGTTACTTGGGCAAATGAGGAGTTAAATTTAAGTAGAAAGCTTCAAAGTTGTTTGATTATCTTACACATGCACACAATCCATTAAGTTGGATAAGATTCGTTAGCAAAGTCTCAAATTGAATCAGCGCTCTTAATTGTTTCTTTCCACAGCAATAAATGTCTGTAATAAAAGCAAGGTGGATTAAAACAGTGGCCGCAACATTTTAATGGGTATCTCAAACTTCTTCTATTGCAGCTTACAGTGTGGCTAAAAATAATGTAGTCTCTATGGGGGATCCTGCTGTCCTTAATACAGTTTAACATCCTTAATACAGTTTAATCACTTGAGCGTAGTTTTTGGAATTATGCAAATATGTATTTTTCCCCACGGGAGCAATTTGCCCAGTGTTTTGATTTCCACAGTGATAAACACATCCTGGCATACTGTATTTGATACTGATGCCTAAGCTCTTCCACATGCAAGAGACAGACTTCTCATTTTGGTTTATCACTTTTGTTGGAAAGAATCCTTTCTTCAACTAATTATAACCTTTCTTATCATAGCAAAATCTTTCCTATCAACCCAGATCCTTCTCTTCTCTTCTCTTCTCTTCTCTTCTCTTCTCTTCTCTTCTCTTCTCTTCTCTTCTCTTCTCTTCCCTTCCCTTCCCTTCCCTTCCCTTCCCTTCGATGGATGTAGATGAAGACTCTAAAGTGAGCTGTCAGACTTTAGTTGTGACCTACTTCAGCTGTACTGTGCTCCAGACCTACTTAACATGACCGCCATAATTATCTCTCTAACTCACACAACACACACACACACACACTGTCCCCAGCCAAACACATCAAAGAACAGGGCTGCAGTCTGAACAAGATCCTTAGAGAGAGAGACAGAGTGAGAGAGAGAAAGGAAGGAAGATGAAATATAGCATGGAAAATCAATAAATCTAGGTTAGTGGCACACATGTTTGCATTCCTCATTAGGTACTTCTTTGCTGTTTGTCTGTTGGTGTGCAAGCGGGACTCTCACAGCTGTGTTAGGTAAACTCAATGATTTACAGACGGATGGATATACCCACACATGCTGCAGGGGAGTTCAACGATAGTGTCCTTCATTATCTCATTCATAAAATATCACATATCTCCCTCAACGAAGCTAGTCTCATATGCAATAAATATGTCAGTGTTTGGAGAAACACGATCAGCTGTCCAAAACTCTTAACTCATTCTAAAAGTTAAATCAGAGGAGAATCACTCAGTCCAACCATTTTGGCAGACACCACATTATAAAATATACAACTATTATAAAAACTACAGGGAATATCATGGGTGCAACCTGTTAAGTTAACCAACAGTATAAATAAAACAGTGACTGATGGGGTTATCGACCAAAATCTTTCACTACCAAACTGCAACCATATAAAGGAGTTTCTTCAACTTTTTTTGTATCTCGGGATTTGATTTTCAACTTTTTCAAGCTTTTTCTTTTTTGCTACATGCAGGTCATATTAAAAGGCTAGTTAACCCCAAAAAGAAAAATCTGTCATTAATTAATCATCCTTGTATTATTCCAAAACTGTAGGGCCTTTATTCATCTTTGGAACACAAATTACGGTTTTTTTTTTTTTTTTCTTTTTTAATGAAATTCAAGAGCTTTCTGACCCTTCCATAGACAGCAATGCAACTACCATGTTCAAGGCCAAGAAATGTAATAAGGACTTGGATCAAATAGTCCATGTGACACCAGTGGTTCAAACTTAATTTTGTGAAGCTACAAGAATTTGTTTTGTGCATAAAGAAAACAAAAATAATGCCTTTTATAATACCAATTTATTCTATTCTCGTAGCTTAATAAAATTACAGGGGAACAAGTGAAGTCACATGGACTTATCAATGACCTTACTACCTTTCTGGGTCTTGGTATTTCCACTGCTGTCTTTGCAAGGTCAGAGAGCTCTCAGATTTTTAAAATTTGTGTTCCGTAGATGAACAAAGGACCTACTGATTTGTAACGTGTAATTGAGTAATTAATTATAGAATTTAAATTTTGGGGTGAACTATAACTTTAACACTGTCTTGTAAACCTGTGTTTATTATTTATTTTGATGAATTTTCAAATTCTTTTTATAGATTTGACCTTTTAGTCTTTTCCCAGAACCAGACCCCCAATGACAATCTAAAGAAAGAGTAAAATAATCAAACAGTTTTAATATTTAATATTTACTGGTTGACAATTATCTTTTTATTTATTTTTTTATAATTTTGAAAATATCATGGTTTTGTAATATTGCTGAAGGACATCCTATTCAATCCCAATACCCTTTATTCAGAGTAGAAGACTAGTGTAACTGCTAAAACACTGAATCAATGATACCAAATGAAAGTTACATGAGAGATCTCAAGGTCACATGCTGAAATGATGCAATGATAATCATCTTGACAAGTACATGCTATAAAAGCACAGGGGAAACACTCAGCCTGCTGGACATACTACATGCCTCTCCATCTCTTACTGTACAGGTCACACAACTTCCTCAGAGGCTGTTTTTAAAATACACTCAGACTCAAACCGATCTCTTCTGACATCAGATGTCCGGTTATTATTGATAGCATGTCTTGCCCTCTGTATCTCCAGAGGCTGGAATTTTTTTGCAACATTGCTCTTTCCACTGAAAATTTGAAAAACATCCATTCAAATCAACCTGTGCTTGTTTTTCCTTGAGTTTCTGAACCTGAAGGTCAGCTTGTTAAACTTTAGGAAAATGTCAGGTTCATTTCAGCCATCTCACGAATTGACCTCCAAAGGTTACCATCCCAACACATGTTCAAGGTTAGATGACTGGATCAATTTTAAACTTTAATCTTTTATTCTGGATGAAATTAACGAACTTTTAAGGTCAAATGTTGTTATCAGAGAATATTCATCTTATTTATTAATAAATCTGCAGTACTGTTCCCAATAGTTAATGACACTGATGCCCTTGCTAATGACCTTGCCTACATACAGTATGAATTTTTCATTAAAATTTAAGTCCTAACAGTGCTGTTAAATTAAGTTTGAAGCGTCGAAGTTTGAGGGACAGGAACCAGTCTGTAGAGAAATGCTCAAGATCAGTGAAGTCACCTGAAAATGATAGACACACATGCCACATCCACACTTTATTTTGCAGCCACAGAATGTACTGGCCTATTTCTAATTGTCAATATTGGGAAAAACATACATGAAGTCTGGACCACAGCACTCCCTTTAGCTAAAAAAACATCAATCTGCTTCCTGGGCTATCTGAAATCACTCAAATCATTTCGAAGAATGAGGTAAGAGAGAAAAAAACACACACCCACTTGATCTATTGCACATATATTCCCACACACACTCTGATACCAACAAGTTGAGTAAAACAGGGGCCTATATTTTCAGTTTCAGTCTCTTGCATCATATTCTGTGATATTGTTCTGTTTCTCTTCAGTCAAACAAATTCAGTGGCCATGATGATTAAAGACTGACCAGACAGATCATTCTGAACACACTGCACGCTTCAACACTTGATATTTGATTTAGTCTCTAATTCTTTTGCCTCCTCTTCAATCTAAATTAAGTGACTTGGGCTGTTTTTATACAGCTGTAGAATACAGTTATATAGCTGCCAAACTATTGGGAGTGCTAAATACACTTATGTTCAAACCAGGATGGTCTATATGCCTGGAGACCTCTATCTGTTAGAATTAGCATTTAATTAAATAGCAGGTTAGCCATGAGAATAATCACTGATGAGCTGTAGAAAATGACATTAGGACAATACAGATTGGCTGATGGCACAGATTGGCTGATTGTACCATAAGTAATTTAGCAAATCTAGTTTGTAACTATATAGAACAGCCACAAATCCATATTTTTAGAATTTTGTGTAATTTGACATTATTACAAATTTCACTTCTTAAAAGTGTACTTAAGTGTGTTAAGAAACAGCCATGAACGTGTACACCATTTAAAGTGATCGGTCACCAAAAAATGAACATTGCATGTTTGTCTGCTTACCCCCAGGGCATCCAAGATGTAGCTGATTTTGTTTCTTTAGTAGAACACAACTCAAACCATTGTAGTATGTCATATATGTCATATAATGTAAGTGGATGGGAATCACAGCTTTAAGAGTTATAAAACATACACAGACCAAATTAACCCCTGCGGCTCATTACGATACATTGATGTGTAAAGACACAAAACGATCCTTCTATGCAAGAAATTGAACAGTGTTTATATAGTCCTTTTTTTCACCTCTGATTTTCACCACAATGCTTGAACTGTCCTGAGCACGTTCGTGTCTTCTTTTTACAGCCTGCGTGTGAGGCGTCTTCTTCTTCTTCTTGCTTTACAGCAGATCGTAGACTTATAAGTGCATTACCACATATCTCTCAAATGGACCGTTTACACTCCCAATTGAGATTGTAGATAGAGTGTCAATAGTCCATTTGAGAGATAGGTGGCGGTAATGCACTTATATGTCTACGATCTGCCATAAGGCAAAAAGAAGACGATGCATCAGGCACCGGCTGTTGAGAAGAACACAGTTAGGACACTCAGGACAGTTCAGGCATTGAGGTGAAATTCTGAGGTAAAAAAAATCTATATAAATACTATTCAGTTTCTTGCACAGACCAATCGTTTTGTGTATTTATACATCAGTGTTTCACCACGAGCCGCAGGGTTTGGTTTTATGACTCTCAATGCCTTGATTCCCATCCACTTCCATTACAGGACTGACAGACTGCAACAGTTTGAGTTAAACATCTTAGTTTGTGTTCTACTCAAGAAAAAAAAAAGTAACCTACATCTTGGAGGCACTGGGGGTAAACAGACATCAAATAACATTTTTCAGGTGAACTATCCCTTTAAGTAGCCTACACTAGATGACCTTTTCGATGAGTATTATTGCATTATTATTATGTATTAACATGTACATACCATGTATTAGTGCTAATTAAGAACATATTAATGCCTTATTCTACTTGACCTTATTCTACATCCCTAATCTTAACCAATACCTAAACATAACAACTACCTTACTAACTATTAATAAGCAGCAAATTAAGAATTTATTGAGAGAAATGTTGTAGTTAATAGTTAACAAGTGTTACATATTCTAAAGTGTTATCAATTTTTTTTTACAAATATATAGTTGAAGTATGCTATGTGTCATTCAGTACAAGTAAGTGCACTTCTTTTTCACAAGAGTGACTTTGTGTGTAACACTAATAATACTAGAGTAAAGACCTGCCTTTTCTTCTCTCTTCAGACAGAGGCATGACTGCTTGTAGATATCAGACTCTCTCTGGTGAAACAGTTTGCTCCATCTCAAATTGAACACTGATGTGATGTTGACCTCTTTGGGTAATTTTCTCATAAAAGCTCATAACTGTCACCACCCATCTGTATTCCTACTGAATTATGGGAGTTTTTCCACTACCATGATTCATGATTGCCTGCTGCAAGACAGAAGTAACCTCTACCGATCCTTATAACAGCAAATGAGACAAAAACTCAATGAACTTATATATTATTTATATATTAGCTTGATATGGACAAAAACTAAATGGTTACTCACTTATAATATTTTCCTAAATTTAAATGATTGTATGGTTTTAGAAGACTTTGAATTTGCCACACAAGTCAAATGGAGTCGTTCATGAAGTTTTTTGAAAACCTGTCTTGTCTGTGTTTTTGTTCAAACTTCTTAAGACCTGTGAAATAAAAATGGAGATGTTTACATGGACACAGTTGAAGAGCAAAACAAAACAAAAAAGAAAACATTTCCCTCGGAAAGATTGGATAGCTTTCTAATTTTCTCTCTCAATATCTCCATGGAATGTTTTTCAAATAATCTTTCTTTTATTCCCATCCTTTTTTCTTCTTCTTCGGGCCATCCAGAAGTCATTTGAATATTTAAAGCAAATTTAATTTAGCCACAAACACATTCACTTTTGCCTAATGTTTGTCCTTATGTACACTAAGAGAATTTATAGCACAATTCTAGGTTTCCAATATTCGTGAACCAAGTGGTGTAATTTCTTTTGGTCGCAGAGCACTTTACTTCTATTGCTCATGCTTACTGAGCACCAAGAATAAACCTGCATGGTCCATCAAACAAACACAGATCTGTCCTGAAGTTTGAATGATGGAAATGTGAATGTTTTTAAAGGCATGTCCTTCATAAACACCACCACCGCTGCCCTCATTAACATGCTCATCAACAGCTAACATCTCCAGCGTCCACTGTACACACCTGCTCAACAGTTCCTCATTATATCCGTCACTCAAACAGCGACCATACTGATCTCCTTTTAGCTTGCGGCTGTTTTCTCGGCTGGCCTGTATGTGTGTGTGCAGGAATTAGGCTGTACTTCAGAGAGTCCCACTGTTCACCTGCACAGCAAAGGTCATCCTTTATTCATCAAAAAAAGATGAATAGCAAAAGGAGATATGGAGAAAGACATAGCAGGGGTGGGGTGGTTTTGACGGCTTTTGGCTGAGATTCACAGCTTTAAATGAAACCTCAGTGGAGCGTCTGCTGGTGTGGGCTGGGCAGCCCTCATTTGGGTCAAGCTGAGCTGAAAGCGACTTACTTTTTCTTTGATGTTCTCAGCACGGTCCAGAGGAAAGTTCAGTAATGTCCGCTCTTAGCTACCATCACATTTTATCATCTATTCGTGTGGATTCAAGCAGAATTAATGGGAAATATGTGATTTATTTTAGAGATTTATTAGGAGAGTTATAACTGAATGTATTTTATATGCATAATGTTCAAAAGTTGCAGATTGTGAGCACAGTACTTTAGGAGACTGCCGACTAGTAGTGTCATCCTGTCCAAATGTTACAGTTTATTAGCATGCTTTTGTCTCCGAAAAGACAAAATCATCTGACAGGACTCATCTGACTGGATGAAGGTTTGGCTGTTCCTCAGTTGGTGATTAAAAAAAAAAATGAGAGAACTGAAAAAATATTTTTTTTCATGAGGTCCATTGATTTTACCCTGTAAATAATTAATTTAAATACATTTTAAATAGATATTGAATGTTCTTTTTGCAAGCAGCACCCAGAGATCATATTGTGAATATATTCTGCCAATGCTAATAAACAAAGTCTCATCCAAATTTATAACTGCAAACTGTTGAAAAGAGTTCTTTTTATTTTGGAAAAAAATGGCCTTGGACAAACATTTAATCAATTATTTTAATCTTTTCTTAAAATCTTTTTTTTTTTTTTTACATTCAGTTTTCTGACCATGAGAGACTAGTTTTCCCTGTTGTTTTTTCCATTTTAAATCTGTTCAGTTTTACCACAGGTTTGAGTAATTCTATTCTTTTTTCTCCTTGTTTTTTTTTTTATACATATGTCTATAGAGTTTATTTTACAGTATGTGAACTTACTTGTACTTACAGTATAATGTATCTACTTAAGAAAGTACTGCTAGTATAAGGTAACTACATGGGGTAGGGTTAGGTTTAGGGGTAGGTCCAGGGTTAGTACCTAGTTATTAACTAGTTATTGTAGTTACTATAATATGTACATAGTATCTACATGAGTAACAGGACTATAAAATAAAGTGCAACCAAGTTTTTAATATTTATTTTAGTTTCAGTTTTAGTCATGTCACTACAGCAAATTTGACAAAATAAAAATAAGATATATTGTCTTGTAAACTAGCTTAAATAAAGAGTTTTTGGTTGCACTTTATTTTACAGTCCGGTTCCTCATGTACATACTATGTACTTATTATAGTAATTACAATAACTATGTAATAACTAGGTACTAACCCTGAACCTACCCCTAAACCTAACCCTACCCCATGTAGTTACCTTGTATTTCCAGAACTTTCTTAGATAGATACACTGTAAGTACACTATAAGTACATGGAAGTACACGTACTGTAAAATAAAGTGCAACCGAGTTTTTTATATTATATTTCAATCAACATTTTTTTTTCTGTTTTAGTTTCAGCTTTAATTAACAAAATAAATAAATAAATAACCTAACCAGTGACAAAAACTGTTTTCAACATACCACTTAATAGCAAGTAAGTCTTATTATACATCTCAATTAGACAGTATCAAAATGAGCCACAATATTTACCAGATCATTCGCTGAATGTCAATTGTGTGGCTCTGTGAGGTCAGCTACTATAGCTAGCATAACCATGCACACATCATCAGAGATCTCAGAGAAGATCCATCTGTGCAGTTATGACTGGAATCCTTCATCTGTGCTGTGTGGAAAATTTCATTACTATATATACATAATTAATACAGCAATAATAGTTATTCTTGCCTCTGTGTCTCATTGGATGCCTTTGAGCCCTATACATGGCCTGTCTATATGGAAATAAGAGTAAGACAAGGCAGCTTTGTATCGATGTCAAATGCCCATTGAGGATTAATTAAGTTCTATCACACCGTATGACAAACGCCACTCGCTAATCTTGCTAATCTGGCCCAGAAGCCATCAAAGGGAAAAGATGTACTCGAAAGTTACTTCTAGAACTGATTTGTAGCATTCTTCTTTCTGCCCGTTCTTCTCTTGTTGCGCGCGAGTGTGTGTGTGTGTGTGAGCTTGAGAGGCTGCCAGCCTGAGACATACATCAAAACCTTCAAGACCAACAACGCTAGCGCTCTCACTGCTATGGATACAGAGTAATGAACAGATGACAAGTGTTAGCAAAGAAGTTAAATTATTCTGTTTCTCATATTGAATTTTTAAAAAAGTAATTAGCGTGCAGGCTAATGTAATGAATTGTTAATTAGTAGCGTTGTCAGACGCCGAGGCAGTGATGGATGTTTGGTTAGCTGAGGCTGCTAAGGCGATCAGACGGGTCCGAGTTCTTTCTCACAATATGCTAATCCACCGTCCTCAAAGATTTCCAGACATGAAGCAGGTATTGAAATGCTTGTGCGCTGAAGGTCTGGTAATGAGTAGCAGGCTGTCCTATCTGTTTAAATTAAAACTCAAAGACATCTTCAACCACGCCCCCTCTGCACCAGATCCATGCTTACCAACAAGGTTGCCTAGCACCAGTTGCTAAGTTACCGCTAAAGCCTGATGTTCCTCTACAGGCAGTGGTGCAAATGTTATGTTAGTTTCTAAATATAGAAAGCATTCTGATTTACTAGTGTCATTGTAGAAGCGCCTTTTCTGCCTGGCTCAGAATAGAACACAGGGCTTTTTCTTTAAATAACACGCAAGCCAACCATTTTGTGACTTACATGAGCATAATTATTTCTTAATTATCATGTGGGCGCTGTCTGGGTTTGTTGATGTGACTAATTGTTCGAGATGAAAATAAAGACTAGGCAATCTGTTAGCTCTGTTCTTCAGGTCATCGGCTCTGTGCGCCGGGAAATCAATTCGTTTTGTGCGCAACAGCGGAAACGGCACATTTCTATGAGCCTGTCACTATTCTCTCATGCTGTAAATGAGAATCTCTTCCAGATCATCACCTCAAAGAGCCGCTGAAACGAACTCAACGGTGACCACAACCACACCCCGACCCGGCGAGACACCAAACAAAACCAGCAGGAAAGGACAGAACTGTAGGAAATCAATACGTGTTGCTCAGTGAAGACGCATTTGGACTTTGAAACCCTTGGCTTTTGCATGTGGACTTAAGCTAACAGGACAATGGCGAAGAAAGGTGCTGCCAATCTGTTTCAGAGCTATTTCTCCATCACCCATCCCCCTGGGGCCACCATTGTGAGTCTGGTTGTCTATCAACAAGACTAATTTAAACCACCGTAAAGAGAGTAAAAGAGAAATATCGAGCTATGTTTAATGCAGCAATCTCCCTTCCTCCATCACTTACAAACACATACACACAAATAATCTATATGGTTGAAGTGATGAGCGGTAGCACTGCTAAAAGTAATAAAGCTATTAGTTTAACTACATGTCCATGATGAGATAATGAGATCATGGACATGTAATGAGATAGTAGCATACTAGCGTTGTTGTTGTTTTTTTCATCATGAGCCTTTTTAATAGCTGTTTCTTCATTAAAAAGTGGGGAAATTGTGAAATACTAGGCTACACTGTTACATTTAACATTACACTGTTACATAGAATAAGCAATAGACAATATGGGAATGACAATTCTTGTCAGTGAAATGGTGCAATTTGTCTGAATCACCAAATTCACACACTGTCAGTTTAAAGGGCTAGCTCACCCAAAAATGAAAATGTTTTAATCACCCTCAAGCCATTGTAGGTGTATATGACTTTCTTCTTTTACATGAATCCAATCAGAGTTACAGTATATTTAAAATTGCCCTGGCTCTTCTAAGCTGTATCATTTTAGTGGGCGGGTGTTTCTGTCCAGTAGTCCAAAAGACATTAAATAAAGTGCGCACATCTGCAATGAAACTTGCCTCACACGGCTCCCAGGGGGTGAATGAGCGCCTCCTCCATGTAACTAATCTATGCATTTTTTTTTTCAGAAAAATATCCATATTTCAAACATCATAAACACTTTTCTATCAGTTCCTATATCTGTTATACATGGAAGCAGTTCCAGCAGATGATGTAGGACATCGGCATTGCGTGATTAGTGATGAACACGGAAAGAAAACAAAACAAAATGGCATTCATTAGAAGCACAAAACGAGGATTTGTAAAGAAAAATGTCGAAGGATTTTGATATAAGCCAAGAGGAGACTGGTTTTTCTTTGCTAAAATAAGGAACCTTTGCTTCCTTAAAGTCGTGAGACAAGCATATCTCATACATATACCTCCTATGTCATCCACCAAAACGCTTCTGCGTACAAAGTTTATTACATTTGAAATATGGATATTTTTTCTTATAAAAGTACATGGATTCACTACAGGAGGCCTTCATTCAAAAATAATTGATTGATTGATTGATTGATTGATAGATAGATATATTGATTGATTAATTGATTAATTTATTAATAAATCTTTGAGTTGCTTCTTTTAAATGAATCACTAAATTCACAAGCTGTCAAAGCAGTTTCAGCATACATGAATCACTAAACTAAATCTGTTCAGCAATTTTCTTTTAAAAAGAATATGGTAACACTTTAGTATAGAGACCAGTCAATTCTCTAATTAACTAGTTGCTTATCAGCATGCATATTATTTACATTAACTATATAACTATTAGTAAGCAAATTAAGAGGTGATTGAGGCATAGGTCATAGTTAATGGCCAATGGTCAAGTGTATTAATGGCAAGAATTGGACCTTAAAATAAAGTGTGACCAAGAATATATAATAATTAAACAAACAAATTGCATCTTACTACAGTATATATATATATATATATATATATATATATATATATATATATATATATATATATATATATATATATATAAACGCTAATTTAGCTTGCTATATATTTTCTCCCAACACCGCACAGATGTAAGCATTTACACATGCACACATTTTGTTCACCTGCCAGACACTGAAGACAACCTGCCATGGCGACCTGCCATAGCGACCCACCACAGTGACATTTGAGTCATTTAAAGGCCTGAGGTGGGAGAGTAATTATAGCGTGAAGGGTAAATGGTGAGTGAGCGTTGAATTCATATCTAATATTATATGAATAAAATCAGCGGGCATTTATGAGAGGAACAGGAGAGCTCAGCATATTGAACTATACTAGAATACAAACAGCCCCCTCCATCTTTCAAGCGCTAATGTAGGGTACAGGAAGGGCAGCTCTCTGCCTTCTTTGAGATAAATTATTCATTTGATCCCATGTATTAGCAGTTATTGCTCCTGAAGGATAATCCCCCCTTAAAAGGGTGAAGGTTAACATCCATGGACAGGTAAACACAAATACCATTTCTCCATAAAGTGCATACAGCTATCAGATAGCACAGGTACTGTAGCATGCATAGTGCCTGTCTGAATTATGTTCTGCTGCTTTATGGATCTGTAAGTGTATGCTAAGGGTGGCACGTCTCTGGGGTGTGTTGCAGGTAATTGTATGGATTGTGGTGCTCTTAAACTGTGTTTGTAGAAAATACTTGGCAGGATAACAGACGGCAGTGATTATCCCAAATCTTATTGATTTTCCTTCACCAGCTCAGTGAGACCATGAGAGATACTTCTGCCTTTAGAAGCAACAACAACAAAATCATACACAAGTGCAAAAACAAAGTATGCCACATGAGCCTCGATAGCAGATGCACCACAAAATGGTCAAGTTAATATTTGAAATTATAATGACCATTTTTCAGGAGACAAACAATTTCCGAGTCCCTGTTGAAATAAAAACAATCCAAAACAGCATAAGCTGCTTTGCCAGTCTAGTTTGCATGTTAGAGAACTTGGCCAGGCTGGAATTGGAACAGCTTAAATTACTTCAGAATGGTTTAAGATTAATATTATGAATTAATGCTGCCTTATGCAATGTTCTGCGAAATCCTCAATATCATCCTGCTGAAAAGACTAGCTCTGGACCAGCAATTCAATGTTGGTCCTCCATGGGGTCGCAATGGCTTATACTGGTTTCATTTTGGTCTCGACATTTAAATGCTCATTACCAGGAAAAAAAATCACATAATAATAATAATAGCCTACAAGGAAGGAATAACTGACAACATGCCGATGAATTACAGAAAGAAAGAAAATAACAAGGTACTGTCACAAATTTATTGTTTGGCAAAATTAATAAGCTATTCTTTGTCTTAATTTCATCCCATACATTTCCTCCAAGGAGGCAAGGGAGGTGGTGTCTCGTCAAAATATTGGACAAGGAAAACATTTGTAGTACAAAAATAAAATAAAACAAATATTACAAAATATGACTTTAAAATCTTGTTTTTCTAAAATAAATCTGTCCAACAGCGACACCAGCAGGTAACGTTACCACGAGAGTCTCCATCTGTTGTGCCTCCCCTGAGCCCATTGAGTTTTAACAGACCCCCTAAAGCGTGAGTTGATTTTATGGGGGAAAGTCACATGTGATATGACTGGATATGACTGGTTTTGTTTTGCTGTGATTGGGTTGTGCGATATATTGTTACTACCATGAGTTATTCATTTGGAAATATATAGGTATCATGCTTTAAAACTTGGCTTTAATAAACAGAATATTGATTACATTGTTCATGTAAAAATAAAAAACTCACTCAATATTTTTTGAAAATAAATAACGAGAAAATGTGACTGGGACATGAATTTACATTTGATTTAAAGAAAAAAAAATCAATTTCAGAACACCATTGCACAACTGATAGGTATGTGATAGATGAATGGTTATTTGTTCAGTGTGTTTAATCTAAGAAATGGCACACACATCAACATGGTAACCAGCTATACTAGTAATCTTTTATAAATTCTGATATGTTTTGTTCTAACTTTTACTGTTAACTGCAGACATGCTTAATAACAGGTTCAGTGAAGAAGAAAAAAATCATAAATTTAATCTGAAAATTTAAAGAAAATGTGAAATGAATTGAGGCCGACACAACCTTCAAGTTAACGAGAATTGTATTAGCTCTCCAATCTGTGCGAAGCCCTCAATAATGAGACAACAGCAATTAAAAATCTTAATTGTAAATGTCAGGTTATTGAAGCCGCAAGTGTTTGTGGGAGGAGACAGATTGGTGGCTGCCAGGGTTTCAGGGGTTTTTTTTTTGGGGGGGGGGGGGGGGGTTCTGTTTTAAAGGTCTGTTGTGTAGACAGTGAGAGATTGAAAACCTTCATAACCTCAGTCTGTGAGAAACGAAACAGTGCACAGTCACAATGTGTATTTTTAAAAAGACTTTCAGTTTTGGGATTCTTGTGTCAGTCAAGTCAAATTTGGTCGGCTTAAAATAAAAGCAACATGCTCAGAGACTTAAAACAACACAAGAGCAAATACTGTACATTCTATACAAGCTATTTCTGAAAGAGAACTAGAGCATTTATTTTACATACGTTTCAAAAGGTTTCAAACTCTCACTCTCACATTATAGATAATGTTTCTGTTGAGCTCCGACATTTTCGAAATGCAATTAAACTGTGTAAATAGTGTAGATGAGGTCGGTTGTAGTGTGGGTACTGTTGGTTATTCAAGTTTGTAAGTCCATTGATTTCTCCTGACAGACATATTCAGAGCTCTCAGCTCAACTGATTCCCTTTGGGGAAATGATCCACAAGAAGATACACTTAGGCGGGTTTTCATCCATCAGCTTCATTCAGGGCAAGAATATGTGATGGTTAAATTTAGAAAAACTGATGAACGTTTCCTGAGCAGAACCTTCTGATGTTTCCATGAATTGAATTTGTTTTTAAAGTCTTCACTGAATCATCTGTAGCCAGGGATGATGACATCAGCAGGCATTGCATGGCGATGGTTCTGAAATTGTTCTGGATATATTTAGTGCTCTTAAGCAAAAAAACAAAAACAACCTCTTTAATCAATTTTTCTGAGAAAGCCCTAGGCAATTTTAATAACTTGAAAAATATACTAAATATTGAAGAATCGAGCTGTTATTTATTTCATGTTTTTTTCTGATCTGATTATTTGATATTAAAAATCAACTTGATAACACAATTCATTCTCTTATCTTTATAAAAACATGACTGACAAAACTATAATATGTATCTTTTAACTACAAATTGACATATATCAAGTGTTTGTGATTCACTAAAAAGAATCCGAATCAGAGAAGCGAATCAGATGTCAATGGTCATGAATTATTTTTGTAGTTCACTTAAATTATCAGCCCAAAAGAAAAATGTGCTAAAATGTGCACCCAGGTACGTTTATGCCATGAGACCAGATAGGCAAGAAACAATAATGTACAGTATGTAGAAAATAAAGTTTTTTTTTTTTTTTTATTTTTACCTTAAACTGCATAAACATTGCATTACACCAAATACACAAAATAATGTTCTTTTTATCAATTTCATATGACCCCTATAATATATGCTTATGTTGAACCCATCAGTCCACATTATTTCAACTTATTTTTTTATTAATTGTGTTAAACTGTGGAATTTCAAAAGAAAAGCTGCATTACCCACAATTCTCTAAAGAAATATCCACATAAAAAATTTATCAAATGCTATTTTTGTTTGCAAACATTACTAGATTGATCTACAGGGTAGGCTATATCTTTTACATTCCCGTCAGTTTATTTTCATTTCATTTTTTTTTTTTTTTTATGTGTTTTGCTCCTATTGAATCTAAATGAAGACAACATTACTGGAATAAATATATACCGTTCACATTTAAAATAAAACGGCCAATTTTTTGATAAAACAAATGGTTAGAGCAATAATAATGTCTGATAAAAGATAAAAATAGATAAAAAATATTAAAATAATTTGAAGGAAAAATTATAATTATAAATATTTATAATGCTTTTAATATTATATAATTGAACATTAATATATACAATTATTTTTTATTGATTTTGTATTTCAACAGAACACAAACACTAGATTCTCTCTGCCTTTCTATCGTCTATTCTCTCAAACTTACTGAGATGGTGCTGCCAAACACAACAGAAAAAAGCACTAGACGGCCTTGAGAGAGGGTAAACAGCATTCGCAAACAAAATTGAACTCTGGGTTTCTTTGAGATCTCTCATGTTCACATTACTGCTCTCTGGGCACCATTCATAAGCCTGTGACATCTACTGCTAAACCGACAATACAGAACCAGTCCAACCTTAAAACATTCAAACGCTCATTTCTGCAGCACAGCTCTCTGAACATGTCTGGGTCATGCCTCACATTACAAGTAAAGATCATTCCAATTATTTTTACCCAGTGATTTCTGTCACATTCCCTCCAGTCATCCGTGTTACTGAACAGTACAGAGCATACAGGGCAAACACATTAACGGTTATAAAAATCAGCAGCAGCCTCTGATCTTTTGACTGGCATCCAAACAACAATTAAAGCCTCGGCTCGGCTGCTGCCTCAGGATTCGAAGCATGAGAGAGAGGGAAAAGAGAGAGAAGGATAGATTTTCACTATGACAAGTGGTCAAGAATGAAAGTTTTTTGCCTGGGGGATGATAGTCTAACAGCAGAGTAATTAACACTGCAGAATTATCTACCCCAACAGAGGGATGATGCAACCGTGAGCTGCGATAGGAAACCTAATCATGACTAAAAGCTATGAGGGGAAGGGTCTTGAATCACCCTAAAGCAGTTTATTTTACAGTAACGATCAACTGACTGTGTTGCTATAGACATGAAATATTTTATTAAAACTATATATATATTAGGGGTGTAACGATACGCGTATTCGTATTGAACCGTTCGGTACGACGCTTTCGGTTCGGTACGCGGTACGCATTATGTATACCGAACGGTTCGTTGGAGTAATTAATTATATTAGAAAAAAAAAAAAAAGAGAGAGAAAGAAATATAATGATATGCGTTCAACAAGGTAGCCCAATAACCCAAACAACGTAACAGGCAACGCCCCTGACACTCCCGAAGAAGAAAAAAACACCATCTTATATGTTTATGTTAGGCTACTCAGCAGGCGCTCGCTCACTCAGTACGCGCTGAAGGCTCGTTGCAAAATAGCCAATGCGTTTAACAGACTAGAAATGAGAAGATCCTCCAATAACCAACAGGTCTGGTGTTTGGGTGCACTTTGGATTCCCTTTAAGCTATAATGGTGATGGCAAGAGAGTGGTGGATAAATAAACAACGGTATGTCGCATCTGCAACATGACAGGGTACACCAGCGGGATTACAAAAAAAAAAAAAAAAAAAAAAACAGCGGGAATATCTGGGATATATGCGTCAGTACTATCTGGGAAAAGATGAAAAAAAGGAGAAACATGCACGCAGCAAACTATCCCTGCAGCATTTAGACACTATAGCTTACAGGGAATCCAACCCAAACACCAGACCTGTTGGTTATTTTAGGATCTTATATTTCTGGTCTGTTAAATGCATTAGACATTTTGCAACGAGCCTTCAGCGCGTGCTGAGTGAGCGAGCGCCTTAGGGGCCGTTCACATATCCTGCCTAAAAACGCATGGAAAACGCTAAGCGCGTCTTTCTCCTGAGGCGTCTGTCTTTGCTAAGCAACAATGACGTGCTTTCTCCATGAGACGCGGAAATTTCAGCGAAGGATAAATGGATTTGCAGCTCTAAAAATCGCTTGCAGTAGCTCTGCTACTGAATTTATTTCAAAATTGCAATCCATATACAACTATGATCAGCTGTTCCTTCATCTTGGCTGAGCTCTCAACGTTGTTACGGGAAAGGATGAAGCTGATTGGTTGGTTCTTGTCACATGACCCGCGGTGCGCTTGCGGCATTCTGAAAAGTTGAGATGTTTTTACATTTTGCTGTATCTAAAACGTATCGAACCGAACCGAACCGAACCGTGACATCAGTGTATCGTATCGAACCGAACCGTGAATTTTGTGAACCGTTACACCCCTAATATATATATATATATATATATATATATATATATATATATATATATATATATATATATATATATATATATATATATGTAAGATAAAAAAACCTGCATGACCTGGAGAAAATGCCAGAGTTAGCATCAACATGGACTCTCAAGCTGAGCATTCATCTCCTGTGTTTCTCCCTAAACATAAATTAGCTGAATGGCCCTGTTTCAGAACATGCCCGATTCATTAAAGTTGTATACCTTAATAAGAAACAGTCATTCATAAATTGCAATGGTCACAACCCCAGGCACAAGTAAATGTGCTACAGAGTCTTATTGAACATGAGGGAAATATTTCTCAACAGCAATGTCACAGTTAACATTTACAGCAAGCAGTTAAATGTGCAGAGTGTAATTCTTTTTTATGAAATGTTCTATTAATATATAAAATATGTATTTAAAAATGGAATATAAACATGAAATGACTTTAATTCACATATAACGAACATTTTTAATTTCTGAATTTTAATATTTTTGGGGGCATAAATTCAAAAACATCAGGGAGAGCCAACGGTACTGATAAAAGAATGAGTGATATCATAGCAATGACCCCAAGGTCAGTAATTATTTGGAAAATGTTAGATCATTTGACCTTTTAATGAATTTTAGGTTGTAAAATGTCATGCTGAACAATCCCCAAAAAACTTGTTATAAATGTTATTTATGAATAATTTCATGTTTGTAAAAAAAAATAATAATAATAATAAAAAAAAAAACACTCTTATTTTTCCATTAACCTTAAATGTTAAAATGCTGTACATTCATACTTTCCGGCTAAATCAATCCACGAATAGCTTACTTATAGTTGTCTCTGCACATTAAACTGCTGTGGTAGATAGCATTTTACAGTAACACTGAAAAAAATTGCACACAGCAACTTTAATCTCCTGAATCCCCTCACTGATGAAAAAGTGGAATGAGTCGTACAGAGCGATTTCCCCAATAAACAGCTGTTGAAGTCACAAACACACCTCATTCGCCTGTAAACGAGCTCATCTGCGCCTGGCTGACACTTTAGAAGATCCGTTTAGACAGCAAGGACAAGAGTGGCCTTCCTGTTCCACATTCCCCTGTCACAGCAGATGCTAAACCCTGTGCATAGGCAGCAGTCGCCTCACACCGGCTCAATTTGAAAGGTAAGCCTATCATTTTGCCGGTAGATGTGGAGTTAGTCAAACACCTCAAATATCCAATCCCTTCACAATTCATCTGGGCAACTGTCCCTCACGGCGACTGCAGCGTTAATATAAAGTACAGCTGCAAAACACATAAAAGTAAAACATCTAGACTGGACCGACCATTCACACTGGCCGTCTCCCCGGACACTAAGTATAGTTGAATGTAATGACCCCGTCACTGTACTACACAATTAGCCGTGATTTAAAGGTCTTTTTAGGACACAGAAACGCAACATTATGGCCTCAAACTCATCATTGCAGAAGTAAATCAAAATGTAATTTGGTAACAGTGTTCCAGGCTTTAGAGTTCTGGGCTGTTTATGGATCATCTGAGCAAAGCTGAGTGCTAATGTTCTTTGTAACAAGATGTGTAACGCATTGTAACAAGATGTCACGTGTTAAGCACACACATGGGAATTCTTTTTTTCTTCTTCAATTTGTATATAAATGGCGACTGAGGTACATGTTGTCAGCATACTGAAAGCTCAGCTTACAGCCGACTGGTTTCTGTGAATTTCTATGAGATCTGTGACCTGAGTTTTGAGAAGGTGTACCAAAACAACAACCTCACCATTATTCATACCGTTCTTATTCTCTTTCTCTCTCTGTCATACCCTTTGTCCTTCTCCCTATATCTCACCATCTCTCTCTCTTGCACTAAGGCTATTCACCTGTATTAATAAATGGACCGACGTCTTGCGCTGCCTGTCAACATGGCCGTGTTGTGGAGAGAAAGAGAGAGGAAGAGAGCATGGGAGAAGGAGGTGTCAGGGCGGCATGAATAATGGAGAGAGTGTAGACTGTGATCTGTCTCTGTCTGTCCAGCACGCTGCCACTGCCATGTTTTACTGCTGAACCCCACATCGGCCAATCAGCATCAACTTAATTCACACACCAACACACATACAGTACACTTACCCATCGTACACACTCACTAACAAAACACCACACACATGTACCGTCAACACTGAACATTTGGATTCAAAATATTGAATAAATCTTTGAAATAAAGATGGATTGATTTTGAAAGAGTAGAGACATAAAGACAGAAAAAGACAGTTTAAAAGACAGAAAGATAGATAGGTGATATGAGAGATGAAAAACAGACGTTTGATAAAGAATTAGACAGAAAGGTAGATTGACAGACAAACAGATATCAAATGTTTGCGCATTCTAATTTGTTACAATGTTTATTTAGGTTTATGTTATGTTTTCTTCTAATGTTTTGATCCATTTTAATGATCTTTTTTTTAAATCTTTATTTATTTTATATAAATTCCAAGCTTTGGCAAAGAACTTGAAAACATATATACAGGTTTCCTTAATAACTTTTCTTCGATCACAAATGAAATTCTCAAAATTACTTGTTCAACCTCCACATCATTTAGTTAGTTGTGCACATCATTAAATCAGTTTTTCATTCTTTTAAAGGGGGGGGGGGGGGTAAATGCTATTTCATGCATACTGAGTTTTTTACACTGTTAAAGAGTTGGATTCCCATGCTAAACATGGACAAAGTTTCAAAAATTAAGTTGTACGTTTGAAGGAGTATTTCTGTTCCAAAAATACTACTTCCGGTTTGTCACAAGTTTCGGAAAGTTTTTTTTCGAGTATGGCTCTGTGTGACGTTAGATGGAGCGGAATTTCCTTATATGGGTCCTGAGGGCACGTTTGCCGGAAGAGCGCGCGCTCCAGTAGAACAGAGCACTGAGAGCAGAGACATTCACTGATCAGAGCGAGAGTGTCGCGAAATGTCACAAAAGGAGTGTGTTTTTGGTAGCCAGGGCAAGACAACCCTGCACAGATTACCAAAAGAGAAACAGCATTAAGGGACCAGTGGATGGAGTTTATTTTTACAGACCATCAACGGAGTTGTGCAAGTGTTTGTGTTTGTTCCCCTGCATTTCGAAGATGCTTGTTTTACAAACAAGGCCCAGTTTGATGTCATTAACTGTCAAGCATATTTTCTACATATTTCTATTGGACTTTTTGTAAACTAATGAAGACAATGTATAGTAGATCAGCTAATGACAAACCAGTTCTCTGAAATAGCTCAAAGGTGCATCTCCTCAACCTTCAATTGGAAAGCATATATAGAAAGTGGACAACACAAGAGTTACAAGGTCTGACAATTAATATTTTCTCCCTGTTCTCCCTTACAAATCAACAGTAGCTCTGTGGCCGATGACATTTCTGCTTTTTGGTCAGGTTGAAGCCAGCCTCATCAACATATATGAAGTTGTTAGATGGTACACTTGACTCCACTAGTAAACTGTAAGTATGAATCCTATCCAGTCTCTTTCAATCAATATCCCACATACAGTAGTGTGCAAATTTTTACTATTGGAATGGATATATGGCATACATAAAAAGTCTAGCCTTCTGCATTTCAAACTGTTGACATAGTTTACATCAGGTAATACTAACAGAGTACACTGTAATACTGACAACATGACTCAGCATTTAAATATCTTGTTTCTGGTGGCACTGATATGTTTATTGACATAAATACTTACTTTTGAGAGATAAACTAAAAGTTTTGAGTAAGTTACAGGTTTTTGCGGGTAATCCATTGTTGTGGTGCTGTTTGTAGGAATTGTTTTGAGAAATGCACATACTTAAATGCAAATATTACGGATGATTCGGAAAATGCACCACAGCGACTGAGATGAACTGTGGTAGATAGATAGATAGATAGATAGATAGATAGATAGATAGATAGATAGATAGATAGATAGATAGATAGATAGATAGATAGATAGATTGAAAGACAGCCAGATATAGATAGGTGTTTTTGTGTTTACTGCAGTCTATGATCACAGTATGGAAATACAAGCACACCCTGCATCAGACAGCATGCTGGACCAACAGTGACTGGTTCTGTTAATTCACCCCTCATGTTTCTCATTGGCTGCCCCAATTACCCCAACCAGTCGATCAAATTCATCATGTCGACTGCAGTTAATGCTCTTGTTAGCCTATTAGTGCAGTAATCTAATCAGAGAGCAGGACCATCACACAGTGAGATGTCCTAATCAGACATTTTCCCCGCCAATTTCCCACTGCTCGTTAAGTTAACGATCTTTTCACAGAGGAACAAATTGTCATAATTGATTTTCTCAAAGTCAAGGCAAAGACTGCAGAACCCCTCAGAAGCTCTGCTGTCCATCCCTCTGTTCTTCAAGACAGAGACTAAAACCGTAAGAAACACCACAAACTAATGTCATGCTGAAGAACAAAAAAACTTAATGTGGTTTGTGTTTGGGATTGGTGGTTTATGCTCGTTTCCCAGTCTGGCTAAAGTGGTGTTCAGCTGTTGACAGGTGCCCAGAACCTCTCTAAAATCAGTAATCCAGGCCAAATCTGGCCAGCCTGAGAGACCAATGCACAGCAAACCAGCTGAAGAGTTCACAGCCACTGGCCTTAAAATATGTCAGTCTGACAACTAAATCAATGCATCTCTTAAATTGCATGAGGTGCAAACCAGCATTAAGAGCTGAGGAGTCATTACTGGATCTTCATGTTTTCACTGAATAAAAGAACAAAGGAATCGCATGGAAGCTGGAAGTGCTATCAAATTAAAATTATTTTAAGCATGTACAGACCACAGTAGCCGTTTAATTTCCCTTCTGTGGAGAGATGTCAGACAGCAAACGCATTCTTCTGAAGAAAATAATGAGATTCAAACTAAACTGTGGAACGTTTTCTTACAAAACATATGAAAATCTGGTAGTTCCTTTTGTCTTTCTGTAGAATTAATTTTAAAAAATAATGCTCAGATCAGACTTTCAGACTTGGTTCAATCAGAAGGACACAGTCTGGAATGTTTCTTTTTATACTGATATGAATATTTCAAAACTTTCACTGAAAAGCAAGAAAAAGCAAGTATGAACTGTACAAGGTTTGTTGTAATACAGCATTCATAAAAAGCATGTTCAATAAAACATTCATCACTTCAACTTCCATAGACATTCTTCATCAAAATGTCCTACGGACTGATAAATGCTGAATATTTTTGAAATAGTGTACAGCAAACAATGCCAAATGGGCTCTGGGCTGATAATAAAAACTGAATAATAAAAATAGACATACTGTACTGTATTTCAGAAAGCAGGAAGATGAAATGGTCATACTAGTTTCAGCTGAAAACAACAGCAGACACACTATAAAAAACTAGGAAACATATATAACAGGGAGGAGAGAGAAATAGGAAGGGATACACCATGAATAATGGAATGGTTAGGATTGTACGTGCGCACATAATTCCAAAGCACAGGTATCCATGACAGGAGTGAGGCAGAGGAAATTTGGAAATGAGTGAGGAAGGAGTATACAGTAGGTTGAGATTTTATGGGAAGTTTTGCATTATTTAAAGTTCAACTTTCAGTTCTTTCTCCTGTCCGATTGGTTCTTGAATGCCACTCTCATTATTTATGATGACATTTTTCAGTTTCTAAAAATAAACAACAGTATCTCAGTTCTCATCCCAGCAAGAGTGTTACCAAACACATCCATTACTCACCTCATCTCCTCATCCATCCATCACTCCCTTCTTCCTCTGAGAGTTAAACAGAAACCTCACAGTTGTTTCATCCACATCAAGACTCATGGTAACACCACCAACAACAGAAATAATTACTATTAGTAGTATGTTACTGTTGAAAAGTTTTCAGTTGATAAAAAATGTCAATGGTTCTGAAAGAAGTCTCTTATATGCTCTCTTTTACTGTATTTATTTTATCAAAATACTATAAAAACTGTAATTAATTTTTAAATGACTGTTTTTTATTTATATATTTTTTTAAATATAATGTATTCCTGTGATGACAGATGTTCAGTGTCACATGATCCTTCCGAAATTATTCTAATATGCTGATTTGGTGCTCAAGAAACATTTCTTGGTAACTATTTAGTATAGGGATGAATTCTTAAAATTCTCCACTAATTCCACCAATCCTCACTATTAACTATCTGTTTATTTTAATACTTACAAAGCACATATTCTGCATGACCATATTCTACATCCCAATAACGAAACTTAACTAACTAATAACTATTAATACGCAGCAAACTAGGAGTTTACTGAGACAAAAGTCATAGTTAATGGTTTGTTAATAATGAGAACTGGACCTTAAAATAAAGTGGGACCAATTTCTTATCATCATCAACTGCTTTATGTTTATGTAGAAACTTGGGATACATTATGCTTGCGATACACAAGCTCAAAAGTACATTTATCTGAAATATTTTTGCAACATTACATTCTTACATTACATTCAAGATTCAGAATTTAGTATATTAATTCTGCAGAAAGCAAAACCCATGACATTTGCCATTGCCATCACAATGCTTGACATATGAGCTGCATGACTGCAACATTTTCCATTCAGAAGTACAAATATTTCATGCTCATAAAAGCTGCATGCATATTCAAATACGGTTTAAAGCTGTTTTAGATGGAGTACAGCATGTCATACCGCATGTCAACACCTCAAAAGTATTTCATGTCAGCTATCCATTTACAGCAACAAATCACACTTGATACAAAGTGAAATACAGCCCCAGTATATGGAGCATAAATCAGTCATGATTTTAAAACGAGAGCAGCCTTGAACTGACATCGTGTCACCAAACAAAAGACAAACCTTAACAAAAGAGCTTTTTACTAAATGATGAGCCTATTCTGGTCTTCCTCTGCAGAATTCACTTACAAAGATAACATTGTTCCATGTTTAACCACAAGGAACGGGATTTACAGAATGTGAATGATTAAACGCAAACGTGAGTGTTCGAGCGCATGTGCGTGTGAAACTTAAATGAAGGACGGCGAGCGCGACACGAAGCTTATTCAAGGTCACATCTGAAACTGTGTAATGGCTTAGCGCTGTTTCATTTCCTCAATCAGAGAGAACACACTGACGCACCCACACACACACACACAAAAGGCTGACTACAGGAATGCTTAAGTGTATTAATATTGAATGGGTGCCTTTAATTAGAGAACAGAGCTTCACTGCTGTGGTCCAGGCAGAACTTGATTAGACAAGAACGGAGGTAGCAATGGGGTTTGAATTTGTGTGTGTGTGTGTGTGTGTGTGTGCGTGTGCTTGTGTTCACATGTAATTGCCGTGTGAAAATTATGCTGCACATAACCCCAGTTAGCACTCAGTCTAACTGTGTTTCAATCTTGGCCTGTGATCAGACGAATAACAATAAAGTTGATTTGATTTGGCGTCTAGCTCTAATCTACATTACTTTGGCAATGCATCATTAGACCCTTATGGAACAACAGTATGGACACATTCCAGCAACGCTCTCCAATATTTGTGTTAATAATTTTTCTCTATTCCTTTGAGTGGCAGATTGAGGATTAGATTAGACTGGAATTAAGCCGGCTGGGTTCCAGCATGAGAGATCAATGAACCCAAAGGATCATTTTCATAGCTCAGGAGGCTTAATGGTCTTCAATGTTTCTCCTAAAACTTCATTAGGAGAAATAAACTACAAGCAAATGAGACATAAAATTACAGTAAAACCCAAATAATTTGGTTTTACGAGACCATTAAAGTCGTTTTCATTATTTGAAATGAAGCTAAAATAATAAAATAAAAATTAATTAAAGCCTAATAAGAAAATAAATACTTAAAATGAAAACTGAAAAACAAGGTTTATTTAAAATAAATAAATTAATACATTCAGTACATAGATACATAGATAGTGAATGTGTAAATTAATAAATAACTGCTGAAGGGATTTTATGAATTATGGATGAATTTATATTTAAATCTTTTTTATTTTATTTTTTTAATAAATTTAAACATTTATTTTTAAATGTTACATTTTTAGAGTCTTGTCAAATTTGAGCATATAGTTGATGATCTCATAAACTCTAAGATATGTGTGAAATTACCAAGATCTCCTACTCAGGAGAAAATTCCAAGAAGCAGTAAACTTCATGCTGTCTCAGAAAAATAGACTGAAATTTTATAGATCTTATTTATCATTTTTATTTATCATGTAAGATTACATGTGTGAAAGAATTTCATTGGATACTTCAGTGATAAATCAGCATGAAAAGAGAGCAGTATAGTGCACACACCTTGCATTCTTTCATCCTTTCCTTTCATCCCTCTTCTTTTTCTGGCTTATGCATGTGCAGGCATTTCCCTGTGACCGTTTCCACTACTCTGTGTTAGTGATGGATTATATATTTGATATATGTTCAGTTGGTGCATAGGACAGAGACAATGGACAGGTAATTTGGGAATGATTAAACCTTATTAAATCTGCAAAGCTGGAAAACCAGCACTTTAGTGGGGAAGAGTCACCCTGTTCTCCTAACCAACTAAGCTCCCAACAACAATAAAGCACTGAAACAAAGTATACTGCTATCAATTATACATGACAATACACAATGAAACATGACAAGGTTTAACCTATGTGTGTTTTAATGTTCATCTTTGCCTCAAGCAAAGATGTCTCCCAACAGACTGAAATCTCAGAATACATAAATTAATTCAAGCACACCAGGTATATGTAAATCCACAGCTTAGAGATGACAGTCTAAATAATAATGCTGACTGCATTTACTGTATGTCAAGCCACCAAAGCAGGTTTGAGCATCTTAAGCTGTTTTTTGCAAGTCAAAGATGGTATACAATACTATGTTCCAAAACATAGCTTCCAACTTAAGCTGGTTTTTCCCAGTTTCTTTCATTGTTTGTTTGTTTTGGCCTGATAAAGCATTATTAAGCTCAAAAAGCTTTATATATATATATATCTATATATATATAGATATATATATATATATATATATATATCTATATATATATATATATATATATCTATATATATATATAATATTAATGCTAGGTTGCTTCCCTGAACTGCACCTGCAATTAATATACTAGGAAGGCATTCTGAATGAACAGCTCTCTCTAAATGACAAGTCATTAAGCTAATTGTTTGACACTGACTTCTGCTTATTCACATTTTATGGAAGACAGTAGAAGTTGTCAGCATGAGGGAACAAAAGGGCATTCATCAGCACAGCTCAAAACACCACAGGGGCGCATATCAATGCCATCAATCAAACTATTATTAAATCATGATGCACTACATTTGTGGATGGCCTTTTTTGTGGTTAGTATTTATAAACATGCATTCAAATCATCATGTAAATTTCTACCCGAGTATAGTATAGGAGAGATGCTTAAAAGAAAACTTGTATGAATAATCAATGCATGACTTTTTTTAGCGTCTAATTAAAATATACATCAAATTAAAATACTAAATGCATGTCCCTCAAGAATAGTCTAATTGCTTCACTATGTAAATGGTAATAAAATAAAAATAAGTGGGTGAAGACTACAAGTCTCTGAATAAACCCCAACCTAATTATATTTTATATACTGTATTATTAAATGATGCTTAGTGTTATGTGCCATCTTCATGTTTTTTTCTTTTTTGTCTTTTTTTCAGATCATTAGCTCAGATGGCCAATGAAAATGAAATTTTTAGGAGCTGTAAAGTTGCGGTACAGTAACTCAAATAGGAGACTGATTCAAAATAATATTTCTGATGTATAAAACAACAAAGCAAACAAAACAAGACACTGTTTCCCTACTTCCCAATAGGACCTCATCAGTTAAAGGTACAGGTTGTAGGACCTGCCACGAGAGGGCGCACTATCAAAACAATAACAATCGCATGGTTTAATGACTCTAAGAAGGGGCGTGGAATGATGGGATTTGTTGTCTTCTACCCAACCGCTGACGGCCATCAATCAGACGGAAAGATAAATCAGGGATTTAACGCGAGTTCAACGATTTGCGCGATTAGATTACATACAAAGTCAGTGCAAAGACACGATCAGACTATGGATCAGACACATTCTCGCGCAGGTCTAGAGATGCAATATCCCGCATTTGGCGTGTATGCCCCATAATAGTAATTTTGTTGATCGTTATAGTAGCATACGTGTTTAACTACTCACCTGTCGAGTTAAAAACAAGCGAGATCGGCATCTCTTTCTAGTTGAAGTTTGTCACCAAGCTACTTCCGCATTTGTCCACAAAATGTCATGTGGTTTCTACGTAAGTAAAGGCAGTAACAAAGGGTAACTAACGTCATTGACAGGCGACTGCACTGCCCCGTGTCACTGTTTAGAATGGGAATTTTCTCATGATTTATGAGTTGAAAACATTAGAGATAATGTTAGTAATCAGCTGGACAAAATATATAACACTAGCCTAGTTGTTTTTGGATATTTTACTGCAAATATCTTATAAATTGTACCTTTAACAATAATATTTTTGGTCATTTTTTCAATGTTTTTTAGGAATAGCATTTATTTATTATAACAAAACTTAGAATCTTTGATCACATTGCCATATTAACAAACAATCAGTAAAAAGGCCGATATGTAAGTCCAGTGAACCCAAATTAAATAAAACAAATGACTTGCGGTTCAGTGAGGGAATCAGGCAGTCAGCTTGCTCTGAATCAAATATTGCGGCTTGTGCTGTGTTTGTTGAAGAGTTGTTAAAGGCATAAAACACTGGAACAAACGTACAGTATAAAATCTGAAGAAACTGCATATATTGTAGACTCACACAAACTTTTTCCAACTGTCACCAGTTTTTAATAACTGCACCCTAATGCTTTGTCACCTCTAGTAAACTCATTTCTGAGAGGACAGGATTACCTCAGTGGCACGGTGGATGCGAGATATATATACAGGAGACTGTTTTTTCATTCCTATCTCTATGCTCACTGGGACTGTTTATGTCTAGGTCTGTGCGACTGCAGATGGAATCTGAAGCCAAACAATGATTTAAGATGTGAAGATGTTAAAGTCAATTTAGAGGACAAACTCCATTAGTTATTTATTTAGTCTATGACACAAAGGGTCTCAGATGAATACAAGTTTGAACCCTAGTACGTCTTTATTCCCAAAGCAAAGTACAGAACTACAAGAACTAAGAAACATAGATTCACCTATAATGTGTACTGCATATTAAAAAGAAGACCTGACAGCACACCAAAGGAACGAGAGGGTATTTAAACACCTGAACTAGTAAGTAAACAAGACACATGTGGGTACAGCTGTACCATAGACGGAAGAAGAACAAGAACAATCAACAAAGTCCATGGGCCAGAGAACTTCAAAATAAACGCATAAATCACAGTTCAGAGCTAGAGATCTCTATTTGTCACTCTAAGGGGAATCCCACATGGTTACAATTCATGATACCATACATTCAAAGAAGATCTTTTGATATACACAAATACCCAGCAAGACCTGCATATTTATATTTTCCATATCTTTTCTTCTCACATCTCTTTCCCAAACTCCAGCCTGTGTTCTGGTTTTCCAGTCCTTCCCAAATGCAGTTTCCTTTGTCCACTCTATCTTGGGAATATGGCCAAGGGGCAATCATTAATAATTCAAGAAGACTTCAAATGTTTTCAACTCAGCGTAAAGGTTGAGTGTTGGAACCAGGAGAGTCTTTCTGGTTGCTATTTCAATCAGGCCAGCTAGGGATCTGGCACACCTGTGTGAGCCAGCCCTGTTGGTCTAAGCATGGAAATGTCTGGATCAGGTTTAGTTTCGGGTTTAGATTTGGGGTGGGTCGGGGGTGGGGTTTATTTGTTTTATTTTTCTTCAAAATTTAATGCAGAGTTTCTCACAGAAAAATCCAACCGCCACCAGCATTATTCTGATGGAGCGATAATTACATAACCAGTTTTACTGCTTAATGAACTGTTAAAATCAACCGCTAGCAGCTGTTCAAATATTTTTAGAGAAATGCAGTATATTGACAAAAGATGACAAACACTACTGCCTCATATTTCTCCTTGTATCCTAAATTGAAATAAAAAATCCTATTTTTGCTAGCGCAAGTATTTTAAAAGGCCCTGATTTTGTGAAGTCTTTGCTCAACGCCACCATGCCAGCCTTTCTTCACAGCTCCTGTGGGGACATGTTTTCGGTAATCACTGGTTCTTAACTACTCTGTACGGCGACTATAGCACACATCTCTGAACTGAGACTCACAAAGCCCCATGCAGGGTCGGCCGCATTAATGAATGGTTGCTTGGATACAGTCAAGTGCACTGATTCTATACACCGAGCTCGGCAGCCCTGCCAGGGAACAGGGAAGTAGACAGGATCCAGCCCAAGTGCTCTCAGCCCCCGACTCTTCCTGCTTAACCCACGCATGGCCAAAATGCACCAGCCCTCTGCCAAAACCACAGGAGACATCATGAGACATGTTTGAGGGTTTGCTTATATGCATCTTTACTTTTGCTGTTCCCAAAAAAAGATATGATAAATATGCACAACATATTTTCTCTGACTGTACTGTACTGTATGGAGGACCAAAGATCTGTGACCATTCAATAAAAATGCTTTTATTTTGTGTTTTGTAAAGTTTAACACAAAATATTTCATTATAAATTACATAACCAGAACAACCCCATTTGAGCCCAAGCCAAATCTCTTTTTCAAGCCAACTTAATAAGAAGCTCAAATAGCAGAACAGCAGATAATAATAATAACAACAACACAACAACAAAACATTGGTAGTAGTACATCAAGTATGGTGATCTGTGTCCTTTTATTTTTTATTTTTTTGGTTTCAGTGAAAAACAGCCCAATATTTAACACAACATTATTTAATTGTATTGTAAAATCGCTATATGACATTACTCTTCTGTTCACACTCTAATCAGCAGGTGGCAGAATTTAAACCGTTTTATCTCCTTAATGACCTTACTTTGTGTTACACAGAAGCATAGCTAATGTTTGATACAACATGAGGGTTCAAATTAAGTTTTTTGGTGACCTGTCCCTTTAAGTAGATGTATAAATATTTAGAAAAATGTCAGTCAAACCACTTATCATGCTGTCTTTAATATTTAACACTATCTCAGTCTGAGCTCATCCTTCCCAAGTCTCAGCTTGCAGTGACATCTTCTATTGTAACAGCAAATGAGACTTGGTGATCCTGGCGCAGACTGACTAGCTCGAAGCTAATGAACAACCTGTTTGGCACAATCTCTAACACACTACGACAGCCATGAAGAAATCAGTCCCACAGCAGACAGGAGCCAAAGCCAGTCAGGAAACTCTCATTTATCCTTCCTTGGTAAAGGAAGTGCTGAAAATAAAGGAACCCAATCAATCCTCTGCCTGGGCGATGTGGGCTTGTCCCCTGGGTGGCAGAAGGGACCGATGGCCTGTTGGCATTCTCCGTCTGTCTGATCCATCAGCTGTGGGGTGAAATCAGAACAGAAGTGACAATGAGTCTGAGTCTCTACTAACGACGGCTGTCGAGGAAGAACGTTTCACCATCAGCCTACATCTCACCATTAATGGGTTGTAATGAGGGAGGGAGGAACTGCGAGTATTGATTCTGTGATTGAGTAAGATGTTGTAACATCTTACTCTGTAAGGTGATAAACGCTGATAGAGTTATGTGAATCTTCAGTCAGACACGTGTGATCGATATTTCTATCGCGCCGTTACGTCTCACTAGCAGGAAACACTCAGTTTGGTGACAGTTCATTTGTCTCTGATGAGAGGACGTTCAATCCAGGATGTAGACTCGTACCTGATCTTGATTTTCACCATATTGTGAATGTGACATCATCCTGAAAGTTGAATGTGCTTGTAACTTGAATGTGCTTGCAACTTTTCACAATGTCAGAATTAAAAAATGTAACATAATAATGATCTGTTTTTACCAAGAAACCAGTACAATGCTGCAATACACATGGCCGCTCACCACGCAGGATTACAGCTACTTGCAGGCCCATACCTAAAAACAAACAAGGTAACAGGCAAAAAGGCATTTTTATAACAGGGACCAACCAGAAAACTGGCCAACAGTCAGCACAGGACTGTTGTACTCATTCAAAGTGCAGCATGTCACGAAGGGGCGGTACCAAGGATGATGCATCCCAAGCAACCAAACACTTCCCCCTTTCATTTGCAAAACACAGGCACTAATTGGCTCATAAAACTTACCCAACTGACCAACCATGATTAAAGTACAAACACTGATAGGTTCACCTGTTCGGTTAACACCAGCCAATCATACTGTGTCTATACACACACACACACACACACACGCACACACACACAAACTTTATATGTACCTTATAGGACTTTTTTTTCAAATGGAAACATTTTTTTTATTTTAATTATAATAATTATTTATTATAATTGGTTACTAGTCAATTACTAGTCAATTACGGGTTACCAGTTGTTATAGTCAATAACAATATAATAATTATTATTATGAATTATATAATAATTTGTGTAAAAAAAAGTGTCTTAAATAGCTCAAAATCAGGATTTCTTGTTGTCCAATAGTCAGTGCATTTTTTTCCATCATGTATCATTGTAATCAAAATATTTTATTGTACTTTTCTTTTTGTAATGTTTCATACATTTTTTTAAAAAAGCCTTTAATACTAATTTGCTTAATTATACAACATTCAATTGTTTAAAAATTTCTTTTTTCTTATAAAAATGTGTCCATAAATCTTGCGTCAGCTCTGTTACTGTATCATATTTTGCTTTTAAATTGGTGGGATTATCTCTGACAACTATGTAAGATACAGGAAATGATGACACTTTCCCTCACTGAAAAGATCTGAAGCTCTGAAAAGTCTGTGTGCTCTCTCTGAGAAAATATTACTCTGCAAAGTTCTTATACCAAGAGTTATTCTGAAGAACTTCAACACTGTTACCACAATATCAAATGGAAAACAAAATGTATTACTCATCACAAATTGGGTTATTTCAATGTATTTTAATCATGATTTCATTAGTGCCATGTGCTCTTATAGCATTTATTTTAGCAAGGGGAGTTTTTGGCAAAAATAAAATAAAATAAAATTGTATTCTTTTATCGTCAAACTCTGTTACCAAGGTAGAATAACAATAGTGTTAGTTACTTTACAATTCTGTTAAAGGGTCAACTCTGTTCATTTTCACACACACACACAAAAGAAAAAAATATATAAAATCATTATTGAGATATGATGCACCCCTATAATATTCCAACAACATATCTCTTTTTAACTGGATATTGTATATAATACATTTTCATATGAAAAATATTTGCTCCAAGTGGACAATTCTGTGAAGACATTTTTAATGTATGCATATGAGAAATATTATCTCAGGGGGGCTTTTACACTGGGCTCGTTTGCTGTGGTCCGAGCACGAACGCGATTGTTCCTGGCGCCACCCGCCGCATTGGTCTGCTTTCACACTCAATAGCTGTGTCAAACCCAGGTGCATTTGTAGTGACCTTATGTCATTGCAAATGCACACGGAAAATGCATGGAGAACACAATGCGACTGAGCATAGTTGTTATTTTTTGTTATTTTGGTGCTATTATGCACAGCATAATAATTCATTTTAAATATTTAATTTAAATTAATTTAATTTTGACTTTTAGGAGTGTGTGGAATCAACCTCGGCTCTCTTGTGTGTTGATGAAACATTGATATCTACAGTGTTACGAATGACCGGGATAGTTTACTTCCTGAACAAGTGCGCACCCCAGTCTGTGTTGCTTGCACATTCACGCGAACCACGCCACAGTTCGGGAGCAACCGAACTCAGACCACTTTCTCCAGGTAGTCTCGGGTTCGGTACCTCAGGGCGCACCAGGGACTGATGACAACATTCATTTTATCGATTTTCCATGCGAACCACGTTCCAGACTAAACTGCCAGTGTGAAAGCACCCTGAAAGCCCCTTCAAATGTGGAATGTAAGGACTGTTTGTCTAATGATACAAGAATGATTTTTCCTTTTGTGGTTTATTGTTATTTCTACACATTGGCTAATTTGTTGACAAACAATACCTATAAAGCATTTCCATTAAAAAAAACACTAAATTATTTACTTTCATGTTGTTCCAAACCAGTTTTTTTTTTTTTTTCGTTTATGGAACACAAAAGGCATTACTTATACAGTAGCAGAGTATCCAAGCTGCTCTTTTCCATATAATGAGAGTGAATGGTGACCAGGCTACTAAGCAAGGTTTTCAAGACAAGAATTTCAATTACAATTTCAATTAAGAAATTTTCAGTTACATAATTTGCTCACCAGTGGATCTTCTGCAGTGAAGGGGTGCCATCAGAATTATTTTTTTCTTTGGCTAAAAAACATCCCCTTAAGCTTCATGGAAGAAAATCATACAGGTTTGGAACAACATGTAGGTGAGTAAATGACGCCATTTTATATTTTGGGTATAGTTTTGGGAAGCACTGAACTATTCCATTAAAATTTCAGTTGATATTTACTGTTAGCTAGTTCGGCTTTGAAATTGCTCATGTTAAACAGAGATTCTGGGTGTTGCAGATTCATGTGTTTGAAAAGTTTCATTGATGCACATTGCTGAGGCCTGTTCACACCATAACTATAAGGTTGTCTGACATTTTAAATGATTGAGCTCTTTAAAGTCCGAGGGTTTCTGACTGGACGATTTCATCCTTTGTGTCATTGGCCTCTTCTGTTCTCACAGAATTAGAATGATTTTTAAAAATGTTATAGTTATTGTTATAGTCCTTGGTGTTAACAGGCTTTAAGAACATTAGCGATGATTGTCATAATATTACAAACGTACTGGCACAAATTACAGACAAAGACGTGTTCAAATCAAAACAGAATTCAGGACAATGAATAATTTCAACAGGTATAACTTGCTTTGTCAGGTTGCCATGGTGAGGTATCTGTCTCGGCTGCACTGAAGAAAGGAACTGTCCCATGGATCCATCAATCAGTGGTACAAGAGACCGTCCATTGGTCTTGCAGCACTCAAGAACTCTCATTGACAGAGAGCAGCTGTTCCCTCAAGCCCTATTATGACACCATCAGTGAAATGCAGTGGAATTGTGTGACATGAAAATAATGAGGCAGGGATGAGCAGGACAAACATCAGTCTGAGGACACACTTTTTACCCTTCATTTTATCTCAATAGCACCAGCAATGTGTTATGAATGTCCATCATTAGGAGAGAGTCTGTTTGACCCGTAGGATTTCATGCCTTTGCTGAGTTTGGATCAAATATGTTTCTGACATATTCCTGTCATTGTTTTTATGTTTTATTTATTTATTTATTTATTGCAATGTAATGCAACAAATGTGCAACTGTCAAGGAAAACACTGCTGCTGCTCATTTATGGAATTACATCTGCTTCAATAAAAATGAACAAAACTTTATAAAGCTCAACGTAACTTTTTCAGAAACTATCAAAAATATGCCATTTCAAAAGAAGAAAAACACAATGAAAATGAAAAAATTTTACTAATTCAGTCGCACAAATTTAACAGGCTCTTCAAATATGCTTCATTCTTTGTTAATGTTTTTCAAGATTTGTTTTCGCTAATCGTGGATTCTGAATGCATTGCCACAGATTTTGCTTTAGCTTTGCAGTTTTTCGTTTGGTGTTTTGACAAAAACTTCTCGTGGGGGTGGGGTTAACAGTGATCTACTCTGATTGGATAGTGAGCTTTTGATGGACAGGTGCTCTCTGACCGGGAAGTGGTCTACAGATGCGGATGCATACAAATCACCATGAGAGCTTTTTTTATTTTTATTTTTTTATTAATGCAGAGAACAAGAACATACAAAAGTATAAACATACATCACATAATATCAGCCACAAAAAAACAACAAAAAATACGATAAAGATTAAAATAGAACTAAAGAAAAGAGGGCCAAAATCTAAACAAAATTACACAAGGAGATCAAAGGCAGAGCAATTTAACAGTCCTTATAGCTTTCTTATTAGTAGATACTGAGATTACATTCAAATAGTTTTCCATTTCTTTCTTTTAGGAAAACAGAAAAGACAGGTTTACAGTTGGAGAATTTGCATTTGTGAGCTTAAAAGAAATTAATTTCACTTTGTCTGTGAAAAAGTATTTTTGCGGTAGAGACCAGATTTAATCACCGTGAGAGCTTTCCACTGAGTGGTGTCTGTAGACTACTTCCCAGTCAGAGAGCACCTGTCCATCAAAAGCTCACTATCCAATCAGAGTAGATCACTGTTAACCCCGCGCCCATGAGAGGTTTGTGTCAAAACAACAAACGAAAAACTGCAAAGCTAAAGCGAAATCTGTGGCAATGCATGCAGAATCCACGATTAGCGAAAACGAATCTTGAAAAACATTAACAAAGAATGAAGCATATTTGAAGAGCCTGTTAAATTTGTGCGACTGAGTTCTTTTTGTTTGTGTGTGTGTGTTTTTCTTCTTTTGTAATGGCATATTTTTGCTAGTTTCTGAAAAAGTTTCGTTCATTTTTATTGAAGCAAATGTAATTCCATACTCTTATGGAAATTATTAGTTATTATTTCAAATAATTAAATAGATCTATGCTAGCTGTAGGAACTGGAATATTAATAAACATAATTTAGAGTTCATATGGGTTATAGTTCAGTTACTTGTTCTGTTTTGTGGTTTTATGTAAAAATACAAATTTTCGTTTAAAGTTACCCTTGCTGAGATTAATTATCCTTTGAAATACCTGTGAGCCAGTTTAGGGCAGCTACAGTTTTAAATGCACTCAAAAAAATAACTCTTTGAACGAACATAAAAAAATCATGGAAAGGATTTCCACATGATTAATTTGCTTTATTTCAGCATTATGCAATTCTGTTGCTCCAATTTAATGTACTTACATTGGGTCAACTTAATTTATTAACGTTGATTCAACTTATTTACTATGGTTGGGCAAAGCTTAATTTAATAGTGTCAGCCCAACTAATCTGCAATGTTTTGGACAATGTTTTTAATAATTAAGTTCATTTTACAAAATACGTTTAAGTAAACTTAACAACCCTTAATAGAGTCAACAAACAACAAATGAGTTAATTGTACCTGAAAATGTTAAATAATGATGACATAAATTTGAATAATGCCATTTTAGGAATGCCACCCCCTTGCATTAGGATCATGAGCAGCTGATTAATATTATTTTTCATTCAAACCTTTATATAATTACAGCTTATCAAGAATATTACAAACATATTTAAATTACAAAGCAACATTTCAAACTGTTTGTTTCTTTGTTTGTTTTGTTCTAAAACTTATTAGAACAACTTAATTGCTATAAGTTGTATTACTCATCTACCTATCTAATGGTGCTACACTTCTCCAAGAGGGTGACAGAATAACAATTACCCATAATACACTGCAGAAATCCTCAGCCAATGAGATGCAAGTCTGTGTTGGTTTCACTAATATGTTACCTTTACGCAAAAATGTTATGTTGGCCGAACAAATAATTTTTAAGTAAAGCTGACAATACACACTCTTTTGTTGAATGAACTAGATTAAATCAAGTTCACATTGTTAAATAAATTTTTTTAAGTAATCATAACATGAACGGATTAAGTAAAATTAGCAAAGGTGAAAGTACATTTTTTTGAGTGTGTTAGTGCCACATTTAAAAGAGTAAATACAGTGTGTGCTAGGGAAGTTCCTACTAATGAGTTTGAAAATCAGAATTATAATGACAATGTGCATTAAAATGATTTTTAAATCCTATATATATATAGACACACACATATATATAAATATGGTAAATAGTTCTACTGTACATCATTACAATATTTCAGAATATTACTATTTTTACTGCATTTCTGATGAAATAAATGCGGTCTTTGTGAGAATAAGAGATTCCTTTAAAAAAACATTTAAACATTTTCCCAAACCCCTCAGTTTTGAATTAAAACAGTCTATCTGCTTTTGCTAAACCGTCACCTTGGAATTATACAATTCTGACATTTTTATTAAAATTGAGTTATTCACATATTCTTATTCCGTGATTAACTTTTTTTTTACACTGTAATGTTTCTTTTGTAAGCTGTGTAGAATTTTGTGCCTTTTTTAGAAAACAAAAAGGGTTCTATCTACAGAAGTCCATGAAATGCTAAATCTTTGAAGCTCAATATCCCAAAACTGTTCAGAAGGCATGCAGACAGAACCTTATAATTCCATCGTGGCGAAACTTCAAATCATTTCAATGAGCATGTAAGGAGCAACTGGACCAGTGGCATCTGTAGAGACCAGGCCTCACCTCTCTGTGCCCTGACAAACACGTAACAGCCCCTATACACCACACTCCACACTCTAACACCTCATCTCTCTGAAAGAAAGAAGCAGACAGACACACACACACTTCCCTCTCCTCTAGAGAGTACGTAACTAGGTCATTCTATCCCATATGCGAGCACATCCTGAGCTCTGTCAGGTAGCACAACTCTCTCTCTCTCTCAAAGCTGAAACAAAAGTCAAATCTAATCAGTCCAACCACAGTTCAGTCAACTATAATGCCACACTGTTTATTCACTGTACAATGTTTGGAAATCAAATCCCACTGGGAACAAATTTTTTACAAAAGATAAACACACTTGACACAAACGAAACATCCATTACACAAAAACAAAGTCTAATGAGTGCAGCTTCTGACTAAAATGATAAAATGATAAATTTTGTTAAAACAACAAGACCCCTCGGTGAGCATGAGAGGGGTTGAGATCCATTTATCACACTGGTGTTGTGTTAATTTAGCTAAAAATATGAGCCGGGTGTCTAAATCATTGAGTGGATGTTATTCAACAAAGAATAAACATCAATTTCGAACAAAATCTTCTCTTTTCTAATGCCTCCTGTTCTGTTCAAATCTTTTAATAGGTATATTTCAAATGTTCCGGTGTGCTTCATAGACTATTATACTCTTATGATCTATGGCTTACAATTTATTTTAAACACTCTGTAGTTTTACTTTTTATCAGGAAGTTATAGCCATCAGTGTATGACCTACAAAATTCACCACCATCGCTACACTTTCAGTATTTCTGAAGGTCACACAGAACTGCAGAATAACCCAGAAATGTCTTGAATTGCTTGATGTTGGTGGTCATTATTTCATTGAGTTAGAGGAATGCTCTGAATGCCAAAAATAAAAATTACCCCCCTTTGAAACAATGCCGCATATCCAAAGTTAACAAATACCACCTGGATCATTCAGACAGCCGTAAGAATAATAATGAGACAAAACAAACTCATTACAACTGTAATGCGTCGTGCTGGGAGTATCCTGTTATGAGGATGTCTGGCTCTATCAGTCATTGATAGGAAGTTAATTTTGGATGGAGAAATCAGTCCATCCATTACCTCTGACTTTATCCTACTGATCTTAAACTCAAAAGTTAACCCTGTAAAAAAGGTTTTTTTTTAAGAATTGTACTTTATTTATAAAATAAAGGCAAGTAGAAGATAGCAAAGTTTTGATCATGTTGATAATTTAGAGGCTTTTTGCATATCAAATATGATGCAGTAAGCTTTAGAGTTAATGAACAGCCAAATTAAGTAGAAAACAAAAACAAAGATCTAGCCTTAACCCAAATGATTTGGTGCTGCAAAACCTGAAGCAAGTTCATGCAAAACAGTCCAAATATATCAGTGACCTGATGAAATCCTTTAAAAATGGGCCAAAATATCTTTATGTGGACATGAAGAGCTGAAAATTAAACATGCTTTGTAAAGTTCATTCTGCATGGCATGTGTACTACTAAACAGAGCAGTTTAATTTAGATGCCATAAATAAGTCATCATGAATGAGTCATGATCATTAACAGCAGCAGGTCAGTGATGACATATGAATTAATGGGCATGTAAGCATGCTGTAAATGTTCTCCAGGGTCAATAACAACGTAATATGTTTTACGGTGCGCTCCTTGCGTCAGTGAATGTTTAATACTCAATTATGGTTTTCTGGCTCTGCCAGTAGAGGCTGGTTTACGATCAATGATAAAACTGCATGCAAGCTTCATTTGAATATTCCCTGTAAAACACATTGAGAGTGTGTAAGCTACATTAGGATGACACAGCATGCATCCTCTCCACTCAGTGAGCAATGACACTTTCAAAACAAAGAGCTCCTCTTCTCACACTGCTCTTCACTGATCGCTCGAACCATGACGCACCCACTTTGACCGACCACCTCCATGGGCCTCATCACACTTTCAACTCATATAGCCTCTGAAACAAGACTAAGCACTTTGCTGTCCTCAAACCCCGCTGGTGGAATTAACTTTCTGTACATGTGTGAACAGCAAAAGTCACCCCTTTCAAAGCTTGTGACTGGCTAAAAAAATAAAAATAAATTTAAAACAGAATTCTCCAGTTCTCCTTTAAATCAGATACACAATTAACATCTTGTTTTATATATATATATATATATATATATATATATATATATATATATATATATATATATATATATATATATATACATACATATATATATATATAGTTAAAAGATGCATACTTGTAATAAACAAATTCATTATCAAGATGTTTTTATCTTCAAAACACTGTGTTTGGCTAAAATGCTATTCTTATATCCATAATATTGCTTTTTCCAGTAAAGTTATTATAGATTATAGACCGATATATTTTTCATTTTTGGATGAACTTTTCCTCTAAATTAAGTTTAAGGCTGTTTAGATATTTCTGCTGAAATAATACTGATTTATTGTACTGACAGTACTGATCTTTTTCTGATATAAAATTGATCATGACAGAAATCTTGTGCTTTATATTAGGTAGTAATTATTTTTCCCAGCATATTTTTGAGCTGCATGCTTGACATTTATACACCATTGAAGTTAAAACTCTTTGAAGTTGCTTTGGATAAGCGCCTGGTTAATGCCCTAAATGTACAACCATATTTTTAGACAGTGAGTGGAAACAGGAGAAAACAGGAGGAAAATGAAAACACAATGGTAGTATTGTCAAATGTTATAGCATTTAAAGTTGCAGTTAAAATAACAGTTTTAATATATTCTTAAATGAAATTTATTCTTGTGATGGCACAGCTGAATTTTTAGCAATTCAAAATTAGCTAAAAAATTAGCATCAATTTGTTAAAACCATGATACATTTTATGAGGATTCTTTCATAAAAAGAAAGTTAAAAAGAACAGCATTTGAAATAATAATCTTTTGCAACAACAACAACAACAAAAACAAACAAAATTCTCTAAACACCCGATACTGAATTTAATCAGGTTTTAAAACACGCTAAATAGTGCTGCACAATTTGGAAGTGCAAAAATGTAGTGCAAACACATCCCTCCAATGCAAATTCAGCTTTTTGCAGAATATGTTACATTCACAAAACTCAGAAAACAGATAGTATGTAAATAAATATAAGCATATTATTACCATCATCATCACCATCATCATTATTTTTATTTATTTTTTAATGTTGTTTGTGGTTTTATTTAAGAATTACAGCTTCTAAATGTAATTAATTTCTAATATTTTGGGTCTGTTTGTTCCATGACCCGATTTGCATAATTCCTTGAGTGAATTGAATGCTAAAACATCACGGACAGTGCAAGAAAAGAAACATTAGTGATCCCCCACCCCAGTTTCTGGTTTGTTCTAATGAATACTACATGAGCTTGTGACTTATGTCATGCGGGGTTTCACTGAATTGCACTAGATTATATTTGGTGATCAGCAGTTCTGAGTAGTTTACATATCTGATATTTTAGGAGAGGAAGTCTGTGTGGTGCCGGCGGTGCTGTGTTGTTTATGGAGCTTTGAGACTCATGAAGTCAAGGTAATGTTGGGTCAGCTTATTGCCAGTGTGACAGGACAAAATTTTCCATTTCGTATGACAAGAGTGATATGTGTGTTTACAGAGGGCCAGTTCTGCCTCTGCTTTCTCCCCTTATAGAGTAAGACAGCCAGCAAAGGGTCCTCAGCATACTGTTATGCTGTTCAAGAGGTTAACGCACCGAATATGTGTATACACGCACGTGTGTGGTCTGGGAAGAGAGGGGGAGCCGCGTACGACGTGCACCTGGGTGCCAAAACAGCTTTTTAGTGCTGACGTAAATCAACACGTGTACGTGGAGAAACACACACACACACCCTTGATTGCACACTAATATACACACTTACGCAGTGCCTTTGGGCCTTGAATACAGTAACCTTTAACAGACTCGCCACAGCTGTGGCTCCTATAGTCTCCCTGCAGCTTATTTATTCAGCCTCATGGCGGGGAACATCACTGTACTTCAGTTATCAGAGAGACGCACAGCACATACGCACCTATTAAAACAGCGGCATATGATCAAAGATTTAAGTCCCCAGATCTCTGCTGAGAAACACGAATTACAGCCTGAAGGTCACACAGAGGTTATTCTGATGGGTAAGGATATGCTGTAGGATATGAAGTCTATCGAGGAATATATTTCTGGTTTTCTGTCTATAAAGACCTTTTTAAGATTTGCAGATGGGGCTATGAGGTACATAAGTCAAAAAAAAAAAGCTTGAGAAACACTGCCATAATGCAGATCTGTGAGAGGGAGATAAGTTATCATGCTGAAATGTTTTTATTCAACTGAACTAATCAACCTTTATGGAAATTTCCAAATAAAATTTTAGGGTCTAGTGCTTGAAAGTTGGCATATACTGTAAAAGGCATGACATTTCAAAACAGATTTAGCCATTTTGATGGATATCTGCTCTACTCCTCGCTTTAAGAACACACACACGTTTTCAACCGTAGAGGAGACTTTCAACTGATTTAGACTGTTTTTATAATGAGCTAATTATATTTTATATGCTTTACCCTACCTCATATTCACAAATAAAATTAATTAAAACATTACTTAGTACATTCATTAAAATTCTTAATGCAATCACCCTCATGTCATTCTAAATGACTTTGATTAATATTTGACACACAAACTAAGATATTTTAAACCTCAAAACTTTAAAGATCCAAAAAGGTTATGAAGGCATAATAAAATGAATGAATGAATTGAGCACTCTTGGGAATGAATGAATGAATGAATGAATGAATGAATGAATGAATGAATGAATGAATGATGCATTTATATAGCACTTTATTGTGTATTGTTTTACACCCAAAGCGCTTCATAATCATGTAGGCGGTCTCTCCTCAACCACCACCAGTAAACATTTACATTTATATATATATACTGTATATATATATATATATATATATATATATATATATATATATATATATATATATATATATATATATACACATCACAGTGGCCAAAGTGAGACACAAATAGTGCCCTCAAAATACAGTGCTAAATATATATACTATTTGTGTCTCACTTTGGCCACTGTGATTTAAAAATCAGAATTTATGAATTTGTGACTCAGAGCTAAATGCACATCAGCATGAATCACAACTGAACTGCACACCATTGCTCTGATGTGTCACTCTCAGCAGAGCACTAAAAGTGACCGATCTGTCTACGACAGGCCTCTGGTGTGTTCACAGCGAGGTTAGAGGAGACAACTGAACCGAGTTTGCTCACCTTACTTCTTCCTTAAAACTTCCTACTAGAGGAAAGAGGAAGCTAAAACATCAGTCACACCCTCGCTGGACCCATCACCTAACCTTACATTTACATTAATACATTAAATGATATAACCACGATCATTTACACAGCCTGTAATTAGGTGTATTACTGGAGTCTGAGTTTGCTCCCTGTCAGAACACTGAAACGGCTGTAGTTAAATTGATTAATGGTTTCCTTCTAACCGCAGACAGTGGACGTGTTTCCGTGCCTGTGATTGTAAATTTAAACTCATTGTTGGATGCTATTGATCAGTCTATTCTCTTTGACAGGATATTTAAGAGGAGCCTTCAGGCAAAACTCTTTCCTTACTCTGATAGTGCCTTCTTGTGTCTGTCCGAAAAAAGTTACACTAGACTACAGGCTTTATAAATACTTCAGGAACTAATAAGTGTATTACGAAGAAATTTTGTGGAGTTGTATTTCTTCGCCAGTGTCAAGTTAAGTGAGTGATTTTAGAAAAAGTACCATGGTTCACTCAACTAAAAAAGTTTGCATTTAGGGTGCATTTTTACACTGTCGCCACTGATCTGAGTTTATTGGTATTCTTCAGAACCTTCAGGCCCACTTTGAGAGCTAAGAGTCCCAGCAGAGTTAATTAGGCTTTATTTTGCTTACTGATGCAGCGAATCTGTGGATACACATATCAGAATCCGCTCCACGCTCAACAACACGCTTCCATCACAAGGCACGCCAGCACGCTAAATCCATCAAGGATTTCCAAAGCTGATAACTGCTGAGGACTCATCCACTGAGCCACGTTTGAAGGAGAGAAAAAAAGAAGGATATAAATAATTCATACGTACACAATATGAAGAGAACAGAAATGAAGTTCCAGTGGCCTGATTTTGGGCCTGGAGAACAGCAGTGCATATGGCTTTGTGTTTGCACATTAATTTGCAGGACTGCTTAAGATTTTGGTACAAAAACACAAATTAATTGCTATTAAATGACAGCAGAAGGATAATTATGAATGCACGAATGCCCACAGAATTATTATTCTAGGATACAAGCAAAATAATCACTGGATTTTCCAAAGTTTGTCAAGACAGTGACATCAAATCTTTAAAAGATAATCAAAGTTTTGCCTGAGGCACTTAATAGCAATTAAACTAGAGAGAATGACTTGTTTTATGAGTTGTTTACTTATTTTTCCACAACATAATAGGCCTAGTGTTTACACATTTTCCGCTATTTCTTAAACAGCTGCGTCATTATTTCAGTATTTTTTAGTATCAGCCTATAATTGCCTTACAAAATAGTTCAAATACCCTCGTACCTAACATGCATAAGCAAAGCGAAGTATGATTGATGGTTTTACACATCACTCAAACAGCTCTTTCTGTCTAAGTGGGCGGCTCTTGGCTAAAATAAGCTATCGACCCGACCTTTTGAAGTCTAGTCAGAGATCTGGCTGAGCGAGACCACCATAACACTCGCATGCACATTATCATTATTACATTTAAAGTTACACACAAATCTTTTTTAATCCTGATAATTTAACCTACTTCCGATACATCTGCCTTAATACTTTCTGATTTAAGCGTTTCTTAAATTTAGCATAACGAATCAAAATGATCGAGAAGTCGTAGAGGGTGTTTTAAATGTAATTTTAGAATATGGATAGCTGAAACATGGGCTGCGAATGACTTTGCAAATCAATTACCTCGTCCTCATTTTTATATTGTTTTCAGGTAACACAGCTGCGGCAAGCAGGGTGAGCCCACTATAAAGTAAGGTGAAATCAGCGCGCTGTCAAACAGTGTGAGTGGCGCGAAAGCGAGTATATACTGCCTCTGTGCGTCTCGCGCTCTCTCTGCTCCACGAACACGGATCGTGCGCGCAGCTTCTAACTAGAGAGCGCGAGACCTGGTAGCGGAGAGACCTCGGGGCGGGAGAAAGGGAGTGTGCTGGTGTATGTAGAAAAAAGAGAGAGAACGAAAACGAGAGAGAGAGAGGTTGGAAAAAGACTACCACCTCTATCCATCAGCCGAGCATCCTCGGGGAAGTCACTTCGAGCGCGCGAGCTGTCGGTGCGGCATTTCTGCCCGTCCGAGCAAATGGATCATTAAACAGCGCAGGATGTGACTGAGGGACCCAGAAAAAACAATAACAAAATAAAGTATTATTTTTCGCTGCTCCAATTACGCTGGTTAGTCACTTGTTTTTTCTTTCACCAGGGTTTTTGTTTTCTCTTTTCATCATTAATGTGCGGATGTTTCGGCGAACAGTTTCGAAGTGATGTCAGGAGGAAATGTCATAAATGCAGCTGAATGAATGAAAAGTTCAAAGATTTTTCATGGGTAAGTAACTACAAATTCAACTGTTGAAAATGAGTTTGTTGTGTTTTACCATTTGGACCATTAATAATAATAATAATAATAATAATAATAATAATTACTGTAATAACAATAATATTGATTAGCCTTGTTCATTATACAATTTTTATTAAGGCGCAGCTGTGGATAACCGCAGTTAAAGTGTTAACAGTGCCCGTCTTGATTCTCGTAAAGTACGAACTAGCCTACAGCACTGTCAGTGTTTAGCGACCGATATTTCGTGGCGTTTTATTGTTTTGCATTAAACTCAACAGGTTCGCATCTGTTTCTAACTGCAGTTGCTGAAGGGCACTGTGTGTCTCGAGCACAAACCGTATCTTACCCTCTGGGGTCTCTCTTAGATGAGCTGAGAATAAATAGTTTTAAAATCAGCTTTCTTTACGAATTGTCATGATGCATGTGTTCTATAATGTTGTATATGGGCTGTTACTATAAAAACAGACATGGTAAAACCTGTCTGGTAAAACAGATGTTATTCAATAGTCTTTAAAACTATACTATTATTGCAGAGTCACAGTATGTTAGAATACAATATATTAGTGTCGGAATATATGCATTGTTTTATCTGCACCCTTTAATGCAAAGTATGGGCTATAAATGATACAAATGTACAACTGTCTTGTTTTGCTGTTTATCTATTTTGTACTTTGCTTTGAGGGAGAAAACGTGATTCTAAATAATAGGTTTGAGGTTTGAGGTCTGATATAGTCTACCATTTTTTGCCCGTTCTTTCCTGTCCATATCTTGTATTTTTGATTTTCTGTACTTCTTTTTACTGTACTCTACATGATTGCGTCCCTTTTACCTCTGCCTCTCTATTCTGCTTGCATCCTGTTCATTCTTGCCATCTTTTCACTCCCATTTCACATCTGTCTCACTCTCTCCCACTGGAACTCTTTCCTCTTCCTGTCCTCCCACATTTGCCAACCTCTCACTCGCTCCTATCTTCCCATCTTCCTGTCTCTCTCTATGTAGATGGGGTCTAATCTAATGTCAAGCTGGTTGTGAAGGTGTTTGATCTGGTCCCCTCGACCCCAGCCGGAGTCCCCATGGCTGCTGGAGTGGCAGCCTGGCTCCCCTTTGCTCGGGCGGCGGCCATAGGATGGATGCCCGTGGCCAACCTGCCCATGCCCGTCGCACCGTCCAATAAGAACAAGCATCAGGACGAACTTATTATCCTCAACGTCAGTGGCCGACGCTTCCAGACCTGGCGCAACACGCTAGACCGTTACCCTGATACACTCCTGGGGAGCTCCGAAAAAGAATTCTTCTTCAATGAGGAAACTAGGGAGTATTTCTTTGACCGAGATCCGGATGTGTTCAGAAGTATTCTTAACTTCTACCGCACAGGGAAGCTGCACTACCCACGCTACGAGTGCATCTCTGCTTACGACGAGGAGCTGGCATTCTTTGGAATCATTCCCGAAATCATCAGCGACTGCTGTTATGAAGAGTACAAGGACCGCAAGAGGGAGAACGTGGAGCGTCTTATGGATGACCTTGAGGACAACAAAGACAGCAAACTCCCCAACATGACTTTCCGCGAGACCATGTGGAGGGCCTTTGAGAACCCACACACTAGCACCATGGCGCTGGTTTTCTACTATGTAACCGGATTCTTCATCGCCATATCTGTCATCACCAACGTGGTTGAAACGGTTCCTTGCGGTTATATGCCGAACCAGAGAGACATCCCTTGTGGTGAGCGCTACACAGAGGCGTTTTTCTGCATGGACACAGCTTGCGTAATGATCTTTACGGTGGAGTATCTGATGCGACTGTTCGCGGCGCCCAGCAGGTACCGCTTCATGAGAAGCGTGATGAGTATTATCGATGTGGTGGCCATCTTGCCGTATTACATTGGGCTCGTCATGACCAACAACGAGGACGTAAGCGGAGCTTTTGTCACGCTACGGGTGTTCCGCGTCTTCCGGATCTTTAAATTCTCCCGCCACTCCCAGGGTCTCCGGATCCTTGGCTACACGCTGAAGAGCTGTGCATCCGAGCTCGGTTTCCTCCTCTTCTCCCTCACCATGGCCATCATCATCTTTGCCACAGTCATGTTCTACGCTGAGAAAGGCTCCTCGTCCAGCAAGTTCACCAGCATCCCGGCCTCCTTCTGGTACACCATTGTAACCATGACAACACTAGGGTGAGTCATTTTGTCTCCGAATGACTTCTCTCTGTATATTTTTACACTTTTTAACCCTGAATGCACATCAAGTCACACCCCTCATGCATTTCAGAGGGTAAGACTTAAAGGGATAGTCCACCCATCACTGTGTACAGAAATTGTACCTTCAGTCGTATAGGAGCTTGGCACCTTAAAGGGACAAATGTATAACTTATTTAGGCCTAAGGGGTTCAAAATAGAACCTTAGGGGTACATATAACTACTCCAAAAGGCACTAATATGTACCTTTTAGGGGTAAATGAGGTAAAAAGTTGTTCATTTAAGGATACTGCATCAGTGACAAACTGTTGTACCCCTAAAGGTAAAATTTTTCCACAACCTTTCTGACAGTGGAATTAAGATTTCTGTCATTGTTTACCCTCATGTCATTCAAAATCTGTATGCAAACACAACACAGAAGAAGATATTGTAAGAATGTTTTAGTTCATACAGTGAAAGTTAATCGGGTCCAGTGTTGACATGGTAGCACTTTATTTTACAGTCCTTTTCCCCATGTACAGTACATACTATGTACTTATTATAGTAATTACAATAACTATGTAATAACTAGGTACTAACCCTGAACCTACCCCTAAACCTAACCCTACCCCATGTAGTTACCTTGTATTACCAGAACTTTCTTAGATAAATATACTGTAAGTATACTATGAGTAAATGTAAGTACACATACTGTAAAATAAAGTGCAACCGTTGACATTCTTCATTTGTGTTATGTACAATAAAGTAAGTCATATACTTTCGGAGCATCATGTGGGTGAGTAAATGATGACAGAATTTTCTTTTTTGGGTGAACTATCCCTGTAAGTACACCCATGTGCAAGGTCTTTTAAACCACCAAAGTGCAACTTAAACAAACACAACTGTTTACAGTATAACATTACACCTCATCGAAAGAGAATCCGTTTCCCTGCAGCTTGTGGATTTTCTTCCTTCTTTTAACTGCTATTAGCATCTAACCCTAATGACCATGATTGCTGACTGCAGTCATGCCTGCCTGAAGCAGCGGTAGGTTTGGATTTAACTCGCTGCCCCAGGCTAGACTTTATTCATCCCTATTATGCACCAATTAATATTTAAGCGTGTGTGAAGCAAGCAGAAGAACATCCTTCAGCATTTCTCCCACACATTAACAACAGAAGGCAACTGCAGAGCTGTACAGCCCCATTTACTTCAACCCTGCCCGTCATAAATCACAGACCATTTATTTGTGTGTTCAAGACTGATGCGAATAGACGTTTGACACAGTTGGTTTTAAGAAAATGTGGAGGATTAATTTAGGTGACTATTTTGAGTGATTATAGTGTATGACTTGAGTAATCAGCTATATATATGCTGCTACAGCTACTATCGTATTTACTATATGTAGCTGCTGTGTCACTGTGGCTTTGAAAGCATAGCTGAAGTCAAAACAGTCTTTGACTTCCTGTTTAGATGGATGATCATTGGCTGAAGCACCTGTGTGTGAGGTAGGTGAGCCCTGTGACCCCAAAACAACAAGATTAAGGACTTCACTTATTGTGGACAGTAACTCATGAATGTTTCATTGCCAAATGGTTTGGTCATTGATGAATACAGTTGGGTCTGTGTTCAGGTGACTGTCTTTTTCTGAGGTAGAATTACAAATGGTTAGACACATAATTACTTATTTAGGCTTTCGTTTGAGAGCTATCTGTGTATATGTGCATGACCGAATCTCTTAACAGGTCATTGTGGGCATTATGTTGAACTATAACCCTATATATTGTCCTTATTGTTGTGTTAATGTGTTGGCTATTTTTACATGGATAAAGGATAGCGCAGATCTCATGACACAATAGTACATTCACACCAGAGATCCAGTCTCCACCCGCATCTGAGACTTGACCTGAGATGAGAGCGAGAGAGACTCTTCTCATCAATAAAACACGCTGCAGAAGTGTGTGTCAGTGTGACTAATGTTCTCAGGTACATGTGCTGAACAATGTAAACCACTATGACATTTCCAACCCCACTGACGTCATGTGTTCTCACTGCCTGTGTGTGGGAGTGTTTCCCATTCAGCTCAATCCAAATATGAGGGTTCATTTTCCCATCCCAGCAGTTTTGCATAGCTGATTGTGCCAGCAGGTTCAGGTTTGTATCCCATCATAACCCACCTGTTGATTCTGAGGCATCCTGTCTGTGCTCTTGACCAATGCGGTAGTGTTTTTTTCACGCCTGGTGCTTCTTTTATTCATTGATTCTTTCACACTGATGTGCACATTATTGCGGTCTCCAACTCACTCAGTCAGAGTGAAATACAGCACTGCAATTCAGCTTCTCTGGTTAGACTGAGACATTGCATTACCATATAAAACACGGACCTGCTGCCCTATGAACACTTAGCATGTCAGCTAGGAGAACTAGTCCTCAGAGCAATAATCAAATCAGTTAATCAGAAATATCCAGCATATATTGTGAGTGAATGGTTAACTGTTCTTCTCTGTCCTGTTATCTGAAGTGTTTTCCTCCTCCTCTGTATTGTTTACACCAGTAACATTTAATTTAGCTGTTCTACTGTTGAATTTCATGGCTCTGTGTTTTCTCTTAGCAAGACGGCTGGATAAGACTTAAAGTAAAACAAAAGAGTGCAAGAGAGAAGAGAGGGTGAAAGAAAATTGTATTGCTTGGACATTGCTCTTACTTCTTTTAGGGATGCACGATATAGCTATATATAAGTCGTGGCCTAATGGTTAGAGGGTTGGACTCCCAATCGAAGGGTTGTGAGTTCTAGTCTCGGGCCGGACGGAATTGTGGGTGGGG